>NC_035444.2:85408066-85761995 GCF_002127325.2 Helianthus annuus | reverse complement strand
GGTCTTTGTAATCGACGCACATGCGCCAGCCCCCGGACGGTTTTTCTACCATGACTGGGTTGGACAACCAAGTCTGGTATTTAACTTCCCGCAGGATGCCTGCGGAGAGCAGTTCTTCGATCTGCTCTTGCATCGCCTGATTTTTAGCTGACCCAAGGTGGCGTTGGCCTTGGATCACTGGCTTGATACCTGGCATGGTATTCAAGTGATGCTGCGCAATATCACGTGGGACCCCGGTCATGTCTGCGTGTGTCCACGCGAAGATGTCTTGGTTCCTGAAGAGGAGCTGCTTCAGTTGCGCTTTGGTGGTCGGGGACAAGGCGTGACCCAATGTGACCTTTTGTTCTGGGTATCTCGCGTTGAGAGCCCATTTTTCTGGCTGGTCATTGGGGGTGGGCCTTGCGACCTTGGTCGGACGTACTTCGTCCGACATCATGACGTCCCTGCGGGCATAGATTATCGCGACCCCCGATTCGGTTGGGAAACCAACCGCAGAGTGGGGGACCGACGTAATCATATTGAAATCTCCTTGGGATTCTCTCCCGAGGAGTACGTCATATTTGGAGGTGTGAGGTAAAACCATGAAGTTTACCTCTTCTGTCCTTGTGCGGTTTCCGCTGGAAAGACGCACAGGAAAAGTAATCTGGCCTAGGGGAAAGACAGTTTCCCCTGCGAACCCGGTTAACGGGTAATCTACTGCTTGCAACCGATCTTTGTCCTCCTGGTCGAACTGGTTGAAGCATTGTTCGTAGATTATATCAGATGTACTGCCCGGGTCGATGAATAGACGCTCGGTGCAGTAGTGTGCTAGTTGGCCAGAAATGACGACGGCGCGCCTATCGCGCGGTCCGCCTCGGACTTTTGGAAAGACGACTTGCTCGTCCTTCCAGTCACATTCCGGCCTTCTTGCCGCTTTTCGCGGCCTGCCCTTGCCTCCGTGGATCATGTGGGTGGAAGCCACGTGCATGGTTCGCTTCCCGGAGGAGGTACCTTCGCCGTGAGGGGTAATGCGCTTAGTGGGTTTTTGCCCACCTGGCAAAAGATGTTGCAGTTTCCCCTCCTTTAAGGCGCGCTCAATCTCCAGTCGGAGACTGATGCAGCTGTTGGTGGTGTGGCCCGAGTCCTTGTGGTACTCACAGTAGAGTGTGAGGTCCTGATTTTTCTTGGACTTCATTGGTTGGGCCGGTCGCAAGAACTGTGGGTCCGCAAGGAGGACCTCACTTGGCGACATGGTGATCTCGGTCCAGTTGCGGTCCCGAGATTCTTTCTTGGACGCCCGATTGTCTCGGGCGGGGTTGTAGTTTTTTGGGTCGAACGTGTTGGTTTGCGGGAAGTATGGTTTGGAAATATCGCGATTTCCAACGTCCCGGTTGCGTTTATTGTTACGCTTGGACCATTGTTGGGATGTTTCGGTTTGGGGTTTTGCCTTTGCCACATGCGGTTCGAGTGACCGCTGTGTCTGGGCGTATTTCTTGACCGCAGTCATGACATCTTCCCATTTTTTGGGCAAGCCCTCCTTGCCAGAGATGGTCATGATCATCTCTCTGTCTTTGACGGCCCGGATGAAGTGGTTTCGTGCCATTTGGTCTGCCACGTCACCTATCTCCAGGCACTCTTTATTATAACGGACGACGAATGCTTCGAGCGATTCGTCGTTCCTTCGCCAGATGTTCATGACGTCACACGAATCTCGTTCGTGGCGTCGCTGCTGGCAAAAATGTGCGAGGAACTTGGTACGCAAGTCCTCGAATGAATCCAGTGACCCCACTGGCAAAGAATCGAACCATGCCCTGGCCAGACCCGTAAGGGTCTGGGGGAAAAAATTGCACCAAGTGGTTTCATCCCACTGGCCGTTGATGCCCGCGCCCATGAAGATGTTCATGTGGTCGTCCGGGTCGGTCGAACCATTGTATTTCCCAACGTTGAATGGGAACTTTGTCGTGGTGACATGGGCGTTGGCAATCCGCGTGCCGAACTTGGAATTTTCGGCCGCTGCCTTTGGCCTGTATGGTTCGTTTGCAGGGCGCTTTGCCGCCCTAAGGTATGTGTTGCGGGGGTGACTGGGAGGAACATAGTTGCGTCCTCCCGGTCTGCTACTGGTGTCATGTGAATCACCGCGGTAGCTATGGTCGTCAGGGTCGGTATGACCGTACCCTTCGGTGTATGGTTGTGGGCCCAATCGGCTCTGAATGCCGGGGCCGCGTCTGGAGGTTGATCGCCTCCTGTCCTCGCCATGGGGGCCAAGGCGGGTATGTACCGGTCCTCTGGTGTGGGACCCGTATGAGGAATCATCCTCGTTGAGGGTGTGGACCGAACAGTAAGACGATCCCCTTTCTTCACGCCGGCTTCTTGAAGCCGGGCGTGAATGGATCCTGCCGTCGTATTGTAAAATACGCTCAACAGGGGTGTGCGGTGCTGGGGGAAGCCCAGCTCGTATATTCGCTTCAGTACAAGCGCGGTTGTATGCTGCAGTCAGCGTAGCTGCCTGCTGCTCGTACCAGGCATGAATGGTCGTGCCTGGTGGGATCACAGATGGGAACTGTGATAAGTCATGTCCGAACATAAAGGAGGGGCTCCTTTGTGTGGACGTGCCAATGTGTCCGGGTTGGGAGGTCGAGGCATTGACCCCTACCGGGTTTGGGATTGTAGGATTTTGGTTATCCGCAGTATTGTTTTGGTGATCAGTCATGATCGTGAGAGAGGAAAAAGGGATGGATTAGAAAATGCTAAGAGTAGCGGTGGGCGCCAATGATGAAACAATGGTTAACCGGGCAGGGTTAACTCACTGGTCTCGTCAAGAAGGGTTAATCCCTTCCTCTCGAGGATCGCTGGCTGGATCACCGGTGGTCGATCTCCTGCACAAGGAAACAAGCCGTGACTCGTAACAAGGAGGATGGGGTGGGGGGTGCTCCTTGTTACCACTCTCCGGCGTGAGAATCAGTAGTTTGCTTGGGAAGCAAAGTAAGATCGCAGTAGTAGTGAGAGAGTTGTGAGAAGATACCTCAAACCTGGTTTGGGGTTGGTATTTATAGCCGAGGAGTGGAGGAGGATGATGATGGATGGACTGACGACGTGCTGCCCCTTTTCAGGTGTGTCAGGCTCGTCGGTTATGGAGGTTACGCCACGTCAGTCCATTGCTTACGTAGCTCTGACAGGTAACTGTCATTGGTGCCACTTGCACTGTGGTGTCAGTACCACTTGCTTGAGTACATAGGATGCGGTGCAAGCCGCATCGCTACGTGCGGTAACATCTGAAGTTACCGCGTCTCCTACTTGTGATCAAGGAATACGCGAGATGCGGTGCTAGCCGCATCGTCGTCTTGCCTGCATCCCTTGTCGTGACGAAAATGTCCGTACGGTGCGGTGTCAGCCGTACCACTACGTTCATCTCCTTCTATGCCTAAGGTAAGGCTTTCCTGTATTGATAGAAGTGTTCACTGGACGCGGTGCGATGCCGCGTCGCTGTGAATACTTCCGTTTTCGTACACCAGATGTGATGCTATGTCGCATCACTCTACCGTTCTCCTGTTCCATGTAAGTCCTCTTTTGTTACTAGATAGATTGGATTCAACCCTTGTGTCGATGCGTTCCCGCATGGGCACAAGTGGGTTGTTAGCTAGTGGGGGTTTTGATAAGGGTAATGGTCACTCGCGGTCGATGCTGACGCGAGATCTGGGACCATACCCCTTCATGTACTTAAATGAAAACGCTATAGTATTATTTCCTATCATAAATTGGTTGGCAAAAAAAAAATATGGCCATTAGAAAACTGGTAAAAAAAAATAATATATCTTTGGTATGAAAACTCCAGTTCAAGAAAGAAGAGCTTATAGAACAATAGTTACACAACCTGTAGTTTCTTACAAAGAAAACAGTGTTTAGGTTAACCTTACACATTTCGTCATCTGGCTAAAATAACAATATACCTAAGCCTTGGTGGATACAAAGTATGTTTGGCAAAAGTTGCTGGTGGCTGGAAGCTGGTAGCTGGTGGCTAGAAACTGGTAGTTGATAGCTAGTAGCTGTAGCTTTTTAGATATATTTGGTGTTTGGCAGACTAGCTGAAGCTTTTAATAAAATGTATAAAATGACCAAAATGGACATAACTAAAAATTTAAAAAGTTCGTGCATTAAAAAGTTCATTATCTTTAGATGTTAAAATAATCAATTTTTTCCCTAAAAGCTTGTAGCTCCTTCTAAACGCTACTAGTAGGAGCATTCAACCAAAAGTTTCAAGCTCCTAACCTAAAAGCGTCTAGCTCGTACAACCAAATAAGGTTTTTCATTGAGTATGAGCCTTTTTTCTTAAAACTTGAAGCTAGAAGCTACTAAAAGCTCTATGCCAAACATACCCAAAGATTGCATATCTTTTGTATTTAGGATTTTTGCCACATTTGAGATTTGGAGATCTAGAGCTAGAGAGAGAAAGTCTAGAGAGAGAAAGTGACGTCGTGATTCAGGTGCTTGTATGTTTTCAGATTTATCAATAGAATCACAGATTATATTACGTCGTGTGTGTTCAGTCACGTTCGTGTACGGATTCCACACGTTACACGAGTCGGTTCGCAATCGTTTTGGAGTCGAAAACCGACCCTACACGTTCAACCAAAAGTTTCAAGCTCTTAACCTAAAAGCGTCAATCTCCTTCAACCAAATAAGATTTTTTATTGAGTAGGAGTCTTTTTCTTAAAAACTTAAACCTAGAAGCTACTAAAAGCTCTATGCTAAACATACCCAAAGATTGCATATCTTATTCCATGCCTTTCAATTGTTGCACTTGTTGTGTTACATATTCCACTATTGTTTTACACAAAGTATTTGCTAATAAGAAATTAGGGTTGTCCTTGTAAGGAAGTACCACCATATCCTCTTGAAATCTATAAAAAAAAAAGAGTATCGAAACATTCTAGGACCGGGCCTTGTGCACGTCTATGGAAATACATCTATCCAACAAAAGAGTATCAAAGGTGCATAAAAAAACAAACATTAGTTTTATATTTCTCAATTAAACGCACTTCTTGTCCTACAATCAATAAACACAAGGTGTTAATCTAAAATCATCATACCATTTGGCGTATCCATCCGTTATGCAGCAGTAAGCATTTCTTTGATGTCAGACTCTCAAGGTTCAATTAAGCTAAATAACAATCCCTATTTGGCTTGGAAGCATCAAGTTATTACCACATTGAAAACAATGGGCAGAGATAAGGATCTGAAGGTGTTGAACGGATCACTAGTGAGAAGAACAATAATATCCATATTGGACGGATCACTCGTGAGAAGGTTAACGGCCAGACGGTTAATGTCGGTGTTAATCCATCGAAAATTGTTGTAACGAAATTGATACTTGATAAGGATCGGAAGGCCTTGTTGGAGAGGAAGGCGAAAGGGCGTGGTGATAATAAGAAGGGGAAGTTTAGTGTTGAGGATGTTGCTGCTGGTGCGTCTCTTCAAGAGATTGATTAGGTTTTTTTGATATTGATATTTTTTTTTAACCGCGTACGGTTAGGATGTCGCTAACCGGGTTAGTAGTTAGTATGTTTGATGAGGATACGTCCTTAGTCGGATTGAATCATCTCTAGACCCGAGACCAAGTCTCGAGCATTAAGGTCGGATACACCCCTGGTCGGACCATATACTCTAGACGGAGCGACCAGATACTCCGCTACGCCATAACTAACTGGGCCCCACGGCCATAACTGCCATGAAAGCGACTGGTTCGGCCCTAACTAACTTGCCACATCAGCATACCCAAAGACTATAAATACCACACTTAGGACTCCAAAAAGGGGTAATCGCTACTTTCTCTCTCTAAACTCTCCTTTCTCTCTCCCTGACCTCTTTTCTCCTCGCAAATACTTATTCTCACGCCCGAGCTTGGTCACAGAGAGGCCCCCCTCTCTGTGACGAGGCTAACGGTGTGCTTGTCTCTTTGTGATCTTGCAGGTTCATTGCTAGGTCATCTCAAGCTCTACTCTAACCAGGTCGGAGCCAGTGGCGGATCTAGGATTCCGATCAAGCGGGAACGTTTTATAAATAAGCGGTAACGAAATCGAAAAAAGTCAAATTATTCCAAAATTTACACTAAAAATGTCAAAAATTTTCCGACCAAGCGGTAGTGGAGGCTACCCCTTCATACACTATACATCCGCCCCTGGTCGGATCAACTGGTTTTTGAGTCTTCAATGTTAGTATCACCAAGTTAGTATTAAAATCCCCTTTGATATTGATATGATAATTGTTTATGAATTGATCGGTTTATTGCGGTTAGTTTTATGGTTTATGGATTTGATTTGATTAATTGCTGGTGATTTGAATCTATAGTTAGGACAATAAATATATTTTTTTCATATTTGTTTGCAAGTGTAATGTTATACACATTATAATATGGTCTTGTATTGTATTTATCTTATGAAATCCGGAAATATACTTTAACATCCAAATATTTGTATTTATCTTGAAATGTATTTTAACATCAAAATATTTTTGTTTATCTATATATTTTTAGAGATCGTAGGGTTCACCACAACCCCTTTTTATAAAGTTGTGTTTCTATCTTAAATAGGTTCATAAAATTTTGATGATTCTCATGAAAGTAATTGCATGATCAGGAAATTTATTTGGTATGCATGGGCACCAATTCTTGAAAAGAAAAAAAAAAGTAATAAACAATCCCAATCGAACGACACTTGACGGTGTGTATTAAATTGGTATCAATCTAGTCACAAAAGCATTAAATCACACCTACTCACTTCAATTCCACTTATAAATTGTGTCACACTCCTTTGCTCAAACCACATAACATTATCAGTCCAAAATGAAGAGATCCTATAACATATGTTGTGTGGTTGTTCTTTCTGCATTGATGTTGGTACTCATGGGCCAAGTCCCTGGCTCAGCGGCCGCGAATTGCAACTACATGGAGCTTGTGGTGTGTGCGGGTGCAGTCACGTCTCCTCAACCACCGTCTAGTGATTGTTGCGCTAGGGTGAAGGAACAGAAGACTTGTTTCTGTGGATACCTACAAAACCCGACCCTTCGTCAGTATGTCACGCCTAAGGATGCGCAACGAGTTGCTAGGGAGTGTGGTGTTGCCCTCCCAAAGTGTTAGAACATATAGTTAGTTATATGCTTTGATACAATAATTGTTACAAAGATCAACTACTTGATTAGTGATCATATTATGTGAGGTGATAACAATATAAAAGAAGAAAGACCATGAGAAATTGAATAAAGTGGCTTGTTTTGCTTCAATGCTTCATTGCCATATGTAATAAAATTATTGTGAATCGATGAATACATGTTGTTACAGATGATTACATGTGTTTATCGATGAATACATGTTGTTACTGATGATTACGTATATGTTTTTCGATGAACACATGTATTGACCCATGTTTTCATTTAGGATTTTAAGTGGTGTAATTACATCGTCCCTTGTGGGCTTTCTTTTTCTTTCCATTTTAGGACTTTAAATCCTTAATTACATTTTAACTAAAAAAACACGTACATTATCACCTTAACAATTTATTAAGTCCATCAATCGTTTTAATGTAATAATTGTATACGTCTAATCGGTTGAATATAAAATTTGGGGGTCACATCCATACATTCATTAAAGAGTTAGTTACGGTTTTAATATTTTTGGATTGGGAAAATTTACATTGTGTTAAATAAAAGGACGTTTAAGTCATTCTAAACTAAACCCCCCACCCCCACCCTGAATCGCCAGTATCACCTCACCCTTGCTGACAAAATTGCCAGCAATGACTACCCAATCCTCTGTCCTATATGGTCAGTCACGTCTCTTGAAAAGAAAGAGTGCAAATAATAGATACAATCTTTCATGTTTTTATATCCAATTGGTTTAGACCATTCTAACGAGGTTTCCCCTCATTTTTCTGGACACATAAAAACCAAAAGTGGTCTCAACTCCATAACAATAGAGCCTTTTGAGGGGTTAGATTTGAAACTGGACACAACCCTTTTATCTCCATTTTCAAACTTGACATAACCCCTTTTACCTTTTGCATTAATACCTTGTATCATATACAGTTGAAGTTTGTACATAAGGGACTGAAACGACAAGAAATTGAAACCACAAATACCAAAATTAAGAAAAAAAAATGTAGGGGCTAGAACTAAGTTTTCATGAAAAAACTCATGGATAAAAATCTTTAGTAGAAAAAAGGGTCCTAATAAAGACACCCTAAAATCTTAATTTCACACCTTTGTATACAGTGACGGATCCATGATTTTTTTCAACTAGGTTCACTTTTTAGGTTCTCAAATTTCGTTCAACTTGACGTTATAATTTCCGGGTCGGGTCGGCCTTTATCACTAAAGATTTCTATCTTATTATCTATCTTCGTCTCTAAAGAAACACATTTCTCTAAAGTGATTTGTAATAAATTTTTACAAAACGAATTTGAGTCTAGACGGGTCAGGTCGGGTCGGGCTTTTTCAGTAAAATCACTTTTAAATCAGCAGTAAGACTTAAGTGAAATTACACAAGGAAGAAAGAAATTACAAGACAAAACCATAAGCAATATAATCAGATATATCTCCTAACTATTGTTCAATCTAAAAATAATTTACAAATAAATGCTCTCGCAACTTATTCTTAGTTTTAACTAGAACTAAATCGATGGGCATAACGTTTTGCCTTCTCTGCACTTTTATGTGACAAAAGGTGTATTAATTGTGACTCATACAGGATTCGAACCCAGGTGTTTTGGGAAGAATAACGCGGACATAACCAGTGGAGAACCAAGGTTTTTTTGTTTATGGGTTCCTTTTATATTTTACTTATGGGTTCCTTTTCAGTTTGTTATGTATATTTACACTAAAAATTAAAAACCGAATGGGTTCCTGGGAACCCGTTCTTTGTTAATAGGTCCGCCCCTGTTTGTATACGGGTTGTATAACGTTATACAGCACGTATAGAATAATATGAGATGACAAATGTTAGGCCGTTTAATGTTATACGACACGTATAGATGGAGAAAATATTAGGCAGTATAACATTCTATACGGACCGCATACATTATATGAGGTTTGGGTCATATAATAATATGGGTCGTGTAATACTGTATACAAGTTGTATAATGTTACACGGCCCGTATACATGGAGACAAAACATTCTCTGAGATTTTTTTATGTAACAATATAGAGGTGTGAAAATAAGATTTTAAGGTTGTGGAAATCGTGAGAGCCTTAAAAAAATTTCTAATTGTTTGATGAATGTATATAAGTTTATTTTAGAGTAAATTACATTTTTGGCCCCTGTGGTTATATCACTTTTACTATATTAGCCGAAAATAAGAATTTTTACCATATCTGCCACATAGTTTCTATAACTAACCATTTTGGCCCTTAAGTCTATATATCATGGGGGCCAAAATGGTTAGTTATAGAGACCATGAGGGCTAAAATGGTTAGACTTAGGGGCCAAAATGGTTAGTTATAGAGACCATGGGGGCAGATATATTAAAGATTCTTATTTTAGGCTAATACAGTAAAAGTGATATAACCACATGGGTCAAAAACGTAATTTACTCTTTATTTTATTATTCAATATAGTAAATTACGCAAAATTTGAAAATAATTTAATTGTAACTTCAGAAAACGTGATAAAAATAAAACTGTACATTGATATGAACATATGATTTGAGCTTGGCCGCCGAGTCTACGTAGCCGCCAAGTCTATCCACGTCTTCAACCTCATTTATATTCACAAACACATGGCAACTTTCCAAACTCCACTATTGTTTTTCTTTGAGCATACTCCAAGCTTCACTTATTCCTATCAAAAAAAAAAAAAAAAAACCCAGATTCAAAAGTTTATAAAATATTTAAACTGCAACCTCTTTAAGTGAAATGTTTTATTACATAAAGGTAGCATTATAAAGTTTATAAAATATTTAAACTGCAACCTCTTTATAATGTATGAAATCAGTCCTATACATTGATCACTTTCATCATATTATTAGTTTCAGTGGCGTAACTTGACCAAAAGTTATGGCACCCAAAAAAATGTTAGTAGGGGTGGAAAGTTATGGCACCCAAAAAAATGTTTTCCTATCGCTAGGTATCGATTTATATTCTATGGAGGCGGAAAGTTATGGGACCCAAAAATTTTTTTCCTATCGCTAGGTATCTATTTATATATTCGGGTCGGCTATTCAATTCGGGTTGGGTTGAGTCAAACAATAATAACTCCAAATAAATAGGGCTGACATTTTCCATGATATACCTAACACAAAATAATCAATATGATTGAGTTAAACTACAATTTCACCATACTTCTTCCCTAATTGATCATCTTCCCCAAATCCCCAGTTCACCATTATAAACCCTAATTTTGGAATCATTGAATAGTAATTACAATAGATGTAATGCATAGGTTAATCTCATATTAAATGATACAATTAAGGTCTAAAACACTAGTAATGCCCAAAATTTCGATTCAATATTAACCCTAGTTCACAACCTACCCTTCAAGAACTAAACAATAGTGAATGAGAAACTAAAAAAATGATTACCTTCTTTAAATTCGTGATTAAACGCCTCTATCCAGCTTGATTTCTTCCCTGTTTTCGTCAAATTTGATGAAGGATAAAAGATTGAAGATTTGAAGGCTTTAAGAACCCTTAGAACACAGAACCTTTTTTTTCTTCTTCTGTTGAAGTCGAATAACACAGATGGGGCGCCTCTATCCTCACGTATTGCTCTTTTTTTATCTAAATATCTTTCAGTTAAGATAAAAATAAACCCTCAAGTTTCATTTATATAAAACTAGTTTCAAACTTTATTTAAACTCACTTCAAATTTAAAAACAGTAATAAAAAAATTACTAGTAGCCCTGTTTTCACGTCTTTTTTAACTCCATACGAAAATATGTATAATTTTTTGGACAATAAATTTGGCATGGGCAAGGAATTTTTAGGCAAAATAATTAGCGGGGACGGATCTATATAATTTTAAAAACTTCAGACGAAAAATTGAAAAAATGACACTACTAACCGAAACATTGATATGGCCGCGGATGCACCCCTTGCCCCTTAAAAAATTGCGCCCCTATGAGTTTTAATAAATAAACAATACCCACAAAAATATATATCTTCATCACATAATCAATCTTTAATGAATTTCAACAATAACCAAGTATTTGTAATTTTTACTTTAAATATGATACACTAGACTTACCTTACTCTCTTTCAAACTTATATGATACATGTGAAGCACTACGTACAAATATCGATTTAAAATTGGTTACGTAAAAAACATATCCCTAAATTTGTCATATTCATTTAAATTGAGTTTATGATCGTTAAAAATTCACACTTTACCACAAACAAATAAACGTTCTCAATAAAAAAGAGTAGCAATTTTTTTCATCTTATTTTTATGTATCCAAAAAATTAAATAGTTCTACATTAATACGACATATACATATTCGAATATTGGTTAGTAATAATTCTACCAGAAAACAAAAACAATATTCTTACTTCTAAAAAGACAGGTACAAAACGCCAGACTCCATGTTTCACAGAAGCAAAAACAAACGTACAAACAAAACAGCACGACGTACAAGACACTACATTCCATTCATCCCATTTGGATTACCCATCTAGATGCTGGGACCCACGAAAATAACCCGTTTAAACCCGTCTTCACCGCCACGTGTCACAATATCCCCACCCTACCTCTGTCACCCCCGTCACTTTAACCTAGCCGTCCCTCACCCCCACTCACATTTCCAATTATTTAACCCTAATCCGTTCAACCACTCTCACCTCACTCTGTACCTTTACCGATCGGAAAACTTCAAATTCATCGCCGGAAAACCTAACTCGATGATAAATTGTTCCAATTGTTAACTCAATCGACCGTTTTCGCCACAAAATTTCGATTTTTAGAGTTTAATTTGATCGGAATCAGATCATCAATGGCGACGCTACAAAAATTCAAACTATTAGCGACGCAATGCGCCGTCGCCGGAAGTCCGACGCGTAGTCCATCAACGAGTCCGGTGATTCACCTACGGCGACGGAAAACGTTACGGATGCTGTTAACTCGCAGCGGCGGTGGAAGTGGACGGAGACTGCCGGCGCGTGACGAATTTACAGATCGGAGAGCGCGTGACATTGACTCGTCGGAGAATCGGAAACATGGCGGTGTGAGGCAGAAGTTGAAGGATTTGCTTGTGGCTTCGGCGTCACCGCCGGCGGCGCGTGGATTGCTTGAAGACGGTGGTGATGGTGGAGATGAGGTGAAGCGGTGGAGTGGTGGTGGCGATTTGGTTGCACGGCGTGGTGGTGGTGGGAGAGGGATGAGGCCGGTGTTGTCCGGGTCGTTACGGCAGCGGTTATTGAGACGGGCGTGGAGGCCGGTGCTTGTGGCGATTCCCGAGTAAATGATTTGTTTGTTTTTTTGGGAATGTAGAGATGATGATGGTTATGAATGTTGGATATATGATTCACCACCAAATTTCTTAAATGTTTGTAACGTTTTATTAACAATTATATTAATTAATTTCATCAACTGTTTTTTTTAACGACCAACGAATTTTTTAAATGGGCTGCTGATGAAATTCACCAAATCAGGATGTACTCGCATCCAAGCTGAGGAAAACCCTCGTTTAGGGCCGAAGGCATGACAGTGTGGTGAGAGAAAACCTGCTCAGTTCAAAGATTGAACTAGCGATCTCTGCCTATTTTGATTTCGGGGTGCGTGTAGCTTTCGAGCTTGATACATTATAATTCTTCTATGCTTATGTACATGGCCACCACAACTATAGATACGTGTAAAATCCCAATCTATATCAAAGAGAGCTATTTACATATTAACATACATGATAATCTAAAGCTTAGTATTACAATTAGATAAAAGATTGGGAAGATGGAAACTATATGAGAATTCTATCAATTTCTTGTACAACTAAGGCACCATCCGCACCATAATGGTAAAAGCGTCCTAAACAGGTAAGAATCGAAGCCTCAATTCCGTGAGAACCAATTTATTTTAATCTCAATCTTTTTGAATCAAGCGCAAATGTATAAATTGATCTCCATTCAACTATTACGAAAGTGAGTCCTCAACTCTACATACATGATTGAATTGAGCACTTAAAATACATGCATTCTTATAAATGTATATTTTGGTGCTTTGCGAAAAGCTCTGTGCACTCGTCTTAGAAATATTAAATATAGTCTCTAAATTGATTAATTTTTGCCCTAATGTTTTACACAAAAAATCTTATGATCAATTTCATCATCAGTGTGTTCAATTCAACTCTAGTTACCCAAAGACATCTATTGATGTATATTTTGTCATGCCCCATATGTTTTCTTCCTTGAACGACCTAGAGGAAGTTCAAATTTATCATGTGACTAAGTTTGCTATCATGTCCGTAATGGTCCTTCTTGTACTATTTATTCAATAATACAACACAAGAGGTGGATGGCTTTTGACTTTTTATCCAATAAATCAAAAAAAAAAAAAAAAAAAAAACAGTTATTATGAAAATTTTGGGTGTTACCCATTAATTAGAGTAAACTGCCATTTTGATCCCCGTGGTTTGGCCAGTTTTGCCACTTTAGTCCAAATCTCAAACTTATTACATCCAGGGCCCTGTGGTTTGCATTTTGTTGCCATTTTAGTCCAAAAGTGAAATTTGACCAGATTACCCACTTTTGACCGTGCTATTTTGTCTTCACCCTCAGGGGCATTTTAGGCATTTTAGGTTTATTTATATAGAGTAAACTGCCTGATGGTCCCTGTGGTCATCCTTTTCGATCTCTCTCTCACCAACCATCACCACCACACCACCATCACCACCACACCGCAGATGACCAACCATCACCGCCATCACCCCTCCCTCTCTTTCTCTCTCTCTCTCTTTCATCTCTCTCTCATCTGCAGATGACCGCCATCACCGCCACCGCCTACCTTTCACAAACCCTAGAACGAGTTTAGAGAGAGAATGAGAGTGTAAAAGCTAGGGTTTTAGGTTTTAGAGAGAGAAAGAGGGGGGAAAGAACGGTTAATCCTCCAAGCTACCAACAAATGAACTATACCATTTGATCCCTATATCGGCCAAAAATTGTACTAAAATACATCATAGGGGTCGTGGGAGGCGAAGAGTGGTGGTTGTTCCGGTGGGAGGTGTAAAGAGGTGGAACAGATCTGAAATTGGCGGTGGGAGGTGTAAAGAGGTGGAACAGATCTGTTTTCCGATCGGATATTGGAACATATCTGAAATATGAACAATCGGAAGAACAGATGCAGAAAAGGAGATCGACAGCTCCGGCGACAGCTCCGGCGACAGCTTCGGCCTCAGCGCTGCCGTGCGGTGGTGATTTCTGGGTTTTAGATGATGATTTTTGTCTATATTCTGAGTTTTAGATTTTTGGGTTTTAGATTTCTGGGTTTCTCTCTCTCCTGGGTTTTAGATTTCTGGGTTTGTTGATTTTTATCTATTTTCTGGGTTTTGATGGTGATGGTGATGGTGATGAAGATGAGATGATGGTGATGAAGATGGCGGGGTGGAGACGATGTTGATGATGAAGATGGCGGGGTGGAGACGATGTTGATGATGAAGATGAGATGATGTTGATGATGAAGATGAGATGTTGCTGTTGTTGTTGTTTTGGCAGTGGCATTATATTATTTATTAAATTTGAGATATAATATTACAAAATACCCAAAATACCCTGAGGATAAGGACAAAACAGGGGGGTCAAAAGTGGGTAATCTGGTCAAATTTCACTTTTGGACTAAAATGGCAACAAAATGCAAACCACAGGGCCCTGGATGTAATAAGTTTGAGATTTGGACTAAAGTGGCAAAACTGGCCAAACCACAGGGACCAAAATGGCAGTTTACTCCATTAATTATCTTATCCCTCTTAGTTACCTTTCATCTAGGGCTGTAAACGAACCGAACGAACACGAACAAGGCCATGTTCGTGTTCGTTCGTTAAGGAAATTAACATGTTCGCGAACTATTCACGAACGCATACCGAACATAAGTTTATGTTCATGTTCGTTCGTTAAGGAAATTCAGTTGTTCACGAACAGTTCGTGAACACTAGTCTTGAACACAAATGAACGCAAGCGAATAAAAAAGAACGCAAATGAACATTTAACTTGAAAATAAAAAAAAATATTGTTAGCCTTAAACATTGGATATAAGTAGTTAAATACAACCATCAAATGATAAATCAAAACACAAGAAGTCTAATACACCACCAAACGATGAATCAACTTTAACTAACATAGACATAATTATCCCCCAAAATGTCTTAGCATGTCCAAATTTTAGCTAACTTAGAAAAAAATAGAGTTTCAAGTTTTCAATATGTTTAGATAAAAGATTTATTATTTTTTATTATTTAAATATAATCAAACGAACACGAATGAACGTAACCGAACATATTACCGAACGTTCACGAACGCAGTCGAACGGACAAGACCTATGTTCGTGTTCGTTCGCTAAGCTAACCGAACGAAATTTTTTGTTCGTGTTCGTTCGTTAAGCTAATCGAACGAACATAAACGAACTTCCTGCCGGACGGTTAACGAACTGTTCGCTGAACGTTCGGTTCGTTTACAACCCTACTTTTATCCTATACCTAATTGTGTGAACTAAAATATAATTCACTTTTCAGTGTAAGTGGACTCACGTTGTTGTCACATGGTCACACTATCTATGGTATGAAAGTTATGGCTATAAGGATTGGTGCCCAGCAGCATCAAAGTTGGAGCTCTAAGTGGGATGGCAACACCACTCCGGGTTGGCCCGGCATGGCCACGGCGTGGCACCAATAGCATGTTCTCGTCGTTCATGATGCAGCAAAGGTGGAGCCTCTCTCTCTCTCTCTTCAACCGGGTCATCCTCCATTCCCCCGCTCCATCCTCGCCGGTTCATCCTCCAACTTGGGTGACGTGGCCGCCTACGTAAAGCTCCATCCTCAAGGATGGAGCAACACCACTCCTTAAAAAAAAATCCTTCAACTTGTATAGTTTTTTAATAGAAAAAGACAAAGAGTGTAATTTGATATATAAACAAAGGACAATTTGTGTACTTTACTATGTTTTTAGGAATGATTGTGTGTAATTAATATTTGATTCTTCCTCTCCATCATGAGTCCTTCAACTCTTAGTCTTTCGAACTTTTGGTTGGAAATGTGTGATTTTGTGCCGTTTAGAAATCTATTACAAACAAATGTGTGATATCATATTATATTACCAGGTGTTAGGATTCCAAGCAAACATAAGAAATTATAAAAAGGCCCCCAAATTAGAATCTGTTTTAAAGTCTCTAAAAAGGTTAAACTGTATGTGTGGTCGTTATTGTGCGAATAGGATCGATCATGTATGTACTGAACATGTAGTTGTAAGTGTGTTTAAACGTATGGAACAATCAAATGTATGAGAGATACGCCTGACTAAGTGCCAAACGATTGAATGTGTCAAACGTATGAGACATACGTTTGAGCATATCAAGCGAATAAGTCATACGAGTGAAGCTACCAATCGTATGGGTCATGGCCTATAAATTGGAGTGTCATACTAGAAAAGTTTTCATTTTTGGAGAAATCACACTTGATGTCTCCCAGATCTTAAAGTTGTAAACTATTTCGATATTGAATAAAATATGTGATGACAACGTTGTGCTACTGAAATTCGTACTGAATTAGTTATCAACTAATTGTTAGGTTTCATGATCCTAACACACACTTTTAATTGGTATCAGAGCTACGTTACCGATCTAATGGTTCTAACAATCAATTAATCACCTACGCTCTTAATAGTGTTCGAATTTCATGTTTTTGATGTTCAAGACGTTAAATGGTGCGAATCTGTTTTTGTCAAAATCGAAGGTTAAAACACGAATAAAAAGTTAAATAGAACCTAACAATTTGTTTAGTTTTGATTTTCAAACCTTTCTGAAGTGGTTTCATCGAATAATTCGAAAATTTAACATTTTGGATAAAAAAATGTTTAATAGCAAGTTCAGTCATATGAGAAAGTTGCAGTAACTATTGTTCAGTCATATGAGTCATCCAGTTAAAAGGTTCCATCGTATGAGCCATCCAGTTAAAAGATTCAAAAGTATAACCCATCTGGTTAAAACATTCAAAAGTATGAGCCATTCGGTTGAAAGAGCTATACGATCGAAAAATTGTCATTCGATTGAAAAGACAAGACGCGATCATAATGGGAGGATGATTGTGAAAATTTTTAGAAACATGTTTTTCAGGATGTCACCTGTTCAGTTTTCAGCATTAGATACGGATGTTCGAGAACACGTTTAATTAATCGGAGAGTGTTTTAGAATGATGAAAACATACGGTATTAAAGATAGTGGGGTAGTCACAGATACCAGAGCATGCATCAATCTTGGTGATGTAACTATTATGGGCCAAAACGTTAAATATTCCGCATTTGGGCTACAACATAAAAATTTTCTAGATTTGAAGCTGAAATGTCAAAATTTCCGCTGCAATTAGAGTTTCAAGAGACGTGAATTTGCCAAGAATGAAGGGGAATAAAAATTTCAGAAATTGGTTAATTCTAAGGAAATTCGAGTATGCAACAATATTCGGGTGGTTCAACAGTTCCAATGATGGTTTGCATAGTGTCGAGATCACTATTTTCCTGATCAAATATTGAAGCTGGATGAACAATGTACTTTTTAAAGTTTCTATCAAATGTCGGTTGGGTTCTGAAGATTTGCGGATCGAGCAACGACATTGTTGCGCTAAACAGGACACGGATATGATTAAAGTTGAAATGGAGGAGCTACAGTGATGGTTTCAAGTTTGTTAATGTTCATGAAGATTGCAGTATAGCCAACCAAAGGATCTTGTCAGGAACTGTGCAAATGAATTCTGATTTTGGTAGAGTTTTCGAGATAAAACCAAGACTTGTTGTAGATAGTTGAAAGATCGAGCCTTTATCAGTATAAATGATTGTATTGATTAACGTAAAGCTAGCTCTAAGAAAGGTGATGGTAGTCAATCGAGCATGGCTTTTTTTTACTAATTGGATACGAGTAATTTGGGAGGGAAGTCTGATACAAGTATCAAGGATTTGGTTTTTCTGCAAGAACTCAGATCAAAATTTTTGTAAAACCCGAAGCATTAGTTTAGGGGAAATCTGTTGATGCATGTGGGATGACATCAACAAACACGTGATTGAAGTTGTAGCATATTCTACACAACACTCAAAAACAAAGTTCAAGATTTGAAGGTCAAGATTTGACAGCAACATCTATATGTTAATGCATATTTGTGTGGTCGTTACTTTATGAATAGGATAGATCAAGTCTGTACTAAATTTGTAGTTATAGGTGTGTTTAAACATATAGAACAGTCAAACGTATGAGAGATACGTCTGATTGAGTGCCATGTTAGAAATAATCCGTTCATGTGGCCTAACGGATCATTTGAGTAACGTTGCCAATATGACACAATTATAAGTTCCTAACATTTACTTGATGGAAGTAATTGTTATAAGTTACAGGGACTTTACGATTTCCCTTTAGATGCCTTTAATAGAGAGAATACCAAGAGTTTATAACCAACCATGATTTATGATCATAATTATAGATCATTAGTGATAGTAGTCATGGTTTATAAATAGTTATATAACGAACTCTTTTTATGAACACCACTACTACACTTTCTCTTATCATCCCATCAAGACTAAGGCATCATAACGGGAATCATGGTTTCGTCATCATCGTCTGCGAAGATAGTCATTCCCACAAGTAAGTGCCTATAATTTCATGTTCATAATTATGTAAGTCTTGAATAAACATGATTAGGGTTCTATGTTTTTAACACATGTTTAATGATATAATCAACATGTGGTATCAGAGCAATGTTGATTATATCAATCTGACCATGTTAATCGATCTGTTACTTTGTCGATGTTTTGCTTTACATTCACGTGATATGCAAAAGCATATCTATGGATCTTATGGAATTGGAAGTTAAAATATATACAATAAATTTATTCCAATATTCCATGAATCGTTATTCATGAAATGACCAGACTTTTCAAAATCCATTAAATTTTAGAAGTGTTATGTGAATGATATATTTGAATATCAATTGCACTCATGAATTAATTCATTTAATATTCATAAATTGTTTTACTATGAATTTTGTACATGAATATAATATTCATAAGATTTGGATCATGCCAATTTAATTATTTTATTTTTGTACATGAACGATGAATATTGACTCTTAATTGGTGGGTTCATCTTTAAATTTAAACTTCACCAAGTATTTTCATTCACTTTTGTTTTATATTCCTATGAAGTTAGTGGGGATATAATTTTGTGATTAAAAATCAGAGTAACGGTGAGTTTAAATAAATGGGCTCTTAGTGAATTAATGGTATATTAATTTTATATTAATGGTATATTAATTATTGCAATTCTTTATTCAATGTGATTAATTAGTGAATTAATGGTATATTAATTTTATATTAATGGTATATTAATTTTTAACTTTACGTAAATTTCTACGCCAACAAGAATCCATCAATTGGATTATTTCTTTGATTGGATTTAGTTTTGCAAAAAGGATTTAATCAATTGAGATATTTTATTTTGCAATCGATTTAATTTTTTTGCATATCGTTTATATGACAATCGATTTGCAAGCCTTATTTATTTATTTACTTATGGAACAACTTGTGAATGGTCCAACTTAAGTATGCAAGTTAAATGGCAAACTTCAATGATCGATGATTGAACCAACGGGATATCATTTGATTAAACATTGAAGCTTTAGTTATGCCATCTTATGTAATTATCTGTATTAGCATAATTTACATAAATATTTCATTTCTGGCCCAAAGGTGTTATGTTATATTTATGTGCTTTACCTTATTGTGTATGTATGTTCATCATGATACATGAATTTTGGTCAAAGCCAAAGCGAAGCCAAAGTTCATGTAGAACATTGAGACAGTCTATATTTTTGTGTGTTCATAATATATGAATTTTGGTCAAAGCCAAAGCGAAGCCAGAGTTCATGTAGAACACTAAAGACGGTCTATTATTTTATATCGTTCATTATGCCTAAAATTTGATCAAAGCCAAAGCGAAGCCAAAGTTCAGGCAGAACATTAAGTTGGTTTTTATTTACGTAAGTTATTAATATGTTCATAATACATGAATTTTGGTCAAAGCCAAAGCGAAGCCAAAGTTCATGTAGAACAATAATTCAGTCTATTATGTATGTTCATAATGCATAAATTTTGGTCAAAGCCAAAGTGAAGCCAAATTTATTTAGAACATCAAGACAATCTGTTATTTATGTACGTTCATAATGTCTGAATTTTGGTCAAAGCCAAAGCGAAGCCAAAATTCAGGTAGAACCTTAAATTAGTCTGTTATTTTGGTGTTATAGTAGACTATATCTTCAATATAATAATTTGTGTCTGCCTTACTTGATTACCCCATAATGTAAATCACTCCAAGTTTCTTCTTAGGTTTGTATCTCATCTATTTTATCCACTCTAATTTCAAAATCTAAAATGTTTTGCTTACTAAAGAGTTTCTATAAAATTTGCTCTTATTGGATTGTTGATTATCTCTTAAGATATGACAATCCTACTGCTCTTTTATGATAAAAGTATCACAGAAGAAAATTAGAGCATGACTAGTGGGATAAGTCAAACATTATATCTCTTATGATAATCAAGAACTAACTTAATTATTTCTATCATGTGAGCTATTCTAGATTCTAAATTTCCTAAGACTAATTTGTTTTCTTTGGAAGAATCAAACATTGGATCAGGTTCATGAAAGGATGAAATATTATCAAATCTCATTTTTTGTGACTTACGAGCATGTGTTAAAAGCCTTAATATTTAAATGGCTAAGGGAATAAATTAAGCTCCATTAGAAATTATATTTCATTGGAACTTATCCCAAAATGGAATATTCAGACATAAGTCATTTATCATTTCAAATAATATTTACTTGTATCTAATATGTCTCATATGGATCAATTTATTAAAGAAATTAATTATATATACTATGATTCCTTCTAAATATGTCCCTCAAAGTTTTTATAACATCTGGACATTAAGGAAATCAAGTCTAACATATATGACATGTTCCCACAGCACGTACATCATTGAAACTTATCTTGTAGCATTCCTAGAGATCTAAAAGGTTAGTGGGAGCATTAAATGTCTTAATCTTAATTTGCAAGAGTTGCAAGAGGTAGGGGAGTGACAACTTGTTGTTATCTCAATTTGTACCTCATGTACAAGACACTGCTCCTTAACAACTTTTCTCTTTAAGAATATACTCCTACTTTAACAAGAGTTTCATTGTTGCTTAGATGTGGGCACACTCGGATTTCTTGCCGAAGTTGTAATCCTCAAACAAGAAACTACAAGAAGTAAATTCATTAATTTGTTTCTTTATTAGAATTTATTGGTCTTTTAATGTTGACCATAAGCATGCTAAATTGTTGAAGACTTCTAAGTCAGTGGGAGCAGTAAAAGTCCTTATCAGGACTTGCCAGAAGTGCAAGAGGCGGGGGGAAGAGACCTATTAAATTTTACTCCGATTACACCTCTTGCACACCATACTGCACCAACTCTTACACACTTAGAATTTTGAAAGTGATAGCAACTTAATCAAGAGTTAATCCATAAAACTGAAAACTCATAATACAACCCAATAATCAACTAAGGAGGTTATCTAGGTTTAACTTTGAGGATTATGTATCCTCCTTGACTTAAGTTGAAATGGATATTAGAAAGTTTACTGGTCCTACTTCCTCTAATTAAGCCATTAGCATCAATCAATTTTCTAAATGGAATAAGAATTGTTATTAGCAAATTTGATTTTAACGTTTGGGATTTGGTTGAATTACCTAAGGTTGTTCATCACTAAACAAAATCTGAATGCAAACGTTAAGACGCTAAAAATATAATTGATTGTTAAAGGTTATGCTCAGAAGAGAATTATTTATCAAAGAATCACCTTATATTTCTTACAAGATGTTTCTTTGAGGACCATTGTTGTTCTAGTGGCTCATAATCATTTAGAGCTACATTATATGAACATTAAAACAACTTTCCTTAAACAAAGACTTACATGTTCATAAAACAACCTGAAAGTTCTAAACTGTAGGTCAAGAACACTTACTTTGTATGTCAATTAATTCCATGTATGAGTTTAAGGCAAACATCAAAATGTTATGAAATCTTAATGCATTATATTCATCAAGAATTAAGTGGATTTATGTACCTACCTCAAGATGAGTGGGAGCAACTAATGTAAAATTATCCTTATATAGATAGCACTTTTTGGATAAGTATATGTTACACAAGTCAAATAATTTCTCACATATATTTTGATATAATGAATCTCGGAAATACCACTTACGTGAGTGATATCAAAATATACCGAGATAGACCTAATGGGACATTAGTTTCGTCCCATAAGCCTTACTCTAAAGCGTGCTCTTACATGTGTAACAAACAATATAGCTCTCCTTTAGAGGATAAAATAATAAATGAGATTATTTTCTTATGCTTCATTAATTAGAAGCTTTACGAAGGTTCAAGTCTATACTCGTGTAGATATTGCTCACATTGATGAACATTAGACCACTCTAGATTATTGTGAAGCATCTTACGATATCTTTAAGAAACGAGAAAGACTATAAAGAAGAGGTTGATTATTCTTACCTTGATTTTGTAATATTCAAAAGAACCTAAAAGTCAATTTGGGGTAATCCTTATGTTTGCAGACAAATTTATCTTATGGAGGAGTCATAAGAAACTGTTAACAACAACCTAAATTATAATGACATAATATGTTGTTAATTAACAACGCAATTGTCACTAAATGTTGTTGAAATTTTATCAGTAGACTCATAAACTTATTAACTCCATATAAATACTATATTGAAGACTTACTGTGAAAAGTCAGCTACCTTATTTCCTCGAACAGTAACAGTTCGAGAGGTGCTGCATTAAACTTCGATACAAAATTATTGTTCGTTTATGAACAAGAAGAGGAAACTAATTATTTGTATCGAATACATTACATTCATGATATGCTTGCGGATCCGATAACTAAGGTCTACACTCAAAGTCTTTTTAAGAGCTCATAATAAAGACGGGTTTTACTAAAGGCCTTACATAATAGCATATCGTACATATGAATGATTAATTATTATATTTTCCTCGATTACACAATTTGTTTGTCTATAAATACGTATGTGCACCTGATGACGTATAGACAAGAATTATACAAATTAATTTCAAAGGGCTTACCTCAGTCATTTTGGTCTTAAATTTACGTATGTTTTGATTTGGGGTTGTAACATGATTAATGGGGGTCTTGAGTTGAAAATAACTCAATGACTGTATTTTTCTGTTACAGTTTCAATTTGAAACATTAATTAATGTTATAACTTGGCCAAACTTACTTATGCTTCTCACAAATGATCACTCGGCCAAGTGGGAGAATGTTAGAAATAATCCGTTCATGTGGCCTAACGGATCATTTGAGTAACGTTGCCAATATGACACAATTATAAGTTCCTAACATTTACTTGATGGAAGTAATTGTTATAAGTTACAGGGACTTTACGATTTCCCTTTAGATGCCTTTAATAGAGAGAATACCAAGAGTTTATAACCAACCATGATTTATGATCATAATTATAGATCATTAGTGATAGTAGTCATGGTTTATAAATAGTTATATAACGAACTCTTTTTATGAACACCACTACTACACTTTCTCTTATCATCCCATCAAGACTAAGGCATCATAACGGGAATCATGGTTTCGTCATCATCGTCTGCGAAGATAGTCATTCCCACAAGTAAGTGCCTATAATTTCATGTTCATAATTATGTAAGTCTTGAATAAACATGATTAGGGTTCTATGTTTTTAACACATGTTTAATGATATAATCAACATGCCAAACAATTAAATGTGTCAAATATATGAGACATTCGTATGAACATATTAAGCGAATGAGCCATAAGACTTGATTTCTCCCGGAGCTTAAAGATGTAAACTCTATCGGTATTGAATAAAATCTGTGATGACAATGTTATGCTACCGAAATTCATACCGAATTAGTTATCTATCCTCAAAACTTCTGTCTTGAACGTATCTAAACACTAATTGTTAGGTTTCACGTTCCTAACTCGTAATTTACCGGGACTGCCGATCACATCTGTTTTGAAAAATTAGCTATATATACGGTAGTGATATGATAAAAAAAAGGTTAGAATTGTAAGAAGTGTAAGGTCTCACCATAGAGGCACATGTTTCCAAGGAGGGACCCAAGTGAGAAGGGTAGATGCGTCCAGGGAAGAATAAAGAAAAGTGCACATGCTTCTCAAATACCAAGGAACATGCACATGCAAGTCATATGTCAATCCCTCCCTGATTTTTAAACGTCCGTGACTTTTTTGTACATTATTTAAAAAAAAAGAATTATACCCTAAAGTCGAGCACTCTTTATCTTTTCATATGAGTATAATATGTGACAACCCTCACAATTACAGGTACTGTACAATTAATTAATTTTAATTATGTGCTTAATGACTGTGCTTGAAAACAACTGACACTTTAAACTACTTACTGATTTATGTTACATACATACATACATGTGCATCACTTTACATACAGTCACTCCATTTAATTCATACAGACTCTTAGTGACAAACCTGATGCGCAAAGCGCAGTTAGCACAGTGAGCGGATAACTCAGACACATGCTGACAATGCCAGCACATAGACAGACACTATATTGAGGCCAGTATGAGCCAGAGACAGGATACTACACTAGTAGGGAGTGTAGGGAAGTGAGAGCCATAAAACTGCGTCACGAGGTGATAATTATAGTACCGAGAAGTGCCTAAGACACACTATAAATGCAGAATTCTGTCTTTAATATTAAAATTCAGCATTATAAAATGCTAGTAGGGTGCAAAAATATGGCACAATGGTCCTGTATACTTTCCTAAGTGCCGGGAATAATTTGTGTTACAAAAATATATATAAAAGACATTATTTGGATTAATTAAGCACTTTAACGGGACAGTATCTAACCGGATAACCGGACATTACCCGGGACACTAAATTTTTGTCATTTACACTGTTTTACTATTTTTGGCTAGTCATGATCCCCGTTTGTCATAACACCCATCAAAAACCTTATAACTAACTTATATCATCAAGTTACTTGTTTTCTAACTAACCATTACAATTTAGTCACAAAAGTTACACCCAACCCCCCCCCCCCCCTATAAAACCGAAATCGGACCCAACATGGACCCACCAAATCACCAACTTATTTTTACACCATACCTCCTTGATTTGTTCTAATTTTATAATGGATTACTTACTTGTTGAAGTGAACAAGTTATGTATAAGTATGGCACCTTCTTACAACTTATCATTCCATATCTTACTCACTCTCACTCTCTCTCCCTCACGGTTACACCAAACCGCCACCACCACCACCACATAACCACCATCATCTTCCATTTTCAAGTAACCTTCAAGCTTAAAGGTTGATACAAGAGAGCTTGCTTTGTGTGGAGCTTCAAATGAGCTTTATTCTAGTCTTTTTCATCATCTTTTCCCTTCATCTACATCACTAGTTTCTACCCTAGCCTTGTGCTAGTAGTAAGTCTCGGTTTACTCTTATTTATGTCTACTTTGTGTAGTTAAAAAGTGTATTATGTTGAGATTCATGAGAACACTAAAAGAGTTAGAACAAGAAACATAAAAGTTTACATGAAGCTTACATAAAGTTTACTTATGGATGAAACTTGAAGATGAAATGATGTTGTTATAATATTGTAGTAAACATGTTGTTATTTTTTTGATGACTCTTGGATGTGTGATGTTAATCACCATAAAAGTCTTGTTAAATAAACTTAGAAGTATGATTTAACAAGAATAGGAAGTGGTTATGTATTACACAAATAACCACCTCCTAGTCTAGTCATAAACTTGAATAAAAATAGATTTTTCTAAAATATAAATGAACTAGTAGATTGGTGATCATGGTGATTGAAGTCTTTACTAGAAGCTTTCTAAGTAAACCAAGTTAGAAAAGCGGTTTTTGGGAAAATCACAACTTTACCTACACTTACATTATTTTTAGAAACAAAATAAATGTCAGAACATTTATTTACAAGAAGAGTTCAAGAAGTTAATTTTGTAAGTATTATTTACAAGTTGTGAAAACGTAACTCGTTTAAGAAAGTGATTTTTAACAAAATAAATGCACTTTGGAAGGTAACTAAGCCTACTAAAAGCTTCACTAAGTTACTACGCATTTTCGGGAAATATCAAGTTCATGAATATTATGTAACAAGTATATTTTTGCTCTTGGTGATGTAAAGTTGTTTAAAGGATTGTTTGTTGATTGATTTTGAAAAGAAAATAATACGCTAGTAAGCGTGGACGCCTCCATTTACAAAGGAAACTTTGACGAAATTTTTCTAGAATTTCGAGACTTAGAAAAATTCTTTTCTAACAAGTATTTACAAACTGTGTTAACTTTGTTTTTTCGGAAGTAAACTTCGCCATAAGTTTTATTACCAAACTCCAAAATATCGGAGGTGAGTTTTCGAAAATAAAAGCGAATAAATATATATTTTAAATATATATTTCATGTTAACACGCTTGTGTGATTATTTGTATTTTTGAAAAAATATATATATTGGGACATATTATTTTGATAGATAAAATATTATATATTTTCTAAAGTGGGACTTAAAAATATATAATGTCAATACTATAAATCACAAAATACATGTATAAATACCCACATCCTTGGGAAGGAAATATACATACACAATAATTAAGAAGTGTGGATACAAAATAGTTGCCTAGCTATTTTCCTAAATGCAAAGGTTAGTTAAAATAATTAATATTATTTTAACAAGTATAACACCAACGTAACGCAACTCAAAACACTAAACCCTAAGCCAAGGCACGGCCCGTTCGTCTAAAAGACGTTAGTACGTGTAGGTCGTCACGCAGCAGTACGAGTTTGAGGTTGACATTACAAGATACGCACTTCAGTGAGTTCATGTTTCCCCCTTTTCTTTTAACTGTTTTCAGTTTTATACTTCGGGGGTGAAATACATGTTACAATTTACAGACGCTTTTATAAATGGTATGGTTAGCTTACGGAGGGTTTAGACACTTAGATCATGTGAAAGGTGGGTACAACACTTAAGGCCATTAATCCTCGTCGTAGGACCGAGGGACATGAGTGATAGATATATTTGGGTGTAGCGAGCCCACACCCATGAGGCCGGGGAGGCCCATAGTGGTGACTGTGTCTTACAGCCGGAGGTCCGGTACAAATTTGCTAGGTTTGAGTACTTCCTGCACCGTTTCACACATACCAGTGGCTTTGCAACCCATTGGTGATCTCTTTTATTATTCCTTAATTGCTACTTACCAGGGTTTTCATACATACAGACGCATTTCAAAGGTTTATACAGACTCACATACACATGAACTCGCTCAACTTTTGTTTATTTTTCAAACTACATGTATTTCAGGAAACTAAAGGATCTGGCAGGTGTCTGCATGCATGTTAAGCTGCGTTGAATAAAGATGTCATCCGGGGTAGTTGGTTTAGGAGGTGTAATCCCTTGCCTGGACAGGTTACATGTCTTTAAACCATGTTTTTATTTCAAGTCTTTTTTTGTGTTTGGTAAACATGTTTTAAACAAGTATGGTTTGTAACTTATCGTATGTGTCGACATTTTCCAACCATGATGTTGTGGTAGTATTTGACTTACATGAATGGATGAACATCTTATGTTTTAATCATGTAGTGTTGTTGTGATTGTTGCTATGGTATTAAGAAGTCACACCAAATTAACCCACGCTTCCGCAAAAGCCAGGGTGTGACAGCTTGGTATCAGAGCCTCGATCATAGCGAACTAGGATTCTCCTCGAGTCTAGACAATGATCTCTAGGGCTCTCACGAAAACATTTTTACATTGCATACACTAAATGTCCAGATCCAGGATACAAAACATTTTTACAAACAAAAAGGCACAAATACACTTTTCAAAATTTTATATTTCAGTCTTAGAGACTGAGGGAGTTCAGTCTTAGAGACTGAGGGAGTTTAGTCTTAGAGACTGAGGGAGGTTTCAGTCTTAGAGACTGGGAGGTTGGTCTTAGAGACCAGGGTAGTCTGAGAGGCTAGGGAGTTCAGTCTGAAAGGCTGGGTGGGATAGTCTGGGGAAGACTAGGATGGTTACTTGCATATATTAAATATGACTTATATGCTTACTTGACTATTATTGATGTATGTGCACACTTTGTGGTTATGTTGTTACAGATGCTATGACTTCATCGAGTGGGGTCTCTGACCCAGTGCCGGTAGATTCTGACGACCCGATGCACTCAGACCCGGAGGTCTACACATCGGACACGGACAGTACGGACGATGACGGATTTCAGCCATTCACGCTACCAGATTTCGGTGACGATATACAGCTAGCTGATGGCATTCCAACCGGGGATCTACCTCTTGCGGAGATCCCTGCTCCTATTCCACTCGCTGCATTTCCCGGCGAGGATTTTCCACTTGATGTAGTGTTAGATGACGACGTCGATCTTTTCGAGGGTCCCCCTGAGGACGACCATGAGGGCAGGCCCCCGATTGCGGATGATGTCGCTCTTCCGTTGGTTGAGATTCCTGATATGGAGGTTTGTTCTGATTCGTCAGTCTCAGATTCTTTTGAGTCGGTAGCTTCCTCTATTCCACCGTTGGGATTCGGTTTCATCCCTCGTATTGACGATGATGAGGATATAGAGATGGAGGGCGAGTTTGACCCTGTTTTTCCATTTGACCACGATTTAGACCAGGAGGACGAGTTGGTCCCCGAGGAGTAGCTTGCTGAGGCTCCTGTTCTCCCTGATGATCAGATTCTTGATGTGCCTGCTGATCATCAGCCTGCTCTTGTCGATCCAGAGCCCGATATAGTTCCAGAGCCCGTTCTTGCTCTTGACCCTGTTCATGCAGATGCTCCCGTTTTTGTACCACAAGTTATTGATGCTCCTGCCATACCACCACCAGTCGTGGAGATTCCAGTCATGGCACCTCTGCCTGACCCCGTCTTTGCTGAGTTACCAGTCATTGCGCCATTATTTCCCGACTCAGCCCCTGTGCATGCTGATCATGCACCTTTTGCTACTCACATAGACCCCCGATATGCGGACACCCATAATGGGTGGATCGAGGAGGATGACTACCCTCCATATGTGATCCCAGTCACTCCCCCTACCGCACCTGTTATTGCACCACTCGATATTCTGTTGTTTCCCCCACACGCCACAGACGTCCAGTGTACCGATCTTCCGATTACCTTCCTCCAGGACATTCCTCCGCCACGACCTGGGGAGGGATCGTCGAGGCAGCCTTTTGGTCACATACCATTTATGTTAGGAGATAGCCAATTTATACCACCGATTTCTTATCCTGGTTTTGTTCCACCCATGTCGTCTACTGTACCTGTCATGTCTCAGTTTCCCCATACTACTTTACCTTTTACATCTGCCCCACACACTACTTATCCAGTTTCAGCTCTGATGGGCGAGCCATTTCTATGGTCATCGCCCCATGTTATGCCATTATCCGACCCTTATCACCCATTTCACGTCGGATACACTATGGAGGATATACTTACGTCACTACAGCTACAGCAGGACGCCCTAATTCGATGTATTCAGGAGTTGGAGAGAGCTCCACGTCCTCCATGCCACTGCCAGACCCCGTTTGCAGCACCACACGCTCCTTTTCCATCACTCCCTGACTCAGATATTCGTTTCCTTCCTCTTGACCAGCAGGTTGCTTACCTGTTGCGTTTTGCCTATGCTCTTGAGGAGGACTTGGTGCATTTGCGCCGATTGCTTTTCTCTCACTTTCCACCTCCTCCGCCGCCATCAGCATAGCTACTTTTGGTCTATTGCAGGTAGTGATTACTTTTAATGAGAAGACAGCGATTGAGCCAGACTATACAACATTTTGAAGACCACCTTTTGACATCATGACTCTGGATATTTGATTTTTGCTTGTTGTATTTGTCTAGACAGTTCAGACAAGGGCATTGTGACCCTTAGTCTCTTTTGGGTTGTACGATACATTTGGAAAAACTTGTAAACATTGTATTGTGGTCTTGATTATATAAAAGCTCAATCGCAGTATTCTCATTACATGCTTTGTTAAATTATTTGTTTTATGATTATAACACGAGATGTTATGTGGATGATGAATGTTACTATATATGCATGTTTATTATACCTACTATGACCTGAACAACATGAAACATCTTTTAGAAGATGCCCCCACGACGCGAAGCACGCATGTCTACTACCCAGGCGGAACTCCAAGGAATAATTGCCGCCGCTATAGTGTAGTACGCGGCCTCCCAAAATGACACAAGTACCTCCAACAACAACAACAACCCTCCAAATGGTAATGATAAGTCAATGGAGACACATTACCCTATATTTGGACATTTCATGTGCAATTGCTAATAATTCCTGCAAATGACATTGCTTGTACAGGGTGTACTTTCAAGCAATTCTTAGATTGCAAGCCGCTAAACTTTGATGGCACTGGAGGTGCCGTGGCTTTTACCCGTTGGACTGAAACGACAATAAGAATGAGCAAATGTGCGCCGGGACAACAAGTTACATACATCTCTGGGCTTTTTACTGATGGTGCCCTGTCATGGTGGAATATCCAAGTTCAAACCTTAGGAGAGGCTGCAACATACGCCATGACTTGGACTGAAGTGAAAGAGCTGATGCGCAAGAAGTATTGCTCCAGAGCTGAAATCCAGAAACTGGAAACAAAATTTTGGAACTTAAAGATGGAAGGCCCAAAAATCGCTGAGTATGTTCAAAGGTTCCATGATCTGTCCCATGTAGTGTCGTACATGGTCACGCCCGAATTCAAGCGCGTGGAACGTTTCATCTGGGGGGTAGCACCTCAGATTATGAGCATGGTTACAACGTCGAAACCGGCAACCATTACTGAAGCCATCGATCTGAGCATATCTCTGACTGAAGAAGCCATCAGGCTAAACAAGTTTTCTAATGGTGATCAGAAAAAGAAGGAGACTCATGTGGAGTCGTCTGGTGAGAACAAACGGAAATTTTCCAACTTCAAGCAAGGAACTAGCAGTGTTGGCAAGAAGGGTGAATCAAACACACCGGCCAGGGCCAAAACCGGTGTCGAAAGCAAAGGGAAGGGTTACATGGGCGCCTTGCCCAAATGTGACATATGCCTGTACCATCACTCGGGTCAGTGCAGGTTGTGGAAATGCGAGTCTTGTGGTAAGGAGGGCCATTCGAAGGATACTTGCTGGGTTGGCACAGGTGCTGGTCGTGGAAACAATGGTCATAGGGGTTTTGGTAACAACAATCGTGGTGGGAACGGAAATGGGAACCGCAATGGTGGAAATGGTAATCTGGGAAATGTTGGAAACCAAACTGGCAATCGGGGAGCAAACAATGCTCAAGGTGGTAATGGTAACATGCTAGGACCGGGATGTTTCAACTGCGGAGAAGTCGGACACTTTAAAAAGGAATGCCCAAAGCTCAACCAAGCTCGTGGAAGGGTATTCAACATCGGCGCAAGGGAAGCGCGCCGGGATCCAAACGTTGTCACTGGTACGTTCCCTATAAACCAAGCTTTGCATCTGTTCTGTTTGATACTGGTGCCGATTATAGTTTCATATCATTAGAGTTTAAGAATGTACTTGGGTTGACCATTAGTAAGTTAGACGTTCCGTACTCGATCGAATTGGCGAATGGGAAACTAGTTGAAACGGGTGAAGTCATCAGGGGATGCGTGATAGAACTGGGAGGACACGAATTTACGCTAGACCTACTGCAAGTTGAGTTGGGAAGCTTCGACGTGGTAGTAGGGATGGATTGGTTGTCTAGCAACAAAGCCGAGATTGTTTGTCACGAAAAGACCATTCGTATCCCAATGACAGGTGAAGAGACGATAGTAGTACACGGAGAGAAGCGTGATACGCCGTTGAGAATCATTAGTTGCCTGAAAGCTAGGAAGTGTTTGAAGAAAGGATGTGTTGCATCAATCCTTGGCAAAGGATATCTGTTTTTGATTGTCAACTTATTAAGCTCCCGGTGGTCTATACACATACGAAAACTACCATCCTTCTTCTTAACGAACAAAACTGGAGCTCCCCAAGGTGAGAAGCTTGGTCTGATGAATCCCTTGTCTAACAGCTCTTGAAGTTGTGTTGACAGCTCTTGCATCTCTGAGGGTGCAAGTCGATAAGGTGCCTTAGCCACAGGCGCGGCGCCTGGAACTAAGTCAATGTGGAACTCGACTTGTCGCTGTGGCGGCAATCCTGGCAAGTCTTCTGGAAAGACTTCAGGATATTCCTTTACGACTGGAATGTCTTCAATCCTTGGCTCAGCGGCTTCCTTATCAACGATATGTGCCAAGAACAAGAGGAAAGTATTCCCAAGATGCTTTTAGAACTCGATATGGACATTACGAGTTCCTGGTTATGCCGTTTGGGCTAACAAACACACCAGCAGTTTTCATGGATTTGATGAACAGAGTCTGCAAACCGTACCTCGACAAGTTCGTAATCGTATTCATTGATGATATTTTGATCTACTCGAAGACTAAGGATGAGCACGAACAGCATTTAACAGCTATTTTGGAGCTACTTAAAAAGGAGAAGTTGTACGCTAAGTTCTCGAAGTGTGAGTTTTGGCTACGCGAAGTCTAGTTTCTTGGACATGTGGTTAATGGAAATGGAATCCATGTGGATCCAACAAACATTGAAGCAATCAAGGGTTGGGAGACTCCAAAGACGCCAACCGAGATTCGACAGTTCTTAGGGTTGGCTGGTTATTATCGAAGGTTCATTGAGGATTTCTCTAAAATCGCTCAACCTCTGACCGCACTCACACAGAAAGACAAGAAGTTTGATTGGGGTGACAAGCAAGAAGAAGCGTTTCAGTTGTTGAAAAACAAGCTTTGTGACGCACCGATTTTAGCTCTACCCGAAGGCACGGACGACTTCGTGGTATATTGTGACGCCTCGCGTCAGGATTTAGGCTACGTGTTGATGCAGCGACAGAAAGTTATAGCCTATGCTTCGCGCCAGCTGAAGGTACACGAGAAAAATTATACCACGCATGACTTGGAGATAGGCGCGGTGGTATTTGCGCTGAAGATCTGGCGACATTATTTGTATGGCACGAGATGTACAATCTTCACTGATCACAAAAGCTTACAACACATATTTAATCAAAAAGAGCTCAGCATGAGGCAAAGACGCTGGGTAGAACTATTGAACGATTACGATTGTGAAATCAAGTATCATCCAGGGAAGGCGAATATGGTCGCCGATGCCTTGAGTCGAAAGGAAAGGATTAAACCCATAAGGGTTAGGGCTTTGGAAATGATTGTCCGGACAGACCTCTCATTGCGCATTCGTGCCACGCAGAGAGAAGCTCTCAAAGAAAGGAATATCGAGAATGAGTACCTCCGTGGGATGGAGAAGCAGTTGGTACCAAACGGGGAAGGAACCTTGTGTTTCATGAAACGAATTTGGGTGCCTCTGTTTGGAGGATTGAGAAAGGTTATTTTCGATGAGGCTCACAAGTCACGGTACTCGATTCATCCAGGAGCGGATAAAATATACCAAGATCTTAAGGATTTCTATTGGTGGCCTAGGATAAAAGGCGATGTTGCAATATATGTTGGCAAATGTTTAACTTGCGCCAAGGTTAAAGCCGAGTACCAGAAGCCTTCAGGTCTTCTACAACAACCTGAAATACCCAAATGGAAATGGGAACAGATTTCCATGGACTTCATAACGAAATTGCCAAAGACGCCCAAGGGCCATGATACGATTTGGGTAATAGTAGACCGTCTAACAAAGTCTGCACACTTCTTGCCAATCAAAGAGAAAGACAACACGAGCAAACTTGCTGAAATATACATGAGGGAGATTGTCGCACGCCATGGAGTGCCTCTCTCGATTATCTCTGATAGAGATGGACGCTTCGTGTCAAGGACTTGGCAGTCCTTCCAAGAAACTTTTGGTTCACAGTTGAACCTAAGTACTGTGTTTCACCCACAAACTGATGGACAGAGTGAACGAACAATTCAGACATTGGAAGATATGCTGAGAGCATGTGTAATGGACATGGGTGGTAGCTGGGACAATCACTTACCATTGGTCGAATTTTCGTACAACAACAACTACCACACAAGCATTGGAGCAACGCCATTTGAAGCTCTTTACGAACGCAAGTGTTGATCACCGCTATGCTGGGCTGATGTGGGTGATAGACAACTGGTTGGTCCCGAAATAGTTCAAGAAACAACAGACAGGATCTTTCAAATTCAAGAGCGCATCAAGGCAGCTCGCGACAGACAGAAAGGCTATGCAAACCAAAGGAGGAAACCTTTGAAGTTTCAAGTTGGGGATATGGTTTTGTTAAAGGTTTCACCCTGGAAGGGTGTGGCACGCTTTGGGAAGCGTGGAAAGTTGAATCCGCGTTACATTGGCCCTTTCAGAATCCTGCAAAGGATTGGACTTGTAGCATACAAATTGGACTTACCTGCTAAACTTAATGGCGTTCATGATACATTCCATGTATCGAACCTGAAAAAGAGTCCAACTCAAGAGACAATTGTCATTCCTGCTGACGAGGTTCATATCGACGACACACTCCACTTTGTTGAAGAACCTGTTGAGGTCACTGATTGGAAGGTTAACAAGACACGCCGGAGTAGTGTCAAACTCATCAAAGTTCGATGGAATGCAAGACATGGGCGAAAATTCACATGGGAATGTGAGGATCGTATGAAGGCCAAGTACCCACATTTATTCCCCAAGACCCCTGCAACTAGAAGCAGAACCTAAAATTTCGGGACGAAATTTTATTAACGGGGGGAGAATGTGACAACCCTCACAATTACAAGTACTGTACAATTAATTAATTTTAATTATGTGCTTAATGATTGTGCTTGATAACAACTGACACTTTAAACTGCTTACTGATTTATGTTACATACATACATGTGCATCACTTTACATACAGTCACTCCATTTAATTCATACAGACTCTTAGTGACAAACCTGATGCGCAAAGCACAGTTAGCACAGTGAGCGGATAACTCAGACACATGCTGACAATGCCAGCACATAGACAGACACTATATTGAGGCCAGTATGAGCCAGAGACAGGATACTACACTAGTAGGGAGTGTAGGGAAGTGAGGGCCATAAAACTGCGTCACTAGGTGATAATTATAGTACCGAGAAGTGCCTAAGACACACTATGAATGCAGAATTCTGTATTTAATATTAAAATTCAGCATTGTAAAATGCTAGTAGGGTGCAAAAATATGGTAGAATGGTCCTGTATACTTTCCTAAGTGCCGGGAATAATTTGTGTTACAAAAATATATATAAAAGACATTATTTGGATTAATTAAGCACTTTAACGGGACAGTATCTAACCGGATAACCGGACATTATCCGGGACACTAAATTTTTGTCATTTACACTGTTTTACTATTTTTGGCTAGTCATGATCCCCGTTTGTCATAACACCCATCAAAAACCTTATAACTAACTTATATCATCAAGTTACTTGTTTTCTAACTAACCATTACAATTTAGTCACAAAAGTTACACCCAACCCCCCCCCCCCATAAAACCGAAATCGGACCCAACATGGACCCACCAAATCACCAACTTATTTTTACACCATACCTCCTTGATTTGTTCTAATTTTATAATGGATTACTTACTTGTTGAAGTGAACAAGTTATGTATAAGTATGGCACCTTCTTACAACTTATCATTCCATATCTTACTCACTCTCACTCTCACTCTCTCTCCCTCCTCACGGTTACAACAAACCGCCACCACCACCACCACATAACCACCATCATCTTCCATTTTCAAGTAACCTTCAAGCTTAAAGGTTGATACAAGAGAGCTTGCTTTGTGTGGAGCTTCAAAGGAGCTTTGTTCTAGTCTTTTTCATCATCTTTTCCCTTCATCTTCATCACTAGTTTCTACCCTAGTCTTGTGCTAGTAGTAAGTCTCGGTTTACTCTTATTTATGTCTACTTTATGTAGTTAAAAAGTGTATTATGTTGAGATTCATGAGAACACTAAAAGAGTTAGAACAAGAAACATACAAGTTTACATGAAGCTTACATAAAGTTTACTTATGGATGAAACTTGAAGATGAAATGATGTTGTTATAATATTGTAGTAAACATGTTGTTATTTTTTTGATGATTCTTGGATGTGTGATGTTAATCACCATAAAAATCTTGTTAAATAAACTTAGAAGTATGATTTAACAAGAATAGGAAGTGGTTATGTATTACACAAATAACCACCTCCTACTAGTCATGAACTTGAATAAAAATAGATTTTTCTAAAATATAAATGAACTAGTAGATTGGTGATCATGGTGATTGAAGTCTTTACTAGAAGCTTTCTAAGTAAACCAAGTTAGAAAAGCGGTTTTTGGGAAAATCACAACTTTACCTACACTTACATTATTTTTAGAAACAAAATAAATGTGAGAACATTTATTTACAAGAAGAGTTCAAGAAGTTAATTTTGTAAGTATTATTTACAAGTTGTGAAAACGTAACTCGTTTAAGAAAGTGATTTTTAACAAAATAAATGTACTTTGGAAGGTAACTAAGCCTACTAAAAGCTTCACTAAGTTACTACGCATTTTCGGGAAATATCAAGTTCATGAATATTATGTAACAAGTATATTTTTGCTCTTGGTGATGTAAAGTTGTTTAAAGGATTGTTTGTTGATTGATTTTGAAAAGAAAATGATACGCTAGTAAGCGTTAACGCCTCCATTTACAAAGGAAACTCTGGCGAAATTTTTCTAGAATTTCAAGACTTAGAAAAATTCTTTTCTAACAAGTATTTACAAACTGTGTTAACTTTGTTTTTCGGAAGTAAACTTCGCCATAAGTTTTATTACCAAACTCCAAAATATCGGAGGTGAGTTTTCGAAAATAAAAGCGAATAAATATATATTTTAAATATATATTTCATGTTAACACGCTTGTGTGATTATTTGTATTTTTGGAAAAATATATATATTGGGACATATTATTTTGATAGATAAAATATTATATATTTTCTAAAGTGGGACTTAAAAATATATAATGTCAATACTATAAATCACAAAATACATGTATAAATACCCCCATCCTTGGGAAGGAAATATACATACACAATAATTAAGAAGTGTGGATACAAAATAGTTGCCTAGCTATTTTCCTAAATGCAAAGGTTAGTTAAAATAATTAATATTATTTTAACAAGTATAACACCATCGTAACGCAACTCAAAACACTAAACCCTAAGCCAAGGCGCGGCCCGTTCGTCTAATAGATGTTAGTACGTGTAGGTCGTCACGCAGTAGTACGAGTTTGAGGTTGACATTACGAGATACGTACATCAGTGAGTTCATGTTTCCCCCTTTTCTTTTAACTGTTTTCAGTTTTATACTTCGGGGGTGAAATACATGTTACAATTTACAGACGCTTTTATAAATGGTATGGTTAGCTTAAGGAGGGTTTAGACGCTTAGATCATGTGAAAGGTGGGTACAACACTTAAGGCCATTAATCCTCGTCGTAGGACCGAGGGACATGAGTGATAGATCTATTTGGGTGTAGCGAGCCCACACCCATGAGGCCGGGGAGGCCCATAGTGGTGACTGTGTCTTACAGCCGGAGGCCCGGTACAAATTTGCTAGGTTTGAGTACTTCCTGCACCGTTTCACACATACCAGTGGCTTTGCAACCCATTGGTGATCTCTTTTATTATTCCTTAATTGCTACATACCAGGGTTTTCATACATACAGACGCATTTCAAAGGTTTATACAGACTCACATAGACATGAACTCGCTCAACTTTTGTTTATTTTTCAAACTACATGTATTTCAGGAAACTAAAGGATCTGGCAGGTGTCTGCATGCATGTTAAGCTGCGTTGAATAAAGATGTCATCCGGGGTAGTTGGTTTAGGAGGTGTAATCCCTTGCCTGGACGGGTTACATGTCTTTAAACCATGTTTTTATTTCAAGTCTTTTGTTGTGTTTGGTAAACATGTTTTAAACAAGTATGGTTTGTAACTTATCATATGTGTCGACATTTTCCAACCATGATGTTGTGGTAGTATTTGACTTACATGAATGGATGAACATCTTATGTTTTAATCATGTAGTGTTGTTGTGATTGTTGCTATGGTATTAAGAAGTCAAACCAAATTAACCCACGGTTCCGCAAAAGCCAGGGTGTGACATAATATTGCTAAACTTCTGAATTATTTTCTTTGAAAACCTAGGTGTGTAAAACATAATGGACAGTAGACTAAAAATACAATAGACAACAGACTAAAAACACTATTAATAGCAGACTAAAACAACGCTGACAACAGACAAAACAAAGTGGACAATAGACTAAAACACCATGGATAACATATCAAAAACACATATGTGTAGACTTAAAAACAATGGATAGCAGACTAAAAACACCATGGACAGAGTTAAAACATGTGCAGACTAAAGAATACAATGGACAGAGTTAAAAATGTGCAGACTAAAGAACACAATGGACATATTTATAACACACATGTGCAAACCAATAACACAATTGACAAACAAAAAGTAGAATGAACTAAAAACCTAGTTAACACGTATTTTGTTTAATTTTTTTATAAAACAATATCACACTCATATTAAAGATAAAAAAAGCTCGTTATTAGATGATCGGGGTGCGAACACTAAGCGTTCAGATTGCTCATGAGAATACCCATAACATTATTGTTTCAATAGAGATTAATTGATTTCATTAAATTGTCTAACCATGTCATCACAAATATCATGTTACAAACCAAATCATAAAATTGTTTCAAATTGTTCAAAAGACTAAATTAACTAGGCGACGTTTCTAAGCATCTCCCAGCTTGATTCCATGCATTCCAAAGCATCCTATCAGCCTGCAACATGTATCAAAATATCAATACAAAAGTATTGGCGAGTATACAAGTTTGATAATAGAATAATAATAGATTAAAACAACTCATATCCAAGTGTAAACGTAACAAAATAGTTTCAGTCGTGCTAGTGTTGTAGTCAAAGCAGTGATAGCCCAAGTATCCCGATGCTTTAGTGTTTACACAAGTCTCAAGGCAAACTAGAATCCTCCTAACAATACCCCCCGAGAATAATGGGAGAGGTGCATCTCCTATAGCGCTACTATTGTTAAGGCGGAACTACACACTATGGATTAAACGTCACATAGAATCAAGAATCATGAATCACAAGTTTCACATAGGATAGGGTATAAGTTTCGAAGATTTTAAGTTTCATAGAATACATGTTACACCCCAAAAGTTTAAAGTAAAAGGGGATCGAGTATACTCACAGTGATTGCTTAACAGTCGCAACTGTTATTGGATCAAAGGGAGCTCTTTTAGACTTAGCCTGATTAGATTACCATAGGATAATAGTCGAGCAGAGTAACGAGATTGAATAAAGGGTCAACCATGTCACTGGATCGGATGGCTGTCCGATCGGATGGCTATCCGATCGGAGTGCCAGTCGGTCGAATGACGTATTTGTGATTTAGACAGATGGCTGCCCAATCGGATGGCCATCCGATCGGGTTACCACTTGAGTGGAAAGCATAAGTGAAAGGGAGGTGGCTGTCTGATCGGATGGTAATCCGATCGGATAGCAGCTCGATCCGAGTGTAGGTATCCTGATCATCCAATCAGATGGTTGCTCGATCGGACGGCTTTCCGATCGGGTTGCCATGCGATCAGACTTCCAAGTTTTGTTTGTTTACAAAGTGTTGAAAGTTTCAAGACAAAAGGCAAGTGTCACCCGAGAGGGTGGCTGTCCGATCGGATTGCTGTCCGATCGGGTTGCCATTCGATCGGGCGACCCTTGTTCTTGTTTATCATTTTGTAAAATCTCTAAGTTTCTAGCTTAATGGTGACGGCACGACACGCACTTGACAACAGTAAACTCATTAGCACAAGGTCGTCCTGATCGGGTTGGAATCACCCCTATCCAATCAGTCGCCTGTCCTTAACGAAATTATGTCGGAATCCGTCTCATGCTCGTCTTCTCCGGTATGGCTCAGATCCAAGCAGACTTTAGACTATGCATCAAGTCCACAGTCTGTTTAGATCCGGTTTCTACCAAAATAAAGCAAAAGTTGATGAAAAGATGAAAAATAACCCAAGTTTTATATGAAAAGTATTGATTTAGCTTAGATTTAGTGTAAAAACGCATGAATCATCTTAGATCTGAGCTAGATCTTGCTTAGAATGATGTCACATGTCAGTTTGTACAAACCTACATGATGACATCACCCTCAAGAACTCAGATCCGAGAGATTTCATGGTGAGAAGTGTGATTTCCAGTGAGAATCATATAGAGAATGATGTGTAGAGCAAGAAAGTACAAGAATCTAGTCTAAAACATACCGAAATCAGCAAGAATAGGATAAAATGAAGAGTGGGTGTGTCTGGTCAAACAGAGCTGTCACATCACTCAAAATGGTGATGTGACAGGCCTATTTATAGTGAGGAAGGTAGTTAAGGCGGTGCAAGATGGATAGGGTAGTCACGCGTTTGGGTGGTCATCCGATCGGACTGTCATCCGATCGGACGGCCACTCTGGCCAATCCATCTTTTCCGCGTTCCCAATTTTGATTCATTTTGCGCGTTAGGTGTTGCGTTGCATATAGTTTATGTAAAGTATCTAGATTACATTACAACCCAAAAAGTTTCCAAGTTTCATAGATTCCACCAGTGACAGGGCTCCAGTCTCTCGTTCAACCAAGAATCAAGTTTCACGAGTCTAAGGAGTGAAACACCAATTTAAGTCTCAAGGGTCAAGAATCATCTTTTCTCAAGCATCAAGAATCAAGAGTCCAAGTACCAAGTATCAAGAACCATAAAGAATCAAGTATCTAGTTTAACTACCAAGAATCAAGTGTCGAGATTAAGCATCAAGAGTCAAGTATCTAGATTTAGTATCAAGTCTCATAGTTCAAGTGTCAAGAATCAAGCATTTAGAATAAAGAGTCAAGCATCAAGTAACAAGATTCATACCAAAAGTGTCAAATATCAACTCCATAAAACTACAGGGACCAAAATTGACAACTAATTAGAAGTTCAGGGACTGTTCTTGCCAAGTGTCTAAAGTTTAGGGAAGCTGGGCATTACAGCATGTGTCATAAAAAGTCAACAAATGTAGGCTAATCGTTTTATATTATTCCCCTCCTTTTTAACGTGACTTGCATGTGACTCACTTCCAAAACTAATCTCAACCCTCCATATTCAAGATCAATGGACCGTATCTCTCCATGCCATTCTCACGATTTCTAGGTTGGGTGTGGCGCTGGGAGAGCCAACTGGGTGCAGCGCCGAAGGGGAACACTGCCCCATCTTAGGTTTCGGCTGGCTCGGGAATTCTCCCCCTTCTCCCCGACTACATTCTCTTTCTCTCTCTCTCTCTGTCTCTCTCTTATGTAGGTTGGCTCGGTAAAGGGAAGCCACCACCCCCTTTGATGGGATGGGGAGGAAGGTGGTGTGTAGTGAAGATGATGTGGAGGATGGGGGTGTTCGGTGGACAAGTAACCACACCCCTCAACCGTAGCCTTTTATTTTAACCCAACACTTCTCCACTCTTATTACCCATTTGTTATCCTATCACATCGCTTACCTTTTTTTCACAAGATTGTATGAGTGAAAACAAAACTTACTTTTCAAAGTAATTGAACGCTTGTTATTGTCCCATCACAACCCTCCCTACCTATGGTTAAGAAAAAGAAAGAAAAATCACACAAATAAGGATCATAAAGAAAAAAAAAAGAAAGAAAAATCACACAAATAAGGTTCCTGCAATAATCATGCGGGAGGGGGGTAGGGGGCTCGACTAGAGTAAAGTTCACGTACAAAGTGCCTTATCAGACAAAACTTACGAAAGGGCTCCAGTCTCTCGTTCAACCAAGAATCAAGTTTCACGAGTGTAAGGAGTCAAACACCAATTTAAGTCTCAAGGGTCAAGAATCATCGTTTCTCAAGCATCAAGAATCAAGAGTCCAAGTACCAAGTATCAAGAATCATAAAGAATCAAGTATCTAGTTTAACTACCAAGAATCAAGTGTCTAGATTAAGCATCAAGAGTCAAGTATCTAGATTTAGTATCAAGTCTCATAGTTCAAGTGTCAAGAATCAAGCATTTAGAATAAAGAGTCAGGCATCATAGTAACAAGATTCATACCAAAAGTGTCAAATATCAACTCCATAAAACTACATGGACCAAAATTGACAACTAATTAGAAGTTCATGGACTGTTCTTGCCAAGTGTCTAAAGTTTAGGGACGCTGGGTGTTACAGTCTCCCCTCCTTTAGGAGATTTCGTCCCCGAAATCTTAGAAGAAGACTGTTTGAAGAGATGCGGGTACTTGGACTTCATATCACTTTTCAATTCCCAAGTGAATTCGGCGCCACGCTTTCCTTCCCATCGAACCTTAACAATGGGAATTTTGCTGCGCCTCAGACGCTAGACAGTTTGATCCATGATTTCGACCGGTTTCTCCACAAATTGAACAACCTCATTTATTTGCAAGTCTTTAAGAGGAACTTGCAGTCCTTCGTCGGCTAGGCATTTCCGTAGGTTAGATATGTGGAACACTGGTTGCACGTTGTTTAGCTCTTGTGGCAAGTCGAGTTTGTATGCTACCTTTCCAATCCTTTCAAGTATCACGAAAGGACCCACATAGAGAGGAGCAAGCTTTCCTTCTTCCCAAAACGAACTACTCCCTTCCAGGGAGATACCTTGAGTAAAACTCGGTCACCAACAACAAACTCTAGAGGCTTCTGCCTATTATCAGCATAGCTCTTTTGTCTGCTCCTAGCCTTGATCAAGTTATCATGGATCTGAAGGATCTTATCTGTTGTTTCTTGAACAATCTCAGGGCCAGTGAACTGCTTTTCCCCAACCTCATGCCAGCTGAGAGGAGATCGGCATTTTCGCCCATATAAAGCTTCGAAAGGAGCCATCTGAATACTGGAATGGTAGCTATTGTTGTACGAGAATTCTATCAATGGTAAATGTACATCCCAGTTACCACCAAAGTCGATGACACAAGAACGGATCATGTCCTCTAGGGTTTGAATAGTACGTTCGGTCTGTCCATCCGTCTGAGGATGAAAGGTCGTGCTAAGATTCAAGTGCGAACCCATAGCGGACTGAAACGTTTGCCAAAGACGTGAAGTAAAACGACCATCACGGTCAGAGATTATGTCTAAAGGTACGCCATGACGGCTTATAATCTCATCGGTATAGACTCGAGCAAGTTTCTCCACTCTGTAGTCTTCCCGAATAGGAAGAAAGTGAGCGGATTTGGTCAAACGATCGATAATCACCCAGATACTATCGTGACCTTTAGAGGTACGGGGAAGCTTAGTAATAAAGTCCATAGCGATACTATCCCATTTCCAAACAGGGATTTTGGGTTGTTCTAAGAGTCTAGAAGGACGCTGGTGTTCAGCCTTTACCTTCGAGCAAGTAAGGCACTTAGACACGTATACAGCAATGTCCCTCTTCATGCCAAGCCACCAATAAGTCGTGCGCAGATCCTGGTACATCTTGTCGGCACCTGGATAGATAGAGTATCGGGATTTGTGAGCCTCTGCCATAATGAGCTCATGGAGATTATCGCGATCTAGCACCCAGATGCGATTTAGATAGTGCTGAAGACCATCGGATTTAGTTTCGAGCTGATTCACATTGGCGCCATGAACTTCAATAGTTAGACTTCCTTCATTTGCTGACGAAAACTGTGCTTCACGAATACGAGCATGCAGATCACTAGAGATACGAATGGCCTTGAAATGGGTTTTACGACTAAGGGCGCCGGCTACTACATTCGCCTTGCCAGGATGATAGCGAATTTCACAGTCGTAGTCGTTAAGCAACTCCACCCAACGTCTCTGTCGCATGTTCAGCTCTTTTTGGTCGAAGATATGTTGAAGGCCCTTATGGTCAGTGAAAACCACACACTTAGTACCATAAAGGTAGTGTCGCCAGATCTTTAACGCAAAAATAACCGCACCAAGTTCCAGATCGTGAGTAGTGTAGTTTTTCTCATGCACCTTGAGCTGACGAGAGGCATAAGCAATGACTTTGTCTCGCTGCATGAGCACGCAGCCCAATCCACGGTTCAAGGCATCACAATATACCACAAAATTGTCATTGCCCCCAGGTAGGGTTAACACAGGAGCGTTACACAAGAGATTTTTAAGGGTTTGAAAGGATTCCTTTTGTTCGGGACCACAAACAAAAGGTTTCTCCTTTTGGGCTAGTGTAGTAAGAGGAACAGCGATTTTAGAAAAATCTGCAATGAACCGACGGTAATAACCCGCCAATCCTAGAAAAGAACGAATCTCAGATACGGATTTAGGCGTACACCAATTCTTCATTTCCTCGATCTTAGAAGGGTCAACATGAATATCCTGACTACTAACAATGTGACCAAGAAATTGTACTTCATTAATCCAAAACTCACACTTAGAAAATTTAGCATACAGACGTTCACCACGTAGAAGTTCAAGCATAAGACGTAGATGGCGAGCATGATCAGCTTTAGACTTAGAATAAATAAGAATATCATCAATAAAGACTATAACGAAATGGTCCAAATAAGGATTACAAACACGGTTCATAAGATCCATGAACACTGCAGGTGCGTTGGTCAAGCCAAAAGGCATGACTACGAACTCATAGTGCCCATAACGAGTACGAAACGTAGACTTAGGAATATCATCTTCGAGGACACGTAGTTGATGATATCCCGAACGTAGGTCACTCTTCGAGAAACACGACGCGCCTTGTAGTTGGTCAAATAGGTCGTCGATACGAGGAAGCGGATAACGATTCTTCACGGTAAGCTTATTTAGTTCACGGTAGTCGATACACATACGGAAGGAACCATCCTTCTTCTTGACGAATAAAACGGCAGCTCCCCACGGAGAGGTACTTGGACGAATAAAACCCTTGTCGAGTAATTCCTGCAATTGACTAGATAGCTCTTGCATCTCAGAAGGTGCAAGACGGTAAGGAGCCCTGGCGACCGGAGTCGCACCAGGTATGAGATCAATACGAAAGTCAACGGATCTGGGAGGAGGAAGACCGAGTAGATCCTCAGGAAAGACATCAGGAAAGCCACACACAACTGGAACATCGTTTATGCTCTTCCCCTTGCCCTTTTGTTCCACCACGTGGACCAAGAAGGTAGGGTTCTGTTTATGTAAGCTTCTGCTCGCTTGTGTGCATGACATCAATCTTAGTCCTTTTGAAGGTCGGTCTCCATAGACATGTAAAAGATCACCAGATGGAAGAGGGAGACGGACGAGTTTCTCGTGACACACAATTTCGGCATGGTTTTTACGCAACCAATCCATGCCGATGATAACATCAAAACTTCCCAAACGCATGGGTATGAGATCAATAGAGAATATATGATCGTTAAGAAACAAGGAACAATCACGCATGATAGAATTTACAAGAATCGACTTACCATTAGTGACCTCAACAGAGAACGACGTAGGTAACTTGGAGCGTGTACAGTTTATCAAAGACTCAAATTCCACGGACATAAACTTTTATCGGCACCAGTATCAAATAGGATCGAAGCATATAGATTATTAATAAGAAACATACCATTGACAACGTCATTGTCGTTACGAGCCTGGTTTGCATTAAGGTTGAACGCTCGCCCACGGGCGGCTGGCTGTTGTTCTTGGTTCAGCTGAGGACACTTGTTATGGAGGTGGGTAGTATCTCCACATTTGTAGCATGCACGAATAGCATTGACTGGCCTTGGGTTCTGTAGAGGAGCTGGAGGTGCCGGTAGAGCTGCCAGAGCTGGGGCTTGCTGAGCTTGCGGTGCAGGGTTAGCTTGACGACAATAGGGAGTTGTGTGACCATAGCGGTTACAGTTGGTGCACAAACGACATGCAGAAGTAGCAGGATTATGGTAGTTGCAAGTGGCACACTTGGGATGGGACCCAGTGTACTGCTTCTTAGCTTCTAGGACAGCAGGGTTAGCAGTAGCAGGAGTAGAAGTAGCAGGATGATGGTAGTTGCAAGTGGCACACTTGGGATGGGACACTATTGTTTCAATAGAGATTAATTGATTTCATGCAATTATCTAACCATGTCATCACAAATATCATGTTACAAACCAAATCATAAAATTGTTTCAAATTGTTCAAAAGACTAAATTAACTAGGCGACGTTTCTAAGCATCTCCCATGTTGATTCCATGCATTCCAAAGCATCCTATCAGCCTGCAACATGTATCAAAATATCAATACAAAAGTATTGGCGAGTATACAAGTTTGAAAATAGAATAATAATAGATTAAAACAACTCATATCCAAGTGTAAACGTAACAAAATAGTTTCAGCCGTGCTAGTGTTGTAGTCCAAGCAGTGATAGCCCAAGTATCCCGATGCTTTAGTGTTTACCCAAGTCTCAAGGCAAACTAGAATCCTCCTAACAATACCCCCAAAGAATAATGGGAGAGGTGCATCTCCTATAGCACTACTATTATTAAGGTGGAACTACACACTCTGGATTAAACGTCACATAGCACAAAGAATCAAGAATCTAGAATCACAAGTTTCATATAGGATAGGGTATAAGTTCCAAAGATTTTAAGTTTCATAGAATACATGTTACACCCCAAAAGTTTAAAGTAAAAGGGGATCGAGTATACTCACAGTGATTGCTTAACAATCGCAACTGTTATTGGATCAAAGGGAGCTCTTTTAGACTTAGCCTGATTAGATTACCATAGGATAAGAGTCGAGCAGAGTAACGAGATTGAGTAAAGGGTCAACCATGTCACTGGATCGGATGGCTATCCGATCGGATGGCTATCCGATCAGAGTGCCAGTCGGTCGGATGACGTAGTTGTGATTTAGACAGATGGCTGCCCGATCGGATGGCCATCCGATCGGGTTGCTACTTGAGTGGAAAGCATAAGTGAAAGGGAGGTGGCTGTCCGATAGGATGGTAATCCGATCGGATAGCAGCTCGATCCGAGTGTAGGTATCCTGAACATCCAATCGGATGGCTGCTTGATCGGACGGCTGTCCGATCGGGTTGCCATGCGATCAAACTTCCAAGTTTGTTTGTTTACAAAATGTTGAAAGTTTCAAGACAGAAGGCAAGTGTTACCCGAGAGGGTGGCTGTCCGAGCGGATTGTTGTCTGATCGGGTTGCCATTCGATCGGGCGACCCTTGTTCTTGTTTATCATTTTGTAAAATCTCTAAGTTTCTAGCTTAATGGTGACGACACAACACGCACTTGACAATAGTAAACTCGTTAGCACAAGGTCGTCCTGATCGGGTGGGAATCACCCCTATCCAATCAGTCGCCTGTCCTTAACGAAATTATGTCGGAATCTATCTCATGCCCGTCTTCTCCGGTATGACTCAGATCCAAGCCGACTTTAGACTATGCATCAAGTCCACAGCCTGTTTAGATCCGGTTTCTACCAAAATAAGGCAAAAGTTGATGAAAAGATGAAAAATAACCCAACTTTTATATGAAAAGTATAGATTTTGCTTAGATTTAGTGTAAAAACGCATGAATCATCTTGGATCTGAGCTAGATCTTGCTTAGAATGACGTCACATGTCAGTTTGTACAAACCTACATGATGACATCACCCTCAAGAACTCAGATCCGAGAGATTTCACGGTGAGAAGTGTGATTTCAAGTGAGAATCACGTAGAGAATGATGTGTAGAGCAAGAAAGTACAAGAATCTAGTCTAAAACATACCGAAATCAGCAAGAATAGGAAGAAAATGAAGAGTGCGTGTGTCTGGTCGAACAGAGCTGTCACATCACTCAAAATGGTGATGTGACAGGCCTATTTATAGTGAGGAAGGGAGTTAAGGCGGTGCAAGATGGATAGGGTGGTCACTCGTTCGGGTGGTCATCCAATCGGGTGGTCATCTGATCGGACGGTCATCCGATCGGACGACCACTCTGCCCAATCGTTCTTTTTCGTGTTCCCGATTTTGATTCGTTCTACGCGTTAGGTTAGGCGTTGCGTTGCATATAGTTTATGTAAAGTATCTAGATTACATTACAACCCAAAAAGTTTCCAAGTTTCATAGATTCCGTCAGTGACAGGGCTCCAGTCTCCCGTTCAACCAAGAATCAAGTTTCACGAGTCTAAGGAGTCAAACACCAATTTAAGTCTCAAGGGTCAAGAATCATCGTTTCTCAAGCATCAAGAATCAAGAGTCCAAGTACCAAGTATCAAGAATTATAAAGAATCAAGTATCTAGTTTAACTACCAAGAATCAAGTTTCTAGATTAAGCATCAAGAGTCAAGTATCTAGATTTAGTATCAAGTCTCATAGTTCAAGTGTTAAGAATCAAGCATTTAGAATATGAGTCAAGCATCATAGTAACAAGATTCATACCAAAAGTGTCAAATATCAACTCCATAAAACTACAGGGACCAAAATTGACAACTAATTAGAAGTTCAGGGACTGTTCTAGCCAAGTGTCTAAAGTTTAGGGATGCTGGGCGTTACAGCATGTGTCATAAAAAGTCAACAAATGTAGGCTAATCGTTTTATATTATTCCCCTCCTTTTTAACGTGACTTGCATGTGACTCACTTCCAAAACTAATCTCAACCCTCCATATTCAAGATCAATGTACCGTATCTCTCCATACCATTCTCACGATTTCTAGGTTGGGTGTGGCGCTGGTAGAGCCAACTGGGTGCAGCGCCGAAGGGGAACACTGCCCCATCTTCGGTTTCGGTTGGCTCGGGAATTCTCCCCCTTCTCCCCGACTACATTCTCTTTCTCTCTCTCTCTCTCTCTATCTCTCTCTCTCTTATGTAGGTTGGCTCGGTAAAGGGAAGGCACCACCCCCTTTGATGGGATGGGGAGGAAGGTTGGGTGTAGTGAAGATAATGTGGAGGATGGGGGTGTTCGGTGGACAACCCTCCCTACCTATGGTTAAGAAAAAGAAAGAAAAATCACACAAATAAGGATCATAAAGAAAAAAAAGAAAGAAAAATCACACAAATAAGGTTCCTGCAATAATCGTGCGGGGGGGGGGGGGTAGGGGGCTCGACTAGAGTAAAGTTCACGTACAAAGTGCCTTATCAGACCAAACGTACGAAAGGTATGAAAAAGCAAAAAAAACGCAGTGTCATTTTCGTAATATTTACTCGTATAGTAATTATCAAATTTACTCTACAAATGATCTTGTAAGATAATTTTGATCATGTAGAGTAATTTTGTAAAATGTTCTTGTAGGAGAATTTTGATCTTATAGAGTAATTTTGTAGAGTATTATAATTACTCTACAAATGATCTTGTATGGTAATTTTGATCTTGTAAGGTAATTTTCTAGAGTATCATAATTACTCTATAAATGATTTTGTAGAGTAATTTTGAATACTTGCAGAATAATTTTGATACACCTGTAGAGTAATTTTGATATAGAGTAATTTTGATATAGAGTAATTTTGATACACTTGTAGAGTAATTTTGATAATTACCATACAAGATCAAAATTACTGTACAAGATACACTTGTAGAGTAATTTTGATAGTTACGCTACAAGATTAAAATTACTCTACAAGAACATTTTACAAAATTACTCTAAAGATCAAAATTACCCTACAAGATCATTTGTAGAGTAATTTTGATAATTACTCTACGAGTAAATAATTACGAAAATGCCATCGCATTTTTCAACAAAACCTTCAGTTTGTATGTTTTGTACATTAAAATTACTTGTATTAGATCTTTTGTCGGCTCGACTATACAAAAGAAAAACACTAAGTTGAAGTTTGGGCCACCTAGCCCTTAGTCTCTTGAATTTCTTGTTAGAATTGTGCGGTGTGTCATCATTTACCACGTGTTAGTATTCTTAAAAAAATTAGGATCCTCTTTTGGCCTCAGGAAAAGATTGAACCAGTCTTGCCCATTGCCAACTCCTTCTAAAAGTTACCGTATCTTATATGTAGGGCTGCAAACGAACCGAACGAACACGGACATAACTTTATTCGTGTTCGTTTGTTAAGAAATATATGTGTTCGCGAACCATTCACGAACACTTATCAAACGAGATTTTTTGTTCGTGTTTGTTTGTTAAGGAAATGAACTTGTTTGTGTTTATTTGTTAATTTTAGGCAACGAACAAAAATGAACGTTGACGAACATAAATGAGCATAAACTAATGTTCATGAACACAAATGGAAACAAACGAACACAAACAATCGTTCATAAACATAATATATAATACACTGACACTTATTAGATTTTTAATTTGTCGGAATTTTGAAGTATTTAAAGAAATATAAAAACTAAAAACACAAATGAACTATCAAACACAAACGAACATGTTACTGAATGTTCACGAACATAAACGAAAGAACACGACGTATGTTCATGTTTGTTCATTTAACTAAACAAACGAAATTTCTTGTTCGTGTTCGTAAACGAACGAACACAAACGAATTTCCCGCCGAACAGTACATGAACTGTTTGCCGAACGTTTGGTTCGTTTGCAGCCCTACTTATATATGTATCGGGAGAGTGTTTTTGCTCATCATTATGTAACAACTAATCACTGATACCTTTTATATAGTTTTTTATACCCAAATAGGTCGAGCACATTATTCTTTAAGTTCAGTTTTAAGACTGCATTTTTATTCACATTTAGTTTAAAATGTATGTTACTTAAATATGATGCAATGAAGCTACCAGATTTAAATTCAAATCAAGTGCCAAAGGAAGAGGAAATGAGCATGCGAGAAGGGGACCGAGAGTGCTTCCTTTTGGCCTGAAAAGGTTTCATTATTTACTTCATCAATCATCTTCATTATTTCCTTTTCATTTTTTGAAAAAAAAAAAAGATGTATAACAATAAATTTGATGCATAAAGTTTTAAATATTGCTAGACGGTCGTGATAGAGTGATAGTGAACATTTGATTCAACCCAGATTTTTATTAGTTGTTAATGATATAACAATCCTCTTAAAGTTACTTAAATATATATGACCTTTCTAGAGTAATAAGAAATTTTTATTTTGCAAGCGTGATTAAAAAGAGTTTCTTTAAATAGAAATATAGAATCGATCGATTTCGGTATTTAACAATAATTTATTTTGCAAGCCGCAGAGGTTTTACCATAATGGACCTTTGAGTGGTGTGTTTTCTCTGGAATAGTGGCGAGTCTAGTCGACAAAGGCGTCTTTATTCGCGAGCGTAGGCGTCCTTTTGCCATTGAATTTACCCGAATGATCTGACTTTTTTTTTATTGATTGTTAAAAAGAACTATCATTTTTTTCCTTAAAACTTAGGTTACTTTCGAAGACTAGAGAACATCTTTAAAGTAAGTACATTTTCATCATATATATATATACATGTAGAGTAATGATCTCGTATAAATACGGTTATCATCTAAAACGTACGAATGACGTGGAAAAGTGAAAAAGTGCGGTGACATTTTCGTAATTATTCCATTAGTAGAGTAACTATCAAAATTACTCTACAAGTGCATCATAATTACTCTACTAGTTCATCAAGATAACATAACATACACAGTTACTCTATAAGTTCATCAAACAACATACAATTCAAAATTATTCTACAAGTGTCTCATAATTACTCTACCAATTTATCAAAAATATATAACAGACACATTTATCTACAAGTTCATCAAACAACATAAAATTCAAAATTACTCTACAAGTGTATCATAATTATTCTACTAGTTCATCAAGATAATTACTCTACTAATAGAATAATTACGAAAATGTCACTGTTTTTTTTTTACTTTTCCACGTCATTCGTACGTTTTGTATGATAACCGTATGTGTATTTGATCTTTTATCTACACGTGTAAGCTTATTTTAAAGATATACCTATACTCGTACCCATACCCATACTCAAAGTTCATCGAATTACTTTTCAAACGGCTAACATTTGGAGAAAATATATATATATTATCATAATGTAATGATATTGTAAACGTTATCGATATGATTTTGCCACCAAACATCTCAACTCATAACGTGTACTTCACTTTACAATGAAACATGATTGTATGTGTATATCGGCCGGATTGAATACTATACATTTTAGGATAAAACTAATATGAAGGATACCTGAAGCGATTAATGTTGTCCGCATGTTTTTAAGATATTTTTTATTGCATCGCTTTTTCACTTATCAACAACCACTAAACTCTTGTTTCCTCGCTTTCTATGGCCAAAACACACTACATTCGAGCTTTAAAACTGATTTGTATTAGAATAGGTTATGTAAGTTAGATATCTTTTATAGCTTAGTTATAATATATGTTTAATTATAAGTGTATTAGGTTAGAACCCCGTGTATTATACGGGTTGAATAAATATAATTTTATATACCAAGTAATAAAATAGTTACATCTTTTAAAACTCGTGTATTGCACGATTTGAATAAACACATGTCTTACACGAATAATGTAATCCGTTAAAACATTTAGTCATCAAGATGTGTTTTCTAACAAAAGGAACTTTGAGGTGTTATTTACTTATTGTAACATCTCATTTTATTTTTTATTAGGTTAGAGAGTTGTGTACTACATGGTTTATAACATTTTACTTTGTTTTTTATTTATTATTAGGTTAGAAACTTACGTATTACCTGATGTTGGATAATCAGCAGAAAAAAAGAAAAGAAATATTTTAGTAAAAACTATTAAATATACAAGAGATAAGCTGGATATTATGATTTAATATTATTATTTCATTGGAGTGTAAAACGGGATAATGGGATCCTTTATTAGAAATAGGATTTTAAATATACCATGTATAAAAAATATATATGATCTACATGTATTGAATAAATCCTTTTAACGAAACAGTTGATTAAAAAAATATTTTTATTTTAATATGTGATTATCAGTTATCCTTGTCCTTATCATCAAAATATAAAAACAATTAAAACTACCAATTAAATAAAATCTTTATCTTTATAAATATTTAAAACGCTAATATATTTTTTTAGATTTTAATAATTAATATATGATTATAATAATTAATATATTATTATCAGTTATCTTTGTCTTTATCATTAAAATCTCTTCTAAATTTTAAATTTAATATTATCAATAAATGACTTTTCATAATAAATATTTAGAAAAATAATTTTAATATGTGATTATCAGTTATCCTTGTCCTTATCATCAAAATATAAAAACAACTAAAACTACCAATTAAATAAAATCTTTATCTTTATAAATATTTAAAACACTAATATATTTTTTTAGATTTTAATAATTAATATATGATTATAATAATTAATATATTATTATCAGTTATCTTTGTCTTTATCATTAAAATCTCTTCTAAATTTTAAATTTAATATTATCAATAAATGATCTTTCATAATAAATATTTAGAAAAATAATTAAGACTGCCTCATAGAACGCCATGTGTCCCAAACATGGTTTCTTTTATTATATGTATAGATTTATGTATTATTATTCATAAGATAGGTATAGACGGTTAAGGTATGTATATTATATCATATATATACTGATGTAATGTTTCTCTTTTCGATATGAATCACAATCAGAGAATTCATTCTCTCTTCGGTTCCAAAACCCTAACATAAATCAAGTTTAATTCCAACAAGTGGTATCAGAGCCATCTCGATCCACACACGCATTCAACATTTGTTATAATCATTCGATCAATTCCATAAACATACAGTCATGACGACAACAAACGCAGGAATACAAACCCAAATTCCAAAATTACTGGGACAAAACTATTATCACTGGCATATTCAAATGAAAGTTGTTAGAATCATAAGATTTATGGTCAGCTGTGGAAGAAGGATACAATCAACTTGTCACACCCCGATTTCCACGAGTCTCACCGGTGGGCCCGGTGGGGGATTACCGTGACGTAGTTGGCAACAATATAGTCAAACCACACAATATATGAATGCACAGCGGAAGCATAAAGATAATTATATTTCAACCATTGTTTGTAATATCAAATGTATTACGAATAGTCGAAAGGTATCCACAGGGGATCAAATAAAAATATAAGTATTGTTCAACAGACGTAGGCATCTTAAGCTTGCGTGACTCTTTATGATGCTAAGGAGAAATATCCAGCCAATTACGTTTAGTACCTGCATTTAATCTTTTTGGAAAAATACGTCAGTTTACACTGGTAAATACATTCAACCGACACTTTTGTAAAATGTTTATTAAAATTGATTTGAATGCACAAGGCACAAACTCTTTTATAACTTGGGAGAATTATTTAAATTTATAATCTTGTGAACGTATTACATGTTCCTTATGCGTTCAGTAGCCCGGATCTAGTCCGGGTTAAAGATCAATAGACACACCACAATATTCTTTTGTGCACTGACGGGTGTACGCCTACACCCCGCGCTTAAGTTGTGGCCATTTCGTAAAATGATGCCAGGGATATCCGGGACATGGTCATTAACCCCCCAAAGGCTTTTAAGTAACAAGACTGTTTAAACGAGCCGATCAAATTTTTTCAATTACCCACTCAACGGTGGAGAATTTGATGCTCGATCAAGCGGTATGCTATATACCGTAGCCCAAGCCCGTATAACGGAAAATAAGTTAAAAGTATTTACCTTTGCAAGTATAAATCCTTAATCGAATAAATTGCAAATAGCTTTTGCCGGTCTCCTATTCTGGAATGAAGGCTTAAAATAACTATTAGAATCCTAACGGGTCTTTATCTTAGCCGTAGCTTAGACCGGTCAGTTTCAAAGGATTGTTACGGTTTAATCGCGTGAAAGGCGAAAACCGAGAATGGAATGTGATTTAGACCCAACAAGTTTGAAGACTTGTTTTATATTGGCATAATAACCACACTCTGGATTTTGGGGTCAAAACAATATGGTTTGACCCGTTTCGGCTAGTTTATGTAAACTAGTTACATAAGCCGAACCGTGCGCACAAAAGGCGTAACGGGTAACCGTAAGAGTCCTACACTGGTTTCCTAAGTCAATACGCTTTAAAGAGGTTGTGGTATCAGTAGGATACCTTCCATAATGCCCGTAACGAGTTTAAGTTCATATTATGCCCCGTAGGGGTATTTTGGTCTTTTTAAAGATTATAAAAGAGGTTTCTGAGTTCTACAGGAAATCTGAGTTTCCCGAACAGTTTATGAAGTCCAAAATACTTTATTTATTATTTAAAATCAGTAGCAACTGGAATCGGGTCAAAAGACCTTGTAGAACTCAAGTTATGGCCGAAAAGGGTATATTCGGTAATTACCGAACCGTTGCCATAACCGTAGGTTATGAGCAGGTTAAAAATAATTAAAAATCTTTAAAAATCTTTAAAATCCCAAAATATTATTTTACATCAGTGTGTAAAAGGTTTGGTGTCGAAATCCGGGTTTAGATAGGCGTTATGCAAATTGCGCTATTTAATTACTAAAGTTTCCGTAATTTGCGCTATTTAGCATAACTCCTATTCTGGACCTCGGATTGACGTGAAATTTTAGGGACATGCTTAGAAATCAGTAACCAAGGCCATGGTCTCTTCACGTGTCCGAAATTCTCGTTTTAAATTAAAAAGGGCGTTACGGTCAACTTTTAAGCATTTAACGGAAAGCTGTAAAAGACTCGGACAAACAACGAACCGGTCACAGAGGGTAATACCATCATGTAGCCTGGTCCTAAGAGAGTCCTAAGGCATATCTATATCATACTTTAACGGGTCAGAACTGAAGTCAAAGCAAAAGTCAAAGTTTTGCGACTTTCGGCTCCGAACCGGGTCAAAACAGTAAATGGTCGGATCAAACAAGCTTAGACTAGTTAATATACTTATTATCATGTTTTATGAGTGTTAAAACAAGTTACACACCATCTACATTACTGATTATGCATGAAATCGCAAAATAGCATTTCTGTTGACTTTTTCTAAGCACGTTTGACTCGACATTCGGACTAGTTAGAGTGGAAATCAGAGGGTGCCCTTTTAGGGGTTTAGAGCCCACATGATTACCAACATATAACTATCTTTGATTCGACAAAAAACTGGACCATTTGTGATTTATCGCAAAGTCAATCGTTAATTACGACGGATTGACTTTTAAGCTAAATTATGTATAAACTAAGCCACAAAAGGGTAGGCATACTTACAGAAGCTTGGTGCACGACTAGAGATGATGGAAGAATGCTTTAGAGCTCCAGAAGTGAACTAGAAGGTAGGTTTGAGGTGTGTTGAACAATGGAACACTACCTTGCCTTTTATAGTGAATTATGGTGCACAAGATCATTACAACTCACTCTAGGATTGCTCATGGATGATTAGCAGGTGTCCCTGAGTGCTAGGGGACATGTAGAGGGCGCCCATGCTTCAATTAATGTACACAAGGTCGTTCACAAGCTCAAACAATGAATCTGTCCAAACTTTATGCATCTGGGACTCCCACGCGGCCCGCTTTAGGATTCAAGCAACTCAGACGCGGGCCGCTTGAATCTTTAAGTCAGAAAACAAATCTGCAGGTGGCGCGCGGCCCGCATTAAATCATGCATATCCTCCACGCGGCCCGCATTAGGCCTGTTTTTCAAGATTTTCATATCTTTTGTAATCATTAACCTGACCTTTCGGTTTCGAAGGGGTAACTTTGCGATTTGGCCCTCGATTATTTACAATTAAGGGCCTCGTGACTTTTACCCGCATTGTTAAGTCCCCGGTTAGTTTAATTACTATCCGAAAAGCCTTAACTTTTATTGTTGACGCTTTTAACCCCTCGCATACGAATTTGATCATAACTTTCTCGTTTTAAAACGGAACTTCGCGAAATTTATATCGTATATTCTAGTGAGCGTATTTTACTGTTACAAAGCCTCGGGTTCGTCAAAGGGTCACTCAAAGGTATAAATTAAACATGTTGACACAATTAACCCCTGTAGCTTGTAATCTCTCACTTTCTTCCGCGTTTCGCTCCGTACGATCCATGATTTATTCGTTTGAAGGTACGAGCATCATCTAGGGTTACTATACAGTATATTTACCCCTCGTTGACATTTTTAACCCTCGAATTTACATACTTTCAAGGTTAGTCAACTTTAGTCCTTTATTTAGTATTTAATACCACGTGTAAACTCATGACACGTGTCAACACATTATTGGACACAAAATTTCGAGGTGTTACACAACTCGCATCTGGGGCATCAGAGAGTGACCAAAACGCGCATAAAGAAAAGGTTAAGAGAGACAAGAAGGCGTTACACATCATTTTCCAGGCAGTGAATGAAACCATCTTTGAAAGAATCGCTACATGTACAACATCTAAGGAAGCGTGGAATGTTCTTCACAAGGCTTATAGAGGCGAACAGTGAGTAAAGATGGTAACACTCCAAACCCTAAGATGTGAATTCGATTCATTAGAATGAAAGAAACAGAGTCAATAGAAGATTTTATTAATCGAACAACTGTTATAGTAAATCAATTACGTATGAACGAAGAAAACATAACCGAACAGAGAATAGTAGAAAAAAATTCTTAGAACCCTTACAAGAAAATACGAGTCAGTGGTTGTTGCCATCGAAGAATCCAAGGATCTGAATATCATGTCTACTGAAGAATTACCCGGTATTCTTCAGTCACATGAATTGAGATTGAAACAATATGATGATATACCGATGGAACAAGCATTCCAAGTACAGGGAAATTACTCTGATCATTCAAGACAATATCGACCAGACAACTCAGGCCGAGGACGCGGCAAAGGAAGAGGGAGATCTTATAGTCAAATAAGATGTTATAATTGTCAAAAACTGGGACATACCGCTCGTTTCTGTCAAAAGAAAGACGAGAATGAAAGAACAGGAAATGCACTTATGCATGAGGAAGAAACAAATGAAAAGTATGAAGACACAATGTTTATGATATTCAACGTAGAAGAAGTGACTAAGAATGATTGCTGGTATTTAGACAGTGGTTGTAGCAATCACATGACTGGAGATAAAAGTCTGTTCATTACACTTAATGAATCTGAGAGAAGAGAAGTTTGAACGGGGGATGACAAAAAGCTTGAAGTGCTAGGATGTGGTGATGTTGCCATAAAAGTTAAGGGGTTAGAAAAGAAGGTTCTGAATGTGTTTTACGTAGAAGGACTGAAGCATAATCTACTTAGTGTTGGACAACTTGTCCAAAAGGGATATGAAGTGAAATTCTCGAACAAAGAGTGTGCAATCAAGGATTCGACAAGTGAATTAATAGGTGTGGTGAAAATGAAAGGAAACAAAATGTTTCCTTTAAATCTTAATCATGCTATGATACCTCGGGCATATAGCATGATGACACAAGATGTATCGATACTATGGCATCAACGTTATGGACACATCAATTTCGATACCTTATATAATATGGGAACGAATGAAGTGGTTAAGGGAATACCGAAGATTTCAAAACAACAACATAAGGTGTGCCAAGGCTGTGTTCTCGGCAAACATGCAAGGAAATCGTTTCCTAAATACTCAAAATGGCATGCCAGCAAACCACTATAACTGATCCATTCGGACATATGTGGTCCTATGAGAACACTATCCATCGGTGGATGTAAATACTTCATCACATTTATAGATGACTTTTCGAGGAAAACTTGGGTATATTTTTTAAAACTCAAATCGGAAGCCCTATCTTACTTCAAGATATTCAAGAAATTTGCAGAAAATCAAGCAGACTACAAAGTGAAATGCATACGAACAGATAAAGGTGGTGAATACTGTGGCCAAGATTTCCAAGACTACCTGAAAGAAAACGTAATTGTGCATCAACTTACCATAAGTTATACCCCACAGCAAAATGGGGTGGCTGAATGGAAAAATAGAACGATCATGGAGCTAAGTAGAAGTATGATGAAAATGATGAATGTCTCAAATACTCTCTGGGCAGAAGTGGTTGCATGTGCAACTTATTTATTAAATCGAACCATTACAAAGAAAGTTCCAAACATCACTCCTGAAGAGACATGGAGTGGGAAGAAACCAAGTGTAGAACACCTCAAAGTATTCGGATGCACGACATATGCTCATATTCCAAAGCAAAAACGAAGCAAGCTGGATGACAAGACAGAAAGGACAATATTCATCGGATATAGTGAAAGTATCAAAGCCTATAAACTCTACAATCCAATAACGAACAAGGTTATTATCAGTAGAGATGTTATATTTGATGAATATCAAATCTGGAGGGATGGAAACACACATGAAAAGGGTACACATATTAGGATCAGTGACTCAGAAGAGGAGTTTCATGAAGAATCATTAGGAAATCTTGAATCAGAACCAGTAACTGAAGGAAATGATCAATCAGATGTCACAGATGACAACGAAACAGTTAATGATCAAAGAGAGGATGAGTCATCTTCATCATCAGAAAACGAAGAGCTGAGAACAAGGAATATAGCTGACATCTATCAGAATACTCAAGGTTTCACAGAAACACAAGTGAATGATATGTATAAAAGAGATCAAATGGTACATGATAATAGTGTTGCGAACTTCGTTCTCTACACTAATGCAGATCCAATTACTTATGATGATGCATGCAAAGATGTGAAATGGAGAGAAGCAATGGATAGAGAAATTGAGTCAATTCAGAAAAACAAAACCTGGGAGTTGGTGGAACCTCCAAAAGGACAAACACCTATTGGAGTTAAGTGGATATTCAAGACTAAGTATGACGAACATGGTAAAGTGAGCAAACACAAAGCCCGTTTGGTTGCAAAAATTCCCCCCATCCCCACACTTGGGATACATTGACCCCAGTGTATGGCTTTGGGAGGCTTTGATCACTAACTCAATCAACATCAACAAAAGCTTTTTTACTCAAACCCCAAATTTCTTTTTGTATTTTTCATTTTATAATTTTTTTTTATGCTTTTCTTCTTTTTATCACACGACACCACCAATTAACACCATCCCAACAAAACAAAACAAAACAATCACACACCATAACAAACCAACCATAAAGATTAGGATTGCTATTCTAGAAATTAGGAAATCAAATACAAATTGTCTCAAACAAACCTTCAATCTAGGACAATCATAAAGTGTTTAGCCACACATTGCTCGAATCAACATCCTAACAAAGATATTATTGTTCATACGGATCAAAGACACAAACCGAATGTTAGAGATTGTCCAAAAACAAGCAAGAACTAGCCAATTCGCCCCTGGAATGCCCCCAAAACCGACAATGATTGGAATATGTGAAAAGACACCATCAAAACCAACTTAATGTGGCAGTTACACTTTTCACGCAGCCACCACCGTAATTTACAGCCCTACCGTAAATTACGGTGGACTTCAAAATGTTACGGTGGCAAGAGACTGGTTTACGGTGGCATCCAAATGAAATCCAGGTCCACCGTAAATTACGGTAGGACCGTAATTTACGGTGGTGAGCTGATTTGTTTTCTTTGTTTTGTCTCTTGTTCCACGCTCGACCCGTTCATCACCAAAGTCTCTAAAGCTGCATTTAATCCATCTTTTAGTTCCCGAACCGTACCTGAAACATTGGCAACCGTAGTTATCTAATTCAAGATAATTACACGATTAAGTGAAGGATTATTTTATCTTTTAACATGCTTAAGGGTTGTCCAATGGACCACCCGTCACATCCCCACACTTAACCGTTGCTTGTCCCAAGCAACTCATCAAATCAATTTCGAAACAAGTGATCAAATTAACCCAAGAAAAACATGCGATCTTTTTACTAACCCCTTTTTAACACCCAAGCAATGCACCCCTTTCCAAATCTCTCCTCTCGGCTACAAGTGAAAACTAGCAAAGATAAGCGAGACACACACTAGGCAAACGGGTGGTTGCACAATCATAAGCTTGTACCTAAATCGATCATTCTCCTAAAATGGGTCAAACATGAATGCAAATCAAAGGGACTTCAAGGTTGTAACGCGGCTAGGTGTATAGGTAGGAAATGGAATATATATGAAGTAGCGAAAATTCGACCCGGTCTTTTTATTACAAACGTAAACAAACAAACTACTATATACAAGACAATTAAACCACCCCTCTTTTTTTTTTCTTTTCTTTGCTTTTCTCTTTTTTTTTTTTTGACTAAGCAACAACCATACAATAACGCATTAACCATATCTACTTCAAACTAGCAAAACTACTAATACTATCACTAACACTATAAGACCGGGCCAAATTTGGGTAAATTTTTAAGTAAGTAGCTAGGGGAAACAAATGATAGGCTTTAAAGGCACAAAATCGCAACTAAATGTCCAAACCCCCGCCCCTCTCACTACCATGCTCATATATATACTTATGAGGTCCAACCCCCCAAATCCCACACTCGCTCACAACAACGACGAGGCTACCTAAATGCCCTTATCCTTTCTACATTCATGTCTAACTAAGGACTCAAATCGCATTCAAGCACAAGTTCTAATGTACCCCCACCCGTAGCCACTCTCATCAAAGACAATCATTATTTATGTACAAGTATGGCTACAATTCTCACCAAGAATGAAAAAAGGTATCAAGGGTTGCCGGTGCATCAACTTGGGGTTAAGTTAGGGCGTTCAAATTTTCACATCATTTCACTTAGCTCAAAATTTTTCAAAAACTTCAAAAATTCCCCCCATCCCCACACTTGGGATACATTGACCCCAATGTATGGCTTTGGGAGGCTTTGATCACTAACTCAATCAACATCAACAAAAGCTTTTTTACTCAAACCCCAAATTTCTTTTTGTATTTTTCATTTTATAATTTTTTTATGCTTTTCTTCTTTTTATCACACGACACCACCAATTAACACCATCCCAACAAAACAAAACAAAACAAACATACACCACCCATCCACCCAACCATAATCAACCTAAAACCGCAAATATATACAAATTATACAAAAGAGAGAGAGTACCACCTGATTAATAGTAGCGCGGTCCTGGAGGTCCAAAGATGGATGACATCATGTCATTCCATTCTCCAAATCCAAATGCGCCGCTGCTACTCCCTCCTTCTTGTTGTGCTCCCTCTTGCTGCCTTGGGTTGAGCCATTGAGAATGGTGAAGTGGTGGAGTCGAATATGAGATGATACCATCATAAGGCGGTAATGAGGCATAGTCCACATGTTGTGGATCCTCAACAACCGGCCTTCCGGCATGCCAATCCGCATGCATCCTCCTCGCCTGATCATCATGATATCTATTATTCGTGTCCACCTCTCTAGAGTATGCGAATGTGCGGTTCCATGCCTCTTGGCGATCGAAGCTATGTTTTAACGACCGCTCTATGCTTGCGCTATTCCTCGTGTGTTGATCAAACAACGACCTCTCCGCCCCCGACCATGAATCAAAAATAGATGCCGGAGGACGTTGACTTTCAATCACCTCTTGCATTGTACCACTATAAGCCCAACCCGGCTCATACGACTGTTGCGCATAGTCATAAAACATACCACCGTGACCTCCACCATGATCCCCTTGACCCACATTCAAGTTCACCCCACCTTGCGGTTGCTCCTCATAATCTTCATCCCCGCTTGGGATCTCTGCTTCACTCTCGGGTTCATCTTCTTCACCCGGTAACAAATCCCTCGCATTCGCCTTAAGAGCTCTCCACCTTTGGCCTTGCGACTTTAACTTGTGATAACACTCCGTCTGAGTATACGTCCAAACACTCCCCAACTTATCCAACGTGAAAGGTTGGTGCCTTTTTGTTGCTCCCCGATCTTCCGATGTTATCGCCTTCTGTTGTTTCATCAATCCCGTAATTATTCGACAATAAGGGACGATGTCTCTTCCATACTTATTCCGACAGATCCATAAGTGGTTCATGATAAGATAACGTATCGGAAAACGTGGAGCCCCATGCATCAACGAATAAAGAACGGGTATCTCTGGAAACCTCACCTGCTCTTTGTCTCCCCTTCTTGGAATGACATTGAGAAGACAGATTGTATGCAACAGTTTAGCTTCTATCTTCAAATTCTTCCGGTATAGAATACCACTGTATTTACCGGGTAGGAACAATGCCGCTAACATGTCATTCCATCGAACATGTTTCTCCGGGTTAAGCAAGAGGTCATCGAGAGTGGGAACCATGTACTCACGAGCCGGGAGACTGTCATACTTCCCGAGCTTCTTTAACGTGTCAAATGACATCTCCACCGGTACCCCATGCACCTCATCAATCAACTTCATCTGTGACGGCTTGTTAAAATGGTGACATTTCAAGGTCGCCATCCATTCTTGTATCTCGGTCATAAATAAGTTGCTTTTGTCTTTATCGAAGCATTTGAGCGCTGATTCCCATCCTAGCGCCCGAAACTTATCAAACACCCCAAACTGCTGAAACTCCACTTCCCGAACCTCTCGTTCACAAATGAAGGCCGCTGCCTTGTTCTTCAACTTATTCATGCAGTCATGGTAGAGTGTCAGTTGCCACTCCTCTGCTTGTTCATCTAATGGACCCGAATTCCACACCGGCTTATCACTCGGATCTAACTCCATTTCTTCTTCGCCTTCACTTTCGCTTTCACTAACACGACCCATATATTGCCTTTTTCGCGGTGGTTGTTCTTTTTGTTTGCCTTTCCCTTTCGATGAAGATGAACTCGATCCCGCTTGTTCCTTTGTCTTAGCCATTTCCTACACACACGAGACAAGCAACAAAAGCAAACACAAAATTAAACCCTCTTTTCCGAAACATCCCCACACTTGCTTGTTATCATGGTTGTAGATGTTAGTGAACCAAAACTATATCAAGAATTTTTCAAAAATCGGGCATGGTGCCTCTACAATGTAAAGACACCCAAAAGTTCACTACTTTAACCATAAATCTTACATCTACAACCATTACCATGTTCAAATAACCCATTTCATAATCATATCTAAGAACAAGCAAGTGGGTATGGGCAAATAACCTAAATAACCTTGCTTTTCACAATGTAGCATCAATATACAACAAATAAGTTTTCATACCTTTGCTTGAAGATGCTAAAGTGCTTGTGAAACAAAAGCTCCAAAAACCCCCAAATTTTTCAAATTAGGGTTTCAAATTCGGACCCTAAAAGTGCGTTTTCTCTGAAATCTCTCCTCACAATCGACAAGCTTGTGAAAAATTAGTCAAGTTAGACTTCAAATTCACTTGATTTGGACAGAAATTTAGAAAGTTATGGAGGATGAAAGGTTTGGGAAGAAGAAGAAGGTTATGGAGAGTTGTGGTGGGTCTTGAGAAGAAGAAGATGGATGTAAAGTGAAAAGAATTTGTGGTTGGGGAGAAGTCACGTAATCATATGTTATTAGGTTTTATTTATTTATTTTTTTTTATTTGCGGAACCCAAACGACACACGTAACTTTTCTGCGCACCGTAAATTACGGTCTCACCGTAATTTACGGTGAGACCTGAACCTTAATTCTGTGCCGTAATTCAGTAGACCACTACCATAAAGCCCCAAAATTTCCTATTTCCACCGTAAATTACGGTCTGACCGTAAATTACGGTGGACACTGAACATTACCTCTTCATCGTAAATCAGTTTAAAATCACCGTAAAGAACAACACATTTCATCACCACCGTAAATTACGGTAAAACCGTAAAGTACGGTGGACACTGGGTAACACTGCTTTCGCTAAAAATTGAGGTTTTAAGTGCAAAATTTTTAGATTTTTTTTAATTTTTCGATTTTTATGTTTTTTAATTTTTTCAAAAACTTGGAAAAATTACCCTACCCCCTCAAAAATCCCGTGTTGTCCTCAACACAATGTTAGAGTAATTCGTGACCCGAACATCCCCACACTTGTTTCAAACACGGATTTCGAGGAACTATGGCAATTGTGCAAATTATACAAAACAAACAAAATAAAATACTACTATGTACACTACCGAACCTGGGCCTCTCATGGTTGTTCCTCATCGATCGGGCGTAAGATGTAGCCCGCTTTGTCAAGCTCCAAGGTGTTGATGTCGTTCCCATCCAAATACGGTTTGAGCTGATGCCCATTCACCGTTTGTTGCTTATTGGATTGTTCGTCTTCTATATCAACATCGTCAAATTTTCCCACTCTTCGGATGATGTAAGGACCCATCCACTTGCTCTTGAGTTTTCCTGCAAACATCTTTAACCTTGAATTGTACAACCACACATTTTGACCCACTTCGAAGTTCTTTTTCCTTATCTTTGCATCATGAACTTTCTTAAGTTTGTCTTTGTATGCGGAAGCACATTCATAAGCTTCATCTCTTATCTCCTCGATCTCATTCAATTGCAACTTCCTTGTTCGACCCGCTTCGTCATAATCCGCATTAACAGTTTTAATGGCCCAATGCGCTCGGTGTGCTAACTCCATTGGTAAATGACACCCTTTCCCATACACCATCCGATAAGGGGTGGTTCCAATTGGAGTTTTATAGGCCGTTCGATATGCCCACAACGCATCATCAAGTTTACTTGACCAATCTTTTCGATCCGTTCTTACCGTCTTCATGAGAATCTCCTTAATTTGACGGTTGGACACTTCAACTTGTCCACTTGTTTGCGGATGGTACGGTGTCGCCACATGATGGTTCACATTATATCTTTTAAGCAATTTTGCAAAATTAAAATTTTTGAAATGTGAACCACCATCACTTATTATCACCCTTGGCACACCAAAACGAGCGAATATGTTGGATTGCACAAACTTACACACCACGGAATGATCATTGGTCCTTGTAGCAATGGCTTCTATCCACTTTGTCACATAATCTACCGCAACCAATATATACAAGAACCCATTCGAATTAGGAAACGGACCCATAAAATCTATCCCCCAAACGTCAAATACCTCTACTACCAAAATCGGTTGTAACGGCATTTCATCCCGTTTCGAAATACTTCCCACTCTTTGACAATTGATGCAATTTCGGGCATACTCACAAGAATCCTTGAAAATCGTGGGCCAATAAAACCCACTAGATAACACCCGATAACCCGTCTTGTTCCCACTAAAATGCCCTCCACATGCCGATGAATGAGCATGAGTCAAAATCTCTAAAACTTCCGTTTCGGGAACGCATCTTCGTATTACTTGGTCGGGTCCAATTTTGAACAAATCCGGTTCATCCCAAATATATTGCTTAACTTGACTTAGAAATTGTTGTCGTCTCTTCTTCGTCCAATGATTCGGAATTGCACCCTTAGCCAAATAATTCACATAATGGGCGTACCACGGTGCAACGAAAGTAGAGACGGCTAACAATTGTTCATCAGGAAACCGTTCATTAATCTCGCTCGGGTCGTCGACACCTTCCAATGGGATCCGCGACAAATGATCCGCAATAACATTTTCACACCCCTTTTTGTCCCGGATCTCTAAATCGAATTCTTGCAACAAAAGCACCCAACGAATCAACCGGGGCTTTGCATCCTTCTTTTCCATTAAGTATCGGACCGCACTATGATCCGAATAAACAATCACCTTGCTCCCCCAAATGTAAGCTCTAAACTTGTCCAAGGCATACACCACTGCTAATAACTCTTTCTCGGTCGTGGTGTAATTCAGTTGCGCCTCGGACAAAGTTTTGCTTGCATAATAGATCACCACCGGTTTCTTATCAACCCTTTGACCCAAAACCGCTCCAATGGTCGTGTCACTAGCATCACACATAATCTTGAACGGCTTTGACCAATCCGGTGGTTGCAAGATAGGAGCCTTCACCAACTGTTCCTTCAACACATGAAACGCTTGCAAACATTCGTCAGTAAAATCAAAAGGAACATCTTTTAATAATAAGTTACATAAAGGTTTTGTAATTACACTAAAGCCTTTAATAAACCTTCTATAAAACCCCGCATGTCCCAAAAATGATCTCACCCCCTTAACATTCTTTGGTGGGGGTAGAGATGAAATTACCCGAATTTTTGCTTTATCTACCTCCATTCCCCGGTCCGAAATCACATGCCCCAACACAATACCCTCTTGAACCATAAAATGGCTCTTTTCCCAACTTAGGACCAAGTTTGTCTCCACACACCTTTTCAAAACTTTTTCTAACTCATCAAGACAAGAGTCAAAACTTGGCCCAAAAATGGAAAAATCATCCATAAACACCTCAAGAGACTCTCCAACCATGTCCGAAAATATACTCATCATACATCTTTGGAACGTGGCGGGAGCGTTACATAGTCCAAATGGCATTCGCCGAAAAGCAAATGTACCATATGGGCATGTAAACGTGGTTTTGTGTTGGTCGTCCGGGTGAATAGCAATTTGATTATATCCCGAGTACCCATCCAAAAAACAATAGTATTTTTGACCGGAAAGTTTTTCAATGATTTGGTCAATGAAGGGTAACGGGAAATGGTCTTTGGAGGTAGCGGCGTTTAATTTTCTATAATCGATACAAACTCGCCACCCGGTTACCGGGCGGGTGGCGAGTTGCTCACCTTCCTCATCTTTAATTACCTGAATGCCTGACTTTTTAGGCACTACCTGAGTCGGACTTACCCACACACTATCCGAAATGGGGTAAATGATCCCCGCATCCAACCACTTGATAACTTCTTTCTTGACCACCTCTCTCAGATTCGGGTTTAACCTTCTTTGTGTTTCACGGGTCGGCTTTGCGTCCTCACTTGTAATAATTTTGTGCATCACAATGGATGGACTTATGCCTTTTAAATCGGCTATCGTCCACCCAATCGCCGCCTTATGAGCCTTCAACACCCGTATCAACTCCTCCTCTTGAGCTACCTCCAAATTAGAAGCAATGATCACCGGTAAAGTGTCATTGTCCCCCAAAAATACATATTTTAGATGCTTTGGTAGCTCTTTCAATTCCACACTTGGTGGACATTCCAAGGAAGGTTTTGTGCCCGAATCAATTTCCACCGGTAGAGTATCCGTTTGGTGAGTCCATGGCGGTCTTCCTTCTTTTACCGCAAGAGCCTCTTGCCCTTTCTCTTCTTTTTCCAAATCACATGCGTGCACCTGCAAAGACACACCACGAACACAAGAACCCAAAATCTCTTCCTCGAACTCCTTTGGGTCATATTCATCTACGAAGTTTGCTACAAAACACTCATCATAAACATTAGTACCATTAGTAAAAACGTTTAATCTCATCTTTCTATTACCGAATGTCATGTCGACCGTACCATATCGACAATCAATAACGGCATGTGCGGTGTTTAAAAACGGCCGACCCAAAATAATATTTTGTTGTTGAATTGGGTCCGCGGATGAGTAGTCTAGCACAAGAAAGTCCACGGGATAATAAAACTCATCAACCTTAACTATCACATCCCGTACAATCCCCCGAGGAAGTTTATGAGACAAATCGGCTAATACCACCGTAGTCTCAACCCGTTTCAATGGACCAAAATCATATTGGTCGTATAACCCCCCCGGTAAGATACTTACTCCGGCTCCAAGATCCAATAACGCCCTCGCAGTTTGAAAATTTCCTACTTGAATATTTATAAAAGGCGTTCCCGGATCTTGTAACTTAGGAGGAAGATCTCCTTTTAAAACCGCGCTTACCCGCTCCTTCAAATCAACCAATTTAGGCACTTTTTGTTGCCTCTTTTGGGTACACAATTCTTTTAAAAACTTCGCGTAAGCGGGTACCTGTTTAATAGCTTCAAACAAAGGAAGATTGATTTTAACCTGTTTAAAAACCTCCCACATTTCCTCTTTTTGAGGACCCCGTTTTGAAATAAATTTTTTTCTACCCGGATCCAATAAAGCCGAGGGAAATGGTACTTCACTAGATCCCTCACCCTCATTTATCTTTTCTTTTTCTTTACTAACTTCAGGTTTTTCAAAATTGGGTTTTTTAGAAGAAATAGTAGGTGGCTCATTTTCTTCCTCACTCTCTTGACCCGTTATATCCTCAACCACCCCATCAACCAAATCCGGTAAAGGATTGGTTTTGTACTCTTTCCCACTTCTCAAGACACTTACGTGATGAATGTTGACATTATTACCTCTTGAAGTACCATGAGACGTGTTTACCTTAGTGTCACTTGGTAATTGACCTTTGCTTTTCTTCAATTCGGACACCTCGGTTGCAAGTTGACCCATTTGGGTGGTCAAAGTTTGAATTGCTTTGTCTCGGGCCTCGTCTTTTTGAATGCGAGCATCATCCATTTGGTTCCTCTTTTGCATCTCCGCTTGCATGCTCTTCAACATTTCCATCATTTCGTTACCACCCGAAGACCCTCCTTGTTCTTGACCCGCTTGGTATTGCCTTTGGTATCCTTGGTTGTTCCCACCTCGATATCCACTTTGATTATTATAAGGTTGGCGCAAACCATAATTTCCTTGACTACCTTGGAAATTCGGGTTTGATTGATTCGAAGGATTCCCATAACGAAAGTTCGGGTGATTTCTTAACCCGGGGTGGTAAGTGTTAGAATTCATGTTGAAATTTTTACCACCCCCTCCTTGACCTTGAACGGCATGAACTTCTTCAAATTGCCCTTCCACCATTCCTTGGTAATTTTCCGCCGCATGACCTATTTCATTACACAATGCACAAACATCATAAATTTGATTAGAAGTTTGTATATTACCATCATCAACTGCATGCACTTGTGTTCGAGTAACGGCCGGTCGTGCTCTCCTCGATGCTTGAGCCTTCCTTTTCGAAGTGATTGCCATTTGCTCCAAAAATTCCCAATCCTCGTGCTCATAGTTTGTGCCAAAAGTTCCATTTGTGATGGACATCAAATCTCGTGCATCTTCGGCACACAACCCTTCATGAAAGGCGTTCATTAACTCCCAAAGCTCAATCCCATGGTGTGGACAATTTTTAATCATCATGTTTAAGCGCTCGAAGGCTTCATGGAACATTTCGCCTTGTTGTTGTTGAAAGCTCCTCAACCCTTTTCTCGCATCATTGGTCTTTTGGGCGGTATAGAATTCATCTAAAAATGTTTGTTGCATTTCCCCCCAAGTATAAATAGATGCTGAAGGCAAAGTGTAGAACCACTTCTTTGACTTATCTTCCAAGGAAAATTGAAATAAGACCAACTTCACATCATCGGCCGAAAAACCTTGACTCCCAAGGGTGTTGCAAATTGAGTCATAAGCCTCCAAATGAAAATAAGGTTCCTCCGTCGCTAGACCCTTATATTTTGGCAAACTTTGTAAAGAATTTGTCCTTACTTCAAAGGTTCTTCCTTGGTTATTATGGGGAATGACCACCGGTGAAGGATTGTGAGTGATTACCGGTCTAAAATGTGCTTCAATACCCCTCGCATTTTCCCTAAGATGCCTCCTTGGCACACCAAATCGACCCCTTGGACGAACTTGACCCATTGGTCTTTGTATAGGCCCTTGTGGTGCAATTGGTTGTTGAAATTGTTGTTGTGGCACCGGTGGGTGTTGAATTGGCCTTTGGAATGGCGGTTGCACATGTTGCGGTCGAACTTGTTGCAAAGGAACCGGACGTTGCAATTGCGGCCTTTGTGGCCTTGGCCTAATATGTTGAGGTATGAGTTGTTGTTGTTGTACCCCACCAACATTTGGAATCACTTGTACTTGGCCTTGCATGTAACCGTACTCCCCTTGCTCTCCATCACCCCCATAAACATACCCGTCTTCATCAAAACCTTCAAACTCCTCATAACCTTCATCATACCCATCTCCTTGAATTCCCGACGATTGCCCAAATGGAAGAGTCGAGTATTGGAACCCCGACTGATTTGATGGTCGAAACGGTGTAGCATGGACAATAGACGAACTTGGTGCTATGGTATAGCTCGAATATGACGGACCCGCACCCGGAAAGAAATGAGATAATGGTGGTATAGTAGTGGAAGGGTTAAATGTGATGGTTGGTTCTTCTTGTGTAGTAATGGGCTGTGTGGTGTTGGTTGATGTGACATTTTGAAGTATGGTGGGTTCGGTAGTATTTGGTGGAATGGTGGTATTTGGTGAAGGTTGGGTGGATGTTGGTATAAATGATGAAGTGGATTCACCCGTAGTGGGTGGTGGTGGTGGATCCATGTATCGAAGTGGTGTAATCGGTGTAATTGGTGTTGTTGGTGAACTGCTGATTGTATTTTCCCTTAGCAAAATTCTGTTTGCTCGCAAAGTTCGCTCGATTTCCGGATCAAACACTAGTGGTGAAAGCTTGTGAGAGCTTCTAGTACGCATGCACCTGTAAATACCTGCACACTAAACACACCTCGCGTAAACCAGAAAAATAACAAACTCAAAGCAAGAACAAAAATAACACACGTTGCGCACTACTCCCCGGCAACGGCGCCAAAATTTGACGTGATGTCGCGGTCACAATCAAATTTAATCCCAATAACAACTATATAGATAGTGGCAAGTGGGTATCGAACACAGGGAGTTTGTGGAATATGTGTTATTTGAAAGCTTGTCTAATTTAACTAAATTAATCTAATTGCAAGAGAATAAAATTCAAGAGTTTATGTGAGTGAATTGGTTTTAGACTAAATTAAACTAAGTAAATTGCAAGAAAAAAAAGTTTGGTTGTAAGCAAATTAGGGACAAATGACCATCCTAGATTTCCGGTTTGTATCGACATTCATATTATCATTCCACTAGAAAGAACTACATAGACATAGCTCATGTGTGATTACTTGCAGTGATGAAAGGGAACTAAGTACTCAGATTCCTAGAACGTGAGGTTGTTACCCGATGATCAATCAACCCTTACCCAATCCTAATTCTACCCATGATATCTCGATTGCCAACGGCACCAAGAACGTATGGTTTCAAACTAGAAAATCATAAGAATTAACAAGTTACTAACAAACAATCACACACCATAACAAACCAACCATAAAGATTAGGATTGCTATTCTAGAAATTAGGAAATCAAATACAAATTGTCTCAAACAAACCTTCAATCTAGGACAATCATAAAGTGTTTAGCCACACATGGCTCGAATCAACATCCTAACAAAGATATTATTGTTCATACGGATCAAAGACACAAACCGAATGTTAGAGATTGTCCAAAAACAAGCAAGAACCAGCCAATTCGCCCTGGAATGCCCCCAAAACCGACAATGATTGGAATATGTGAAAAGACACCATCAAAACCAACTTAATGTGGCAGTTACACTTTTTCATGCAGCCACCACCGTAATTTACGGCCCTACCGTAAATTACGGTGGACTTCAAAATGTTACGGTGGCAAGAGACTGGTTTACGGTGCCATCCAAATGAAATCCAGGTCCACCGTAAATTACGGTAGGACCGTAATTTACGGTGGTGAGCTGATTTGTTTTCTTTGTTTTGTCTCTTGTTCCACGCTCGACCCGTTCATCACCAAAGTCTCTAAAGCCGCATTTAATCCATCTTTTAGTTCCCGAACCGTACCTGAAACATTGGCAACCGTAGTTATCTAATTCAAGATAATTACACGATTAAGTGAAGGATTATTTCATCTTTTAACATGCTTAAGGGTTGTCCAATGGACCACCCGTCAAACCTCCAAAAGGACAAACACCTATTGGAGTTAAGTGGATATTCAAGACTAAGTATGACGAACATGGTAAAGTGAGCAAACACAAAGCCCGTTTGGTTGCAAAAGGATATAAACAGAAATATGGAATAGATTATCAAGATGTATTTGCTCCAGTGATTAGATTCGACACAGTGAGATTTATCCTGGCATTAGCAGCTCGTTATGGATGGCACCTACATCAGATGGACGTAAAAACTGCCTTTTTAAATGGGAAACTGAATGAACAAGTATATATGGAACAACCAGAAGGATATGTTAGAAAAGGAGAAGAACACAAGGTGTGTCATCTTAAGAAGGCGTTATGTGGGCTAAAACAAGCCCCAAGGGCATGGTATAGTAGAATAGATGGGTATTTTATATCCCATGGTTATGGAAAATGCACATATGAACACACTTTGTATATAAAGATTCTAAAGACTGCAAGAATTATGATCTGCTTGTATGTAGATGATCTCATAATAACAAGTGATTCAATAGACTTGATTGAACAGTTAAAGGAATCCATGAATAATGAATTTGAGATGACTGATCTCGGAGTATTACATTACTTCTTGGGAATGGAAGTTAATTATAGTGAAGAGAATATCATACTATCTCAACAGAAGTATGCAAGGAATCTACTGAAGAAGTTCAATATGGAAAACTGCAATTCCATCTATACACCAATGGAGTATGGCTTGCGGTTAATAAAGGAGGTTCAGGAAGTAGAAGTAGATCAGAATATGTATAGGAGTTTGGTTGGAAGCTTAATGTATTTAACCAATATAAGACCAGACATCATGTTCGCTGTCAGCAAAATAAGTCGTTTCATGGAAAGGCCTAAAAGGAGTCACTGGGAAGCTGTGAAAAGGATTCTGAGATACATAAAAGGGATGATAAATCATGGGATTATATACTCAAAAGGAAACAAAGGAAAGCTAGTGGGTTTTAGTGACAGTGATTATACAGGTAATATCGATGACAGCAAGAGCACTTCTGGGTATGTTTTTCATCTAGGATCGGGAGCAATAGCGTGGCAATCGAAGAAACAAAAAGTGGTAGCACTATCATATACCGAGGCTGAGTACATTGCTTTATCTATGGTTGGATGTCAATCTCTATGGTTGAAGGGAATACTCAACGAACTTCATGTCAATATGGATTGCCCTCCAACAATCTACTGTGACAACAAATCCACTATATGTTTAGCAAAAGATCCAGTATACCATGGCAAGAGCAAACATATACGTGCAAAATACCACTTCATTCGAGATCTCATCAAAAATGATGAAGTAGAAGTCTGTTTCTGCACTACGAAGGAGCAGGCTGTAGATATTCTGACCAAAGCTCTGCAGCCCAAAGATTTCTTGCGGATAAAAGAATTACTTCATGTTGAACTAATCTAACTTACGGAAGGGTATTAGAATAGGTTATATAAGTTAGATATCTTTTATAGTTTAGTTATAATATATGTTTAATTATAAGTGTATTTATGTATTATTATTCATAAGATAGGTATAGACGGTTATGGTATGTATATTATATCATATATATACTGATGTAATGTTTCTCTTTTCGATATGAATCACAATCAGAGAATTCATTCTCTCTTCGGTTCCAAAACCCTAACATAAATCAAGTTTAATTCCAACAATTTGACCAAGCATCAAATACGCAATGTACTGATTTGTTAGTCAAGTTCATCTAAAGACGTTTCGATTTGAAGCCTAAGTCACAAACTAGGTATCCTCCATTCCTCCCCATCGAACGAAGTTTCTTCACGACAACACAATCAACCTCTATGTTTGAAAAAGTTGTGAAGTCAATTGCCGATTGGTATTACTATGCCACTCGGATAAAGCAAGTGTGGTGACCTTGATGCTCATCATTTTAACACATCAAATTAGAACTGTTGGATGTAGTAGCCTTTAAGATTTACAAGAGATCACCAAAGAAGACATTTTTACTACAATGATTTTCTAAGTTATCAATTCAAAGAACTTGGTATTGGCAGACAAAATAAAGATAAAAAAAGTTACTGGATCAAAGTAAGCGTGTTTGGTTTAAGGATTTAAGGTGGGAATCAAATAAAATTGATAGCTATTGTTTGTTTTAAAAAGGATAGGTTTTGTGAAAACCACACATATATATAATATAATATAAATAATATAATATAATTATAAGGAATCTCCTTTATCTTTATACCCATTTTCAGGCGTTGTCCTTTATGTTCAAAATTGACGAGTTTTGTCCTTTATGTTTTCATATCATATACGTTTTGTCCTTTAGGCCTAACCCAGCTAGTTTTTTTCAGTTAAATTTGGTCATGTGCTTTGCACATGAGGACATTTTTATCAATTCAAAGGTAAGTTCAACGGCAGATTTACAGCTCAAAGCTTCTACAACCTTTAAATTGACAAAAATGCCCTCATGTGCAAAGCACATGACCAAATTTAACTGAAAAAACTAACTGGGTTAGGCCTAAACGACAAAACGTGTATGATATGAAAACATAAAGGACAAAACTCGTCAATTTTGAACATAAAGGACAACGCCTGAAAATGGGTATAATGATAAAGGACAATCCTTGAAATTCACTCATTATATTATAATTATAATATATAATACGGGTTAGGATCAAATAGAAGGTTTATTTTGGCTAGTAAGGATAGAAAGCAATAACATTATGACATGTGGCAAAATTTAAAATTAAGAGGAAGGGTATTTTAGTCAATCATATCCTTTCTTCTTCCTTCTTCTCCCCAGTAACTTCAAAACCCACCATTTTCAAAAACCCACCATCTTCAACCATTTCTTCACTTTCTATATTAATAATCACTAAATTATAGTGCGATTTTCATCACCAATCAATGATTCAAACACCCGATCAACGTGTTCCTCAGCTTTTTTGAAGAAACCCAGTTTAATTTCATACAATATCTCATTTTTTATGTGATTTTGAAGCGAATCACTCGATTCGTTCGATACGATCGCTGATAAGTATTTCTAACATTCAAATTTCGTCAATCGGTGAAGAAATCGGCTTTGATCTATGTAAGATTTTTTTGAATTGCAATTTTACGATTTGGGTTTTTGAATTGAGTCATTGCGTTTTACGATCATGGCAGGGGTCCGGGGGCAGCGCCCCTGGTAGCAGGGTCCAAGGGGCGGCAGCCCCTGGCGGGGTCCAAGGGGCAGAGAAAATTTAATTTTCCAGAAATTGCCTCATTTCGAAGACAGTAATTCGTAGACAGTTTTTGATTTGCTACTCTTTGGTTCAGACAATTCACAGACAGGTCAACTTGTGTCCATTGCGTTTTAGAAATAAGAGAGTTTTATGTGTTTTTTTGGCCATTGCGTTTTAGAAAAAACACATTTTTGAAGTGTTTTTAGTTCATTGCGTTTTAGGTAAACACATTTTTATGTGTTTTCAGTCCATTGCGTTTTAGAAAATACACTTTCTTTTGTGTTTTTAGGCCATTGCATTTTAGAAATAAGACATTTTTATGTGTTTTTTGGCTATTGCGTTTTAGATAAACACATTTTTGAAGTGTTTTTAGTCATTGCGTTTCAGGTAAAACACATTTTTATGTTTTTTTAGTCCATTGCTTTTAGAAAAAAGACATTTTTAAGTGTTTTCTGGCCATTGAGTTTTACAAATAAGACATTTCTTTGTGTTTTTGGTGCATTGCGTTTTAGGTAAAACACATTTTTATGTGTTTTCAGTCCATTGCGTTTTAGAAAGTACACTTTCTTTTGTGTTTTTAGGTTATTGCGTTTTACAAATAAGACATTTCTTTGTGTTTTCTGACCACTGCGTTTTACAAATAAGACATTTCTTTGTGTTTTTGGTGCATTGCGTTTTAGAAAAATGTCATTTTTAGGTTTTTTTTCCATTGCGTTTTACGCAACTGTGTTTTTTTTTCATTGCGTTTAACGCAACTGGGTTTGCGAGATTTTTTTTTCCGAAAATATAGTAATAGTATACTGGTTTTAAAGATAAAAAACGCTCGTTTTTTGGTGCAATTTTTGTAAAAAAAAGAAATAATGTCGTATGAAAGAGTTATTAATGTTTAAAAAATGGGGGGGGATTGGAGGAGAGAGAAACTATTGTCTTGTATTGACTACAATGCCCCTAGATAAACCCACGCGCCTCCTTTTTCTCCTTCAATTTCACTCATTTAATCTTAGACCTTGATTAATTAAATAGATTATCAAGATTACTTCTGTCAAATAACATGTATCAACTCAAAAACAACTTTAGTAACAACGATTTAACAAACGATCAAGAAAAATATCTCTGAACTCATAATATAGATCATTGATATAATGATCTGAAACTCTCTCAACGATAAACCATTAACAAAATGATCTATAACACTCACTAACAACAGATCTAATCAGTAGAAGATCTTAACACAAGAATAAGAACAACTGACACAAAGAACGATGCAGTGAAACCCTAAGAGAGAACAGACCAACTAAGAGAAAAAATATATGGAACTGTGTAACACCCCGAAAACGGGTTTGGTAATCAAACAACGTTAATAATAAAAGACGGGTAAAATACCGTTATCGGTAAAAGTAACCCGGTAACTATTATTATTTAAATAAATAAACCTGATATTTAATAAAACGTGAATAAATGCTTGTAAGGAAAATAGAGTTTATAAAAGGCCCGAGTTAACGGGACCGAAAATAAACTTAGTCATAAATATTCCCGAACCCACTAAGTTAACTAGGAATACTAAACCTAGTTAATAAGTGGGGATATTGTTGAAAATAATTAGGTTGTGACCTAATTAGTAACTAACCAAACACGAGGGACCAAAGCCGGGTATCTTGCAAATAGAAATATAAACTTAAAAACAAAACACAACACAACACACACACTCTTGTGTGTGTGCGTGCGTGAGATGGACAGGAGACAAGCTCCATGGGAGCTAACCCTAAAACTCAACAAAACCTTCAAATTGGAGGATCAATCGAAGGCCAAATTCAGAATTGAATACATAGAAACGATCACCAAGTCAAGGGGATCGTAAGGTATGTCGAATTTCTAACATTCATGAAGTTGTGAAAATTAGTTAACTTTGCATGATGCGATCTATGCATGAATCGTAGAGGCTATGTCCGAATTTATGAATTTGTGATTGCTTAGGAACAAACCCTAAGTAGAAATTTGAAGTAAATTGCTATGATTCGAGTAATTTGATGATTTACCACTTTTAGACAAGTGGGTTTTGATTATGTAGTGAAGATGATGGTATACACATGTTTAAAATCATCATAATGGATAGTTGAAGTTAGATACTTGAACAAATTATAAGTTTGAGTGAGAGCTCATGCATGACTTGAAGTGGGCTTTTGTATGATATGATGAAATTGGTAATTTTGTTCATATAAGTAGATGTATGAAATCGTGTAGTATATTAGTTCATATGAAGAACTTGATTTTTATAAGGTGTTTGGATGAATGCTAGTGATATGATGAACGAGTCTCATTTATAGATGAGAACCCTTAGTTCTTGAGAAATAAATGAATAAATTAGTCTTGATAATCGCTTGAACTAATTAAAGTGATTGAAATGTGATAAACTTGGTTAGAACTTTGGTTAAAATGGTGGCCTAAAGATAACGCCTACCGGGTAATTAAAGAATGCTAAAACTAGTTGATGAACTCGAATATGCAATTAGTATACTAATGGGCATTTGACTTTTAAAAAGTCAAACTGACCTATGATGTGATGAATGATAATTAGATATAGAAATGCGTAAGGTGGAATAATCGTACTAAGTCATGATTAAACTAACCACCTTTTGAATGATGAATAATAGTTGGCGCTTAACAAGCTAGGTGAAGCTTGGGGAAAAAGCGGGTCAAACAAATCAAGTACGAGACGAAAAGCGTAAACCGGATGAGAGGTAAGTAAAGCTTACACCCTTTTGTAAGATATGCATTTAATTCTCGGTTACAATTACGACAAAGGTTGTATTCGAACTTTGGTTCCGACACGAAGTGGTACGGGTCGGAATATATCAAAAATGCGAAATGGACCTTTGGTCATAGATGACATATATGAAATGGATCTTTGAATGGCCACTTTGTAAGTAGGCCTAAATAAATAAAAACAAATGGAAAATGGTGATTTCGTCATGTATAAATGGATAAGTGTTGAAGTTTAAAACGACACCAATTGGCATAAGCCATGTTGGGTTAACGTGTACGAAACGGATTTAAAAGTCATAACTAAATGGTAAGGAATCCGAAATGACTTACTTAATAAAATGGTAAATAAATACCATTTGAATATAAGCGCAAAATGTTTGGTCGTTTAGACTAAACGGGTCAAATGGCAATATTAATACCATTTGATAAATCACGACTAATAAGCACTTGTCGAGTCTTATGCCTACAGGAAAAAGCGGCTTACGAATTAGTGTTGCTATGAAATAGCAAATTGTTGAAGCAAGGTATTAAAACGGGTCAATAGACTGACCCGAGCCAGGTATGCAAATATAAGGATGTAGTTAGAAGTGATATTTTGGTCAACTATTAGCGAAAGTCCTTCGTTACAAAAAGAAGGACTAAAATTGACCAAAAAGCCCTTGAGGGGTAAATTGGGCAAACAACCTTTAAGAGTGTTTAGAGATAAGCGTTTTGTTAAATGGAGTCCTTGGGATACGTATAAAAATGGGGATAGGATGTAAACTAATAGAAGCGTGATTTAAAGCTTGCAAATGTTAAATACCCTTAACGGGTCAAAACAAGTATATATGCAAAATAGGTTAACATTGCATAAGAAACCCGTGACTTGAACCTAATATAATAGGATATATCGAAAATATAAAGATCATGAGAATTTGGGATCAAACAAACATGTTGGTTTGATAAATGCATAAACGAGTTAAATTTCGGTAAAAAGGTAATGAGTCGAAGGCTTAGAAGTCTCAAAATTTATTATGTAGGATGTTGGATTTTAACTCCATATGATGGAGAATTAAATTACGGACGCGTAGGAAAAAGAATCGCGTAAAACGGATTAATAACGAAGAAGTTATGGCCGTTTCCTTAAAAAAAACGGTGTTGCTGAAAAATGCAGGACCCAACTCTGAACCTGCTGGAAAACGTACTCCCCCGCACCACGCGGGGGAGACACAGGGATCTGGCGCGACACGCGGGGGCACCCGCGCCACGCGACAAAACGAATGGATCCTGGCGCGACACGCGACAGGACCAGTTTTGAGATTTTATTTTTCATGATTCAATGCTAGAGCATGTTTATACGCGATATATCAATGTCAAAACTAACATTTTAAGTGGTTTTGACTTTAGGTAATGTTGGGAATGTCCGGATGAAGATCAAGCTCATTGAAGAATCGAACACGACCAAGATACAAGCTTCCGCACATGGTTTCGTCGTCATTTAAAAACGACGAATTTATACATATTGTATTGTATTGTTTCAAACCCGAAAATCTTTTAAATCAACCGTATTTTTCAATGTATATGTAATTATAATTACATGTTTATTTACGTAAATAATACGAAAACCCTTAAATAATAGCAAGGGTGTTACAAGTTGGTAATCAGAGCTCAAGGTTAAAAGAATAAAGTGTTCGGTTCGAGGCTTGATCACAAATCCGGTAAGTACATATATATCAATGGTTTAGTATGATTAAAGTGTTGAGAACAACACATATGGTTATCGTGTAATACACGTTATACTAATAAAAACGATATAGAGTAGATATAGTCAACGAAATTACACGCATTGATGCATGTAGTAGAAAAGCCTTGTATTATAATACGGGCATCCATTAATGTCGAAATTACTAACTGTTGTAAATGTTTTAGTTGAAGGACACTCGCATATGAAGATAGCAAGAGTTTAACAAATCGCGGATTTGATAGAGGGACGGTCCAAAGAGCATGCTCAACAAGGACCTAAAACACGTAGCGATCGAGAACAAGGTTAATGACATGGAAAGCCCGATAGGGCAAGCATTTACAGGGGCACATTTTAAATTTATTGCACGAATAGTAATATGCAACAAATACGTAGAGACTGACCATTGCATATGTAATTAAAAACTTGGAAAAAGCCTGAATAGAATACCTATCTAGGATATTATTTCCAAGAGAACTAAATGGAGGCGTTACTTACATGGGGTGTAATGTGAAAATTATAAAAAGGTCATGTGTGTCATGTGTTGATCGCGTACTCTGGCCAAGTAAGTAGTGAACACATGATGTCATGAACTTCTTATGATGGACGCATTTACGTCCGATGTAGGAAGGACGGGGTTAATGGGACAAATTAAAAAGGTACCCAAATGAATCAGATAAACAAAATATTTGATAATAATGTAAACGCATAGCCGAGTGACGGAAGCGTATTATATTAGGATAATGAGCCCGAGTGAAGGGACAAAGAAACATGTAAAACGACTAAGGTACGCACTGGGAGGGGGTGTATTTACACTCGAACCCGGAAAATGCAAACATGTAAAAAAAACGATTAAGGTATACACTGGGAGGGCGTGTACTTACACTCGAACCCGGAAAATGCAATTGTGCCTCTTAACGGGTCGTTTTTGTAAAACGTCAAACTTGAGGACAAAGTCGGATTATAAAAATGAAGCGAGGTCTTAATGCATACCGGGAGGGTTGCAATAATAACGACTTCGGTAAAACACCCGGTTGATGGGTAAGAATTAAACACATGCGTAGACCGAGAAACGGGAACGCGGATGGAAAGTTAAAAGACTCGGGTTTTGAGTCATAACTAAAAGACGACGAGATGATGTAATTAGAAATTTTGAATAAATTACGTTCAACTATTTTAAAGTTGAACGGGTTGAATAAAGAATGAAATTTGGCATTTATAAGCAATGAAATTCCATACGAACAGGTCAAACGAACTAAATATATGATGACGCTTGCTAATGTAAGTAAGCAAGAATCGAATAAATAAAAGCGTGAAATATTAATGAACCTATGTAATGGGTTTAAAAGAAATATAATTATGAACTGGGGAAACAATAAGCTTAGAACCAACTGACGCGTAAGCAGCGTCAGAGGTTATAATCGGAAAGTTAGTCCGAAAGTAAATGAATGAAGCCATAGACTACGGTCAAGGCCAACTAAAGTTCAAAAAGCAAAAACAAATGATTCCAAACATAACAAGAGATGCCTTAAAGCTATATAAGTATATATACATTTGAATATAAATACGAATAAAAGATGATCTACAGGATCATCATAACCTACGGGATTAAACGTAGTGTTAAGGTCTACGGGACCAAGAAGACCCTTGGGTCATAAGTAGAAAGAAAAGAAATGTTAACATCTCACCTTAAAAAGGTGAAAATCTAAAGAAATAGCCTACGAGGCTAAGTAAAAGAACCTACGAGTCAGTTGAGTTAAATGTGGGAACTAATTTTAATTCCACGAATTAAATAACATCGGAAGGGAATAAATCCTCGGACTTAAAATTACTAGAAGTAATAAAAGGATATAAGACAAGGTGAAGAGAAAACGTTAAACAAAAAAAAATCTAGTTTTAGCAAGAAAGAACGTTTTAACAAATATGAATATTTTGAGATGAATTCGGAAAATGATTAATATCAAAGAATAAAGATCTTGACACCGATAAGTGTAAAACGATATATTAGAAAGAAAGAACTTCAATAATGAAAAGTCGAAATAGACTTAATCAGGACGTGATGTGATCACGGTCACAAAAGTGATACAGAATATAACCACGTTATAACGTGAGTTACAAGATATGAAATCATAAACACGCAAAATACCGATGACGGCAAGATAGTAAACCCGGGTGATGGGGTATAATGTAACCGGTGACTAACAAGTTTAACCGCCAAAATAAATAATCACTGAAGATGACGAATCAAGCTGAAAGTAACGGCCCACGAGGCCTTACATATAATAGACATACGTGTCAATATAAATGAAAACTTTTGATCAAAAGGAACGGGTGCCTTGAAAACGAAACTAGGTTCGTTTGATTAAACCAATGAACTACGTAAATAAGGTTTCGGGGACGAAACCTCTTTAAGGGGGTAGACTTGTAACACCCCGAAAACGGGTTTGGTAATCAAACCACGTTAATAATAAAAGACGGGTAAAATACCGTTAGCGGTAAAAGTAACCCGGTAAATATTATTATTTAAATAAATAAACCTGATATTTAATAAAACGTGAATAAATGCTTGTAAGGAAAATAGAGTTTATAAAAGGCCCGAGTTAACGGGACCTAAAATAAACTTAGTCATAAATATTCCCGAACCCGCTAAGTTAACTAGGAATATTAAACCTAGTTAATAAGTGGGGATATTGTTGAAAATAATTAGGTTGTGACCTAATTAATAACTAACCAAACACGAGGGACTAAAGCCGAGTATCTTGCAAATAGAAATATAAACTTAAAAACAAAACACAACACAACACACACACTCTTGTGTGTGTGCGTGCGTGAGATGGACAGGAGACAAGCTCCATGGGAGCTAACCCTAAAACTCAACAAAACCTTCAAATTGGAGGATCAATCGAAGGCCAAATTCAGAATTGAATACATAGAAACGATCACCAAGTCAAGGGGATCGTAAGGTATGTCGAATTTCTAACATTCATGAAGTTGTGAAAATTAGTTAACTTTGCATGATGCGATCTATGCATGAATCGTAGAGGCTATGTCCGAATTTATGAATTTGTGATTGCTTAGGAACAAACCCTAAGTAGAAATTTGAAGTAAATTGCTATGATTCGAGTAATTTGATGATTTACCACTTTTAGACAAGTGGGTTTTGATTATGTAGTGAAGATGATGGTATACACATGTTTAAAATCATCATAATGGATAGTTGAAGTTAGATACTTGAACAAATTATAAGTTTGAGTGAGAGCTCATGCATGACTTGAAGTGGGCTTTTGTATGATATGATGAAATTGGTAATTTTGTTCATATAAGTAGATGTATGAAATCGTGTAGTATATTAGTTCATATGAAGAACTTGATTTTTATAAGGTGTTTGGATGAATGCTAGTGATATGATGAACGAGTCTCATTTATAGATGAGAACCCTTAGTTCTTGAGAAATAAATGAATAAATTAGTCTTGATAATCGCTTGAACTAATTAAAGTGATTGAAATGTGATAAACTTGGTTAGAACTTTGGTTAAAATGGTGGCCTAAAGATAACGCCTACCGGGTAATTAAAGAATGCTAAAACTAGTTGATGAACTCGAATATGCAATTAGTATACTAATGGGCATTTGACTTTTAAAAAGTCAAACTGACCTATGATGTGATGAATGATAATTAGATATAGAAATGCGTAAGGTGGAATAATCGTACTAAGTCATGATTAAACTAACCACCTTTTGAATGATGAATAATAGTTGGCGCTTAACAAGCTAGGTGAAGCTTGGGGAAAAAGCGGGTCAAACAAATCAAGTACGAGACGAAAAGCGTAAACCGGATGAGAGGTAAGTAAAGCTTACACCCTTTTGTAAGATATGCATTTAATTCTCGGTTACAATTACGACAAAGGTTGTATTCGAACTTTGGTTCCGACACGAAGTGGTACGGGTCGGAATATATCAAAAATGCGAAATGGACCTTTGGACATAGATGACATATATGAAATGGATCTTTGAATGGCCACTTTGTAAGTAGGCCTAAATAAATAAAAACAAATGGAAAATGGTGATTTCGTCATGTATAAATGGATAAGTGTTGAAGTTTAAAACGACACCAATTGGCATAAGCCATGTTGGGTTAACGTGTACGAAACGGATTTAAAAGTCATAACTAAATGGTAAGGAATCCGAAATGACTTACTTAATAAAATGGTAAATAAATACCATTTGAATATAAGCGCAAAATGTTTGGTCGTTTAGACTAAACGGGTCAAATGGCAATATTAATACCATTTGATAAATCACGACTAATAAGCACTTGTCGAGTCTTATGCCTACAGGAAAAAGCGGCTTACGAATTAGTGTTGCTATGAAATAGCAAATTGTTGAAGCAAGGTATTAAAACGGGTCAATAGACTGACCCGAGCCAGGTATGCAAATATAAGGATGTAGTTAGAAGTGATATTTTGGTCAACTATTAGCGAAAGTCCTTCGTTACAAAAAGAAGGACTAAAATTGACCAAAAAGCCCTTGAGGGGTAAATTGGGCAAACAACCTTTAAGAGTGTTTAGAGATAATCGTTTTGTTAAATGGAGTCCTTGGGATACGTATAAAAATGGGGATAGGATGTAAACTAATAGAAGCGTGATTTAAAGCTTGCAAATGTTAAATACCCTTAACGGGTCAAAACAAGTATATATGCAAAATAGGTTAACATTGCATAAGAAACCCGTGACTTGAACCTAATATAATAGGATATATCGAAAATATAAAGATCATGAGAATTTGGGATCAAACAAACATGTTGGTTTGATAAATGCATAAACGAGTTAAATTTCGGTAAAAAGGTAATGAGTCGAAGGCTTAGAAGTCTCAAAATTTATTATGTAGGATGTTGGATTTTAACTCCATATGATGGAGAATTAAATTACGGACGCGTAGGAAAAAGAATCGCGTAAAACGGATTAATAACGAAGAAGTTATGGCCGTTTCCGTAAAAAAAACGGTGTTGCTGAAAAATGCAGGACCCAGCTCTGAACCTGCTGGAAAACGTATTCCCCCGCGCCATGCGGGGGAGACACAGGGATCTGGCGCGACACACGGGGGCACCCGCGCCACGCGACAAAATGAATTGATCCTGGCGCGACACGCGACAAGACCAGTTTTGAGATTTTATTTTATTTTTCAAGATTCGATGCTAGAGCTTGTTTATACGCGATATATCAATGTCAAAACTAACATTTTAAGTGGTTTTGACTTTAGGTAATGTTGGGAATGTCCGGATGAAGATCAAGCTCATTGAAGAACCAAACACGACCAAGATACAAGCTTCCGCACATGGTTTCGTCGTCATTTAAAAACGACGAATTTATACATATTGTATTGTATTGTTTCAAACTCGAAAATCTTTTAAATCAACCGTATTTTTCAATGTATATGTAATTATAATTACATGTTTATTTACATAAATAATACGAAAACCCTTAAATAATAGCAAGGGCGTTACAAAGTGGAAGTGTGTTAAGTTCTTATTTCTCAACTGAATATCTTTATATAAGCTGGGTCATGAGAACAGTCTTCAGCCCACATGCTCCACAAGCCCACGATGACATATCAGCAATAGGCCCAGCATCACAACTTCTTTACCAGACCCTAAGCCCACCTACATAACAAAATATAGACATGTCATGTAATTAAGCATATAAACTGATGAAATATTAAATAATGAAATTGTAAAAAAAAAACATGTAAAATATGAAATATTGTTAACATCCCCCCCCCCCCCCCAATTTCATTATTTAAATAAATCACACAACATGAGTTTTTCACATAAATCAGCATGAGTTTTTACCAACAGACCTTTAGTAAACACATCTGCCAATTGCTCTATAGTCTGAATTCCAACACACTTAATAACACCTTTCGCAATACAATCTCTTAAGAAAAACAAATCAATTTCGAAATATTTGGTCCTATCATGGAACACTGGATTTGCTGCAATAGCAAGTGCAACAGTGTTATCACAAAACATATTAATAGGTACGTTGACCATAATATTAAGTTCATTCATTAAATTTTTTAACCAAATGACTTCACATGCTACTGCACACATAGCCCTAAACTCAGCCTCAGCAGAGGATCTAGATACAGTTGACTGTTTCTTACTTTTCCAAGAGACTAAGCAATTTCCAAGAAACACGCAATACCCAGTAACAGACCTCCTAGTTGTTAAACACTTTGCCCAATCAGCATCAGCATAAGTAACTAAATCAAATGAATCTGATTTACTAAACAAGATGCCTTTACCGGGTGCAGACTTGGGATACATCAACAAATGAAAGGCAACTTTTAAGTAACCATCAGTAGGGCTATGCATGTATTGGCTTAAAAAATGTACAGCATATGCGGTATCAGGTCTGGTATGAGATAAATAGATCAATTTACCTATTAACTGTTGATAACCAGTGATATTGTCTAAAGGACCAGTATTACTGTTAAGTATATTATATGGCTTTGATCTATTGGACAACTAACAGGTTTACAAGCTAGCATGCCATATTCAGCCAAAATATTGGTACAATACTTTCTTTGAGTTAGACATATTCCATTATCACAACTAAACACTTCAATACCCAAAAAATATTGCAGGGCACCAAGATCTTTAATCAAAAACTTTGACTTAAAACATTCCTTTACTTTATTAATCTCAGACAAGGAATTCCCAGTTAATACTATATCATCAACATATACCAACAATATCACAAATACATCATTCATATTTTTAATAAACAGAGATGCATCACACTTACTTTGCACAAAACCAAACTCAAGCAAAGCACTAACTAATTTTTCATTCCACATTCTCGGGGCTTGCTTAAGCCCATATAAAGACTTTTTTAATTTACAGACTTTAGACGTATCATTACTACCATATCCTTCAGGCAAGTTCATATAAACTTCTTCAGTTAAATCACCATAAAGAAAAGCATTATTTACATCTAGTTGGTATAAAATCCAGTTATTCTGAACTGCCAACGAAATCACGCATCTAACAGTGACAAGCTTAACAACAGGAGAAAATGTTTCTTCATAATCTATTCCCTCTTTTTGACTAAAACCTTTAGCCACAAGTCTCGCTTTATACCTTTCAATTTCCCCGTTTGACCTATATTTAATTTTAAAAATCCACTTACAACCAACAATACTTCTGTTTTATTATTAAAACCAAGATTAGGCTGGACAGAAGTTAAACATAATGTGGAAAAAGTTAGATCAAATATTACAAATTCCTACTTGTACATGTGATGCCTCAACTCAATATAATAATTTTAGTCATTTGATCAAATTAATGCAGTTCTTAATGGGGTTAGATAATGTTTATCAGTCTGTTAGGACTAGCTTACTGATTAGAGAACCTCTTCCAACTGTGAAAGACGCGTTTGCTATTGTGTCAAGGGAAGAATCACATAGAAGTTCTAATGCCAATGTGTCAAAAGATCAGTCTCCTTCTATAGGTTTATTTGCTAAGGCTAATCCTGTCCAGCCTAATCCTGGTTTTAATAATAATAAAAAACCTACTAAAAATCAAAATCAGAATTTGAAATGCACACATTGTAATAAAACAGGCCACGCTATTGATAGATGTTTTGAACTAATAGGGTATCCCTCTTGGATGAAACCACCAAGGGGTTTAGTCAAGGAAATAAAGGTGTGTCTAGTAACAATACTTGCTTAAATGAATCTAGTGTTCCTGTTACATCACTTACTTCTGATCAGTTGTCTAAATTATTGAGTTTAATAAAGGATAAGACACCTGAAATGCCACAAAGCTGAAGTGTTTCAGGTGAGTTTTTTCGTTCAAATGTGTTTAATAGACCTATTTTTTGTTTTGGAAAAGGAATTGGGTGGATTATTGATTTAGGGACAAATAATCATATGGTTAATTCAAAAAAGGACCTAACTGACTACGTTGATATTTCAAATTTGAGAATACAAGTAAAACATCCAAATGGTACTATTGCATATGTAACTAAAATTGGATCATTAAAACTTGTGAAGGGTGTCATTTTAAAAGATGTACTTGTTGTCCCTGAGTACAGTGTCAACCTAATTTCTGTCCATAAATTAGTCAGAGACAATAAGCTATATATAGGGTTTGATGAACATAAATGTTATGTACAAGATTTAATAACAAAGAAAATCCTGGTGACTGGGGATCAACTTGAAGGGTTATACTTTTATGGTAATTCTGTTGTATGTGATAAGGTGTGTTTTAATAGTGTTAATATGTATAAATTGTGGCATGCAAGATTAGGTTATCCTGCTGATCAGGCTATAAACTTGTCAAAAAATTTGGTTAATATTGATATTAAGTCTGATCATGGACCCTGTGATGTGTGTCACAGGGCCAAACAACATAGGGAGCCCTTTCCTCTGAGTGACCATAAAAGTTCGCGTTTGGGTGAACTTGTTCACTTGGATGTATGGGGTCCTTATAGGGTTGCAAATAGGGAAGGGCATAAGTTCTTTCTTACTATTGTTGATGACTATTCTCGTGCCGTTTGGGTCTGTTTGATGAAAAATAAAACAGAGGTTTTTTCTAATATATAAGATTTTGTTAACCTTGTTGAAACACAATTTAATCAAAAGATTTTATGTGTTAGAAGTGACAACGGGTCTGAGTTTGTGAATAATCAAATGAATGTTTTTTGTAAAACAAAAGGAATAGTTCATCAAACATCATGTGCTTATACCCCTCAACAAAATGGGATTGTTGAGAGGAAGCACAGGCATCTGCTAAATATTACTAGAGCTTTGTTGTTTCAGTGTAATCTGCCTGTTAGGTTTTGGCATGAGTGTGTACTTATTGCTGCTTATCTAATTAATAGGACTCCCTCTTCTGTTTTGGCTGGAAAAACTCCCTATGAACTTGTTTATAATTTTAGTCCCCTCTTAAATCATCTAAAGGTGTTTGGATGTTTGTGTTTTTGTACCGTGTTAAATGAGAATGACAAGCATAATAGTAGAGCAGAAAAATGTGTTTTCATAGGGTATTCTTATGAGAAGAAAGGGTACAAATTGTTTAGTCTTGATTCCAAGACTGTCGTTTTTTCAAGAGATGTTAAATTCTATGAAACCATATTTCCGTTTAAGGAACCAACTGTTTTTGAAAATTTTGATGCTAATCAGGATAAAATTGTTAATGCTCTTAATTTTTTTGACTTGTATGATGACTCAGAATCCAAACATCAAACTGTGAATGATCCCGATGATGATAGAAGGGATCACGGTGAGGTTGATGTGGGAATACATGAACCTCAGCAATCTAGGACACCTGATATACCAACTGTCAGTGCTGATGTTCAGCAGACAAGGGAATCATGTAATCCTTTAGATATGGCTGAGCATGTAACTACCACAAATGAAACCATCAATACTTCTGTTTTTATTATTATTAAAACCGGGATTAGGCTGGACAAGATTAGCCTTAGCAAATAAACCTATAGAAGGAGACTGATCTTTAGACACATTGGCATTACAACTTCTATGTGATTCTTCCCTAGACACAATAGCAAACGCGCCTTTCATAGTTGGAAGAGGTTCTCTAATCAGTAAGCTAGTCCTAACAGACTGATAAACATTATCTAACCCCATTAAGAACTGCATTAATTTGATCAAATGACTAAAATTATTATATTGAGTTGAGGCATCACATGTACAAGTAGGAATTTGTAATATTTGATCTAACTTTTTCCACATTATGTTTAACTTGTGATAATATTCAGCCACAGACATACCAGTTTGACTGAATGAATTAATTTTTTGATACAAGTTAAAAACTACTGACCCATTTACTTTATCATATGTACCTCTTAATTCTTTCCAAACCTCAGCAACCGAGTTGGAATAAACATGACCTAGATATAGTTCTTCTGAGACTGAATTTAAGATCCAAGTTAACACAACCGAGTTACATCTCTCCCATTGTGTTTCAAGAATTGCATTTCCCTCAGGTTAAATGTACCATCAATAAAACCGGTTTTATTTTTGACTCTCAAAGCCAGACTCATGGCATTAGACCATACCGTATTGTTTTCTGTCCCTTTAAGTTTTACACTAACAGTCAAAGCAATGGAATCACTAGCATGTAAGTATAAAGGACTATCAGGTTCTAACTTGCTAATTAAGGTTTCACCATTTACGCCAGCCATTTCAACTTTAAAAAACCGTCAAGGTTATAACAAACAAACAGATTCAATACAGATAATCACAACCAAAACAGACACAACACAGCCAATCTGTTCCAGGGGCCAGATGGTAGGTTCGTCACTCAAAAGGTGCCTACCCAAGTCTTAGAACAGAAGCTGAACCTCTACAGAGTATACAAAACCAAAATAACAGATATCAACCAACAATCACAGAATCACAAAATACACAACACAGAATTCACAGAACAACAAATATTCACAAAAAACACACAAAAGAATGCAACAGAGTGAACCCTCTCTGTGTCCTAATCAACAAACCGGCCCAACTACTCCGGCAAAAGCATGCCTAAATGCAAAAAAAAAAAGAAAAAAACAGAGAATTTAAAGAAAGGAATGAAAACACCTGGTGCGTATAACTCCAAGCACAGACAGACTTGTAACCTTCACTTAGGGTTACAAGACTCTGTCAGAAGAAGACACAGCAACAGTAACTATTGGTTTGCCCTGTAAATTTCAATAAATACAGAGACCAACGAGGATACCCTTCAACGAACTTCAACAAAACCAAAAACCCTAGAGATAGGGTTTCAATCCTTCCCTGGTACAAATCCAATGGCAAGAACTGGAATCGGCGGACACAAGAGCTACCAAGCCTCTTCAGATCCACCAAGAGTTGATATAAACCCTAACCGTAGAAGAAGGGATCTTCAACACCACGGCACACACTCCAAGACAACAAGATTTATCAAATCTGGAAGCAGCAACTCAAGATCTACCCAGATTCCAGGAAAGAACACCAAGAAAGATAAGATCTACTAGATCCCAAATACAAGAAACCCTAGATCCAAACAATAACTCTGATGAACGGAAGCGTATAACCGACTGATCAATGCTCTGATACCATGTCAAATAACATGTATCAACTCAAAAACAACTTTATTAACAACGATTTAACAAACGACCAAGAAAAATATCTCTGAACTCACAATACAGATCATCGATATAATGATCTGAAACTCTCTCAACGATAAACCATTAACAAAATGATCTATAACACTCACTAACAACAAATCTAATCAGTAGAAGATCTTAACACAAGAACAATGAACAACTGACACAAAGAACGATGCAGTGAAACCCTAAGAGAGAACATACCAACTAAAAGAAAAATATCTGGAACTGGAAGTGTGTTAACTTCTTATTTCTCAACTGAAATATCTTTATATTAGTTGGGTCATGAGAACAGTCTTCAGCCCACATGCTCCACAAGCCCACGATGACATATCAGCAATAAGCCCAGCATCACAACTTCTTTACCATACCCTAAGCCCACCTACATAACAAAATATAGACATGTCATGTAATTAAGCATATAAACTGATGAAATATTAAATAATGAAATTGTAAAAAAAACATGTAAAATATGAAATATTTTTAACAACTTCTTAGGCTTTCTACCCAAATAAACTTCCTATTATATCCTAACCCTATCTTTCTGTACTAATAAACAAAAATCCTTTTTGGACACGTGTCATTCTCTGGTAATTTCTCACCCTTATTTTTGTATTTATCTCTTTTATAAAATAATAATAATAATAATAATAATAATAATAATAATAATAATAATAATATTAAACATCAATTTAACTAAATCTATTTATCTCTTTTGCTTTCATAATCTGAAAGTGATTTCTTTTTTAACTCTAAAGTTTCAATATTTGGAAATTTAAGTCTAAAGTTTCAATCTTTGGTATTTTAACCCCCTTTAATTAATTTGATTTTTCACTTCTAATTCAAAAGTTTTCATGTTTTGCAATTTAACTCCTTTAATTTTTTTTACTTTCAACTCAAAGCTTTTCATCTTTCGCAATTTAATCTCAACACCTTTTTTACTTTCAACTTTAGTCTCCTATATATTTTTCATCTTTCATAAGTTCTTCGTTTAACGTGTCGTTCTAAATTTCCGAGTTAACATGCCGCAACGTGCGTGTGAGGTTCAACGTTTTTTCATTTATTTTTTCCTGTTTGACATGTCCGTCGCAGCGCGTTTGATTAATTTGATTTTTCACTTCTAATTCAAAAGTTTTCATCTTTTGCAATTTAACTCCTTTAATATTTTTTACTTTCAACTCAAAGCTTTTCATCTTTCGCAATTTAATCTCAACACCTTTTTTACTTTCAACTTTAGTCTCTTATATACTTTTCATCTTTAATAAGTTTTTCGTTTAACGTGTCGTTCTAAATTTCCGAGTTAACACGCCGCAACGTGCGTGTGAGGTTCAACGTTTTTTCATCTATTTTTTCCTGTTTGACATGTCCGTCGCAGCGCGTTTGATTAATTTGATTTTTCACTTCTAATTCAAAAGTTTTCATCTTTTGCAATTTAACTCCTTTAATTTTTTTTACTTTCAACTCAAAGCTTTTCATCTTTCGCAATTTAATCTCAACACCTTTTTTACTTTCAACTTTAGTCTCTTATATACTTTTCATCTTTCATAAGTTCTTCGTTTAACGTGTCGTTCTAAATTTCCGAGTTAACACGCCGCAACGTGTGTGTGAGGTTCAACGTTTTTTCATCTATTTTTTCCTGTTTGACATGTTCGTCGCAGCGCATCTATTTTTCCCGTTTGATAGGTCTGTCGCAACGTGCGAGTTAGAGATCAACTTAGTTATTTTTTTCTCGGTTTTTTACACATAGGCTCGTGGTCATGTGAGAAACATTTTCCTTTCATCTAACATGATATATAACTAATGAATCCCCGCCACATTACGGCGTGTGGTAATTCTAGTATAATATATGTTAAATTACTATCATATTAACCATAGTAAAGTTGTTTCTTTTTAAATTTAGGAGTTAATTACTATTTTCGTCCCTGTGCTTTGTCAAAAATCACTATTTCAGTCCATTAGTTTAAAAATTGCGATTCAGTCCCTGTTGTTTCACTTTCGTAACCATTTCAGTCCCAGTGGTTTCACTTTCGTAACCATTTCAATCCATTATTTTGTTAAGTACGGGGACTAAAATGGTTACGAGGTGGACTGAAATGGTTACGAAGTGGACTGAAACGGTTACGAAAGTGAAACCATAGGGACTGAAATCGCAATTTTTAAACTAATGGACTGAAATAGTGATTTTTGACAAACCACAGGGATGAAAACAGTAATTAACTCTAAATTTAGTCATCGAAAGTTTATTTTCACATGAAACCTAAGTACGTTTATTTTATGTTTAAAAATCAAATAGGAAATATAAATAATTTATAATTTTATACTTAAAATACTTTTTTCTGTGAATTAAATACAGGGTCAGCCCTAAGAATTTGTGTACCTTGTTTGAGCTCGAAAAACGTGCCCTTAGGCCTTAACGAATTTGGGTTCACTAAAGATCTAAACCTAATGCCAATGAGCTAGTAACTAATCTAAACCATAAAAATAGTTTTGTAAGTGGGCCTATGTTGGTGTTCGTATGGGTATACCCTATTAATTTATTTTTTTACATATACATATCGGATTTTTTTTAAATAACATGTCCTTCGAAATATCAGGTCCTGGTCGGTGGTCCTCCCCACCCACCCTCAAGGCCGGCCATGATTTAATATGTCAAACAATTTGTGATTTATATTTTTTACTTTTGTTTTACTTTTATAATAATTATAGTTTTATCTTATTCATTTTGTTAGATTTTTTATTTAATTGTAATAAATTTGGACATGCTACGGTTTTACTCGAGTTTAATTTAGGACGTAACTTTTTTGTGAGTTGTGAATATACCCTGACATGTGTTTTTATCTATATTTTCATGGTTTTACTCGAAATTTAATATATGACGTGATGTACCGCCGCAACGCGCAAGATATTTTACTAGTTTATTTTAAATATATCAATCCTTACCTGTCCACACTAATAATTTTGTAACTTGAGGACAGGCCTATAAATTTAGCTTAGATATGTTGACACTTTGTTAGTGGGTTAAAAAACATCATAAACGGGTTAACAAGTTGTAAATATGTTATGATAAGTTGTAAACAGGTTAATCTAACAAATTAATTCTTATTTTTTTATTTTAAATGGTTGACACGTATGAATCTATTTATTTAATAAATAAGAAACAGAACAAATCAATACATATGTTAACCCAAACAGTATTTGTGTATTACAGGAATTAGACATGAACCAAATTACTTATATCGATCTTTATAGTGAGTTTGTGTTATGCTTCGATTGTAAATGTCACTCTCACTCTCACACTCACACTCACACTCACACTCACACTCCGTCTCCATATTTGTATTTTTTCCTTTTTCAAATACCAATTTCAATCATTTCCAACTTATAAAATGAATACTTTTTTAAACAATCATTTTATTTCTTTTTCATCCTTTTTCTTTTAAATTCAAACTCATTTCTAATCTTATACGGATAAAACACACACTAAATTAATATTTGACCTAGCCCAAACTTTCATGATGGAGATGTGGGTCTTTAGTGTAGGATCTCTTCATATATTTCTTCTTTATTATATGAAAAAGCAAAAAGGGAGATACACATTACTGGGACAGGTATTATTCAAAGTATCAAGTTTGATCACACTTTACAAAACATATTTATTTGAAACTCATTTATTTCTTGAAACTCGTTGAAGTTTTAAAAATCCAAAAGGCAAAGCAAGAAGCAAAATAGTAACTAGTTAAGTGGTTGAATTAGCAATAATCTCTTGGCCTAGTGGTCAAGGGGAGGTGGGAAGTTTTGCTTCTCTTGAAGGTCCTGAGTTCAAATTCCGGCAAAGGGGTTTTAATACTAACTTGGTGATACTAACATACTAACTACTAACCCGGTTAGCGACATCCTAAACGTACGCCGTTTAGAAAAACGTTAAGCGGTTGAATGAATGAATCCTTTTAGTTAGAACAAAGCTTTCTTGTTAACCATATGTTGATTAGCTCTGCATTTATTCATTGAAAACCATATGTTACTAGGCAAAGAAACAAACTACCAAAAGAGGAAGAAGGATTTAGTGTTTTCGTTTGATAGAGATTAAACATAATCCAATTTAGTTTGTCTTTCGTAGTGTATTTGTGGTTTTAAAGGGTAAAGGAACAATGATTTGTATGTTATTTGTCTTTGGATAATACTTACGATATTTATCTCTTAATAATACTTTTAGAGCATAAGATCGCTTTTAGATTAAAGTATGGACATGGTTATTCGAAATCTTAATCAAATAATTTAGAAAGCCTAGAACGAATATGTGTGTTTATGATTTGTTTCTGACAACAAAATAGACCAAAGACTCGGTTTTATATACAACAAACCAACACCTTGTTTCAATAAAACAATACACTGATTTGTGAATTAGTGTTTCGGTTTGACAGCTAAACAAACTCAAATGATTGTTGGTTTTAAGTTTTAAGAAGTCCATTCTAGTATGATTCAAATTATCATTTTTAACTCCCCCACCCCCATTTGGTTGCGCAACCGATTTTAGACCGTGGGGTATGGTTGGGCTTGGGATGGGGCGTGGGTTGGGCATTGGTTGACACGTGGAATGGGTGGCAGACATGGGCTAAACCCACATTAAACATGGTATGGTGGGGCGGGGGTTTGGGGCGTGGGTTTGGTGGGCTTCGCTGGGCTGACCCGCTGGGCTATTTCAATATTATTTAAAACAACAAATTTAATTTTTTTTAATATTTTTAAATAAAGAAAATTACAAAAAAAAAAAAATCCTAACTTTTATATTTGTTTTTTATCTCTTCTCTCAACGCCAAGACTAGTTGCAACTCGTCACCCTGTAGGTGATCAATGGGCTGGGATAGAAATTTCAAATCATCCTGTTTTTGTTTCTGGGCATCTCTAGCTTCTTTGCTCCTTCGTATTTCGGCCCTTTGTTGTTGGAATACGTTGAATGTATCCAACTTGCATTAAATGTCATCCAACTGCTCGCTGTATATTCCCCTACGCGAGCCAGAACTCCTAGCCGAAGGCGATGCCGTATCAGATCTAGATTTTTGAGCACGCCTTCTTGAGGCATTTCTTCCATACTCATGCCAGTTTGGGCTTGGCGAATCATCCCAAAGGTCCTCAAACTCTTGATCTCGTGCATCAGATTGGGCTTGGGACGAGGCCCTTGACCTTTTGGAAGACGATTTAGTTTCGCTACCAATGGGGATAGTCGCCCACTTTGGATGGACTTACAAATCTCCCAACAATGCATGAAACGGAAGTCGGTCTTCATATTTGATTTGAATGTGACCACTGCATTTGTCAAAATGTTGGCTTCGGTTTCACCACTTTTAGGGTTTTGCTTTGCTTTATTTAAAAAACCACTAAATTTTGTAAGTTGGGTGCTTATCTCGCTCCACTTTGAGGATAAGCTATCGTTTTCACGATAAGTCTCCCTACCCATTTCTTGATGGAATAGTCTACTAACCGATTCCCACAGAGCGGTTCGATGTTGCGAATTTCCTATTTTAATAAAAAAATTAATATATTACAAACTTATATAAAAAATAACCATTAATAAAAACAAAGGTTAAGAATACCTAAAGTTGAATGTTGAGATTGTTCACACCAAGCCCTCGCCAATGCAACTTCTTCAGCAACAACCCATTTTTGTTGTTTTCGTTTGGTGGTTTCAACTACTTTATCCTCCTCGGTTTTTTTCTTATGACTTCTCTTTTTGATGGGTTTCGATGCGGAAGGACCATCATTGGGTGGTTGAGTTTCGGGAACGGATTCGTTTTGTGAAAGGTCGATGGAGGTTGGTGAAAGGTCAATGGGCGATTGTGAAAACGGGGTAGGTATCGAATCGTCGGTGTGTGGGAAGTTAGTAAACACACGATTCCCGATATACGATGCATAACCCGCCATGTCGGGCATAGGAGAGTGTATGAAAAATGGACGAGCTATTGGACGAGTGGGTGGTGGGCTAGGATTATTTTCTTGGAATCCATACGGGTTGCTCGGGTCAAAAGGACGGTTGTAAGGATGCATTTTTTCAGTTTGTAGAAGGAGAATTGAGGATGTATAGAAGATGTGGTTGAATGTGGTAAAAAATGGAAGAAAAATGTGAGCTTTATAGTGAAAAAATGGAAGAAAAAATTAAATTTTTAATATAGCCGTTGGCCAACGGCTAGCCCAACGGCTCTTTTCTTTTGGCCATACACAGCCCGCCATGTCAGCTCGCTTCCCCCGCCCCACGCCCGGCTTGAAACCCAAGCCCCAAAAGCCACGCCCCAACCCAAGCCCACCCGGGGTGGTGCCTTGGGCGTTTTTCCCCAACCCACGCCCCAACCCAAGCCCCACACCCCATGGCCTTAGCTCCAAACACTGTTCCTTCAGCCTGCACAATTGTTCCCTTGCTAGCCCCTCATTTATAGACCATCAGGAAGTCTGAAGAGCCCTGGTTTTATGTATGTTTTTTTCTTGTCTAAAATTTGTGAATGTTAATTATTTTAATCAAATGTTTAGATTGATTATTTAATAGTTAAGGGTTGTAACTTGAATGTTTAGATTGATTATTTTACTTGAATGTATAGAGGGATTATTTAACTTTTCAAGTTTGAAAGTTGATTACTAATTAAGTTATTTAGATTAAACTTGTATGGATTGTTTGATTGCTTTATGTTGAGATGGAACTAGTTACTTGGTGGTTGAATGGAGTATGACTTTTCAAGTGTAGATGAACTTGTTGGTTTCATCTTAATTTGCTTTTTGAATTGAAGTTTCTTTCTTATTTTATATAAAGTTTATATTCTCTCAATTGGATGGATATCAAGTTAGGTTGTTTGGTGCTTTATAATTTATAGAGTACATTACACAAAACAAAATGTTCTTTATTTATATATTACATTGCATATTTTGTTATTTGTCTTTAAAAGGCACGTATAATGTCCTTTATTTCTAAATTTTATACGCTCTTTATTCTTTAAGCTATCTGATCATAATTTTTTAGTTAACTTTAAGTTAAAATAACAATTTTTTTTTTCCAAAGGACGTAGTTTGGTATTTATTTATAAAAAAACACAATTTGTAATTTACTTGAAGCGTGTTTCTTTTATTTTATTTTCTTTCTTTTTATTTTATTTAATTTATCGCTATTGTTTTACTGATTACTTTAAAATTTTCTTAATTCATTAAGTAACATATTTTTTTATAAAATTATATATATTTTTATATAATTTATTTGTTTTAATTTATTTGATTAAATTATTTACTTTTCTTATTTTACAAATAGCGTACTTTTTTATACTATATGTTCTACATAAACCATTGGTGTGATCGGGTTATTTTGTTTTATCACTTTCACAATTATTATATATTATTCGAACGAAATTTACACTAAATGTGGATAAAAATAAGCAAACCGGTGGCACGTTACGATGGTTGGTTTGAACATAGATAAATGCGACAATGTTGTATTTTGAGATGAACTTCAGGCATTTTATAACACAGTAAAATAAATTTGTTGCTTTAAAAACGACGTTACAAAAATTCAAAATTTTATAGAAAATGATAGTTTAAATAACCACGCCGCAAATGGAGGATTCGTAGGTGTAACAACCAGAGAGTTTTGTGCCACGTCGGAGGTGGTTGCACCTACGAACCCTCCATTGACAGCGGGGTTATTTAGATTATGATTTTCTATAAAATCTTAAATTTTTGTAACGTCATGTTTAAAGCAACTGATTATTTTAGATGCGATATAAATGTCTGACGATCATCTTACAATACAATGTTGCGGCATGTATTTTTATCTATGTTTAAATCAGTCTATTACATGAACGACCGACTTGCTTATTTTTATCCACATTTTGATGTAAATTTCGTTCGAAGAACATATAATAATTGTGTAAGTGATAAAAAATAACTCGATCACACCGACAGTTTATGTAAATACATAGTATAAAAAATACATTATTTGTAAAATATGAAGAGTAAATAATTTAATTTAATTAAACAAATGAAAATAAATAAATTATCTAAAAACACATATTTTTATAAAAAAAATATGTTACTTAATGAATGAAGAAAATTTTAAAGTAATCGATTAAATAATAGTGATAAATTTAATAAAAAATGAAATGCAAATTTTGTCTTTTATCTTTATACCCAATTTTAGACGATAACATTTGTCTTTAAAAATGATCAGTTTTGTAGTTAATGTTTAAAAATCATGTACGGTTTGTCCTTTGGCCCTAACCAAGAAAAAAATTTCTGTTAAATTTATAATGTGACTCGCACATGAGGGCATATTTGTCTTTGCATATTTGTCTTTTCACAATTATAGGGACTATTATGCAAATATTTAATATATAAGAATATTGTGTAAATTATTGAAAAAGACATATATATATAATTTGTATTCTCTCTCTCTAACCTACTCTCTCTCTCCCTCTCTCTCTCTCTCTCTAACCTACATCTATCTAACATATAGACCACCACCATCACCCGATTACCGCCACCACCCGACCACCACCACCCAGTATCTCTCTATCTATCTACCTATCTTTCCCCTCTCTCTAACTCTGTCCATTACCACGACCAACGACGCCACCACCCGAACATTACCAAACGCCGCAGCCTGAACAATGGCAAACGCCGCCGATACGACACTAAACGCCGCACAACACAACAACCTGCCTTTTTCCCTTTCTCTCTCTTTATACTTTATTGATCTATCGTTATGTTTATGGATATGGATTTGAAATTTAGGGTTTTTGAAATTAGATATTTAGATGGCTGATGATATGGTTATTGAAAGTATATGGCTGGATCTGTAATTAGATGGTTGTATTTGAAATTTAAGTTTATTGAAACTAGATGGTTGGATGGTGGCGGCGAAGGGGGTTAGTGGCTGCGAATGTTTGTGGTGGTGACTATTTATGGTTGTGGTGGCAGGTAGGGGAGTTGTTGGCTAGTGGTGGCGGTGATGGTTGTTGAGAGTTGGGGAGGGTGGTGGTTGTTAGTGGTTGATTGGGGTGGTGGTTAATGGTGGTCAAGAGAGGTAAAGAGAGAGAAAGAGCGCACATAAATACGTATACATATTATATACATAAATATTATATTATTTTCTTAAATTTATTTTTATCGGATTTGTTAAAATCTTTTTAAATAAATAGGTAAAAAGACTAAACTACTCTTGTATGATTTGATTTAACAGAAAAATTTAACTAGGTTAGGGTCAAAGGACAAACCGTACACGGTTTTTAAACATTAAGTACAAAATTCATCAATTTTAAAGACCAAGGACACCGACTGAAATTAGGTATAAAGATAAAGGATAAAACTTGCAATTCACTCTTTAATAAAGTAAAAAAGAAAATAAAATAAAAACTTAAGTTAATTGCAAATTATATTTTCTATAAATAAATTTTCCTTCGGACAAAATGATCGTATTACAAGTTAATTGAAAATTTAATATCAGTTAGCATAAAAGACAAAGAACGACAAATTTTAGAAATAAAGGACATCTTGTGTATCTTTTAAAGACAAAAGATAAAATGTGCAATTTAATATATAAATAAAGTACATTTTGTGAAATGTACTCTAACTAGTTGATGCCCCGCCCGCGTTGTGGGGCGATGGCCGAATAATTCTCAATCAATTAAAAAAACAGTACTATAATTTTGCTAGAAAAAAACAACAAAAATGATGATACGACCGTAATTTTGGGCTCAGGGCAAAAGTGTAATTTTTCAGGACTAATGAGCCAGTGTTAGGCAGCTCCTTGACACGAAAATAAACTAAATCATGTAAACAAATTAAAACAAAAAACCTTTATAGTTTTGCTAAAAAAACAAAAAACGATGGCAAAAACGTAATTTTTAACTGATGGCGAAATAATAATTTTAATTCAGGGATAAAATCGTAAATTAAATGGACCAATGGGAGAGTGCCAGGAAGTTGTCGGCATGACTCTAATTTTACACTGGGGGCAAAATTGTAATTTCACCAGGAGAAGAAACAAAAACGGTGGAGAAAATGTAAATTTAAGTTGAGGGCAAAAGCGTAACTTGCTGTGAGAAAAAAACTAATGGCAAAACTATAAATTTATACGGGGCAAAATCGTAATTTTGAACTGAGGGCGAAATTGGAATTTTTAGCTGGGAGCAAAAGCGTAAATTTATTTTTAAGTGGGGGTAAAAACATAATTTTGAACTGATGGCAAAATCGTATTTTTAAGGGAAAAAAACTAATGGTAAAACTGTAAATTGAAACGGAGTAAAATCGTAATTTTGAACCGGGGGCAAAATTGAAATATTTAGCTAGGAGCAAAAGCGTAAATATATTTTTAACTGGGGGCAAAAACGTAATTTTAAACTGATGGTAAAAGCGTAAATTTAAAGCGGGAAAAAATTGTAAATTTATTAGGCCAATAGGGGAGTGCCAGACAGGTGCCTGACACTATTACCCTACCGCCCCTTTCCTCCAATCAATGAGGATGGCTATTCTCGCCGACATTGTATTTTGTTGTAGTTGAAAATGAAAATGAAAATTCATAAATGGATATTCTCAAGTAATATGAAAAAATGTGTGATCTAAATTCTTAGGTTGTGCCATCCATCACTTATCTATCTTTTTAATATAAGAATTCTTATAATTGATTCTGCTTATTCGTATAATTCTTAGGTAGGTTAAGTAAGGGGACCGGAGGCGGGAGAAAAATCTCCGTGATGGAACATGTATAATGTGTGATGGGCCAAGAATTTTCACCGCCACCATGTTACTTCCACGCGTGGAAGATGTTGAAAAGTATAACGCGTGACAAAAATAACACGTGATGAATTGATTTTGTGTGAGGAATTGTTGGTTGGGGGGAAATTGTTGGGTGTGGTCAGTGGTTGTGAGTGATAACCATTGCCACTAAAAAAGGTTGTGAGTGATGGAAAAATGTTTGATGACATGGCGGAACTTGATTGAGTGCTTGTGAGTGATAGAATTCTATCACTAGTAACCACCCCACCCCTAAGGCCATGTGTAGTCATAAAGCCCCTTGTGGGCGTTATGCGACACGTGTCGTGCCACGTCACACGGGGGCTTTATGGGGCGTTATATCACTAGAGCCCGTAGTCATAAAGCTCCTACCCATCATTACCTATTTAATAATTTTCAATATTATTAATTAATTATAAAAACAATACCCTTTTTTTTATTGGTCCAAGTTTCAAACCCTCCCTCCACAACGCCGCTATGGATATCGCGCTCTCCCAAATTTTTTGGGGCATAGCACCCCTCGTTTCGGTGTTCCGGCGCTATACCGGCACTATGGAGGGTTATACCGCCCCACTACGTATGCTTTAAGGGTGCTCATTGGTATGGTTTTTGGGTTACTTGATTTGGTTTATTCAATTTGAAGATTTTTCATATGAAACCGAAATGAATCAAATTTAAGTAGTTGAAACTGAACCAAAAAAAAAAAAAAAAATACAACTTGAATTCGGTTCGGCTTTCGGTTTCGATGAAAAGCATTTTGGTTTTTATGTATATTTTTATTTGTCTTTTACTATTATTTGTTATTGAACTGGGTCGGCCTACAATTGTAATTGGATTCAAGCTAAATAAATGATAATACTTAAATAAATATTACTTATTTGGGTAAATTACATGTTTTGTCCTTTATCTTAACACTGTTTTTCGGGTAGTGTTCTTTGGCGCGAAAATTGACGAGTTCTGTACTTAATTTTTCAAAATCTTGCACGTTACGTCCTTTAGCCCTAACCCATTTAGATTTCCTTGTTAAATTTGGTCACCCAAGGGTATTTTAGTCTTTTTACCCATTTAAAAAAAATAATATATATATATATATATATATATATATATATATATATATATATATATATATATATATATATATATATATATATATATATAGGGGAGGGTTTAAATGAGAACACTAAATATTGTGAGAACCGTGAGAACAAAAAAAAAACCACGAGAACTTGGTCAAAAATAATTCAAATTCAAAATTTCTTTTTACATTTATTATTATTATCCGAATACAATATTAGAAATTAAATTTACACGTTTAAATTTACGTGAATACGTAAATAAAGAAAATTTACACATGTGTAAGTTTGCCATTTACACATGTGTAAAGTTGTTATATTTACACATGCGTAAAAAATCTAATAAGAGTGATTTTAAGAGGAGAAATGAATTATTTGATGTTGTAAATTATTTTTTGAGTAAATTACAAGTTTTGTCCTTTAAGTTTGTCCTAAATTTCAGGCGCTGCCCTTTACCTTTAAAATTGACGAGTTTTGTCCTTAACGTTTCAAAATCCTGCATGTTATGTCCTTTAGCCCTAACCTAGTTAGATTTTTTGGTTAAATCAGATTACACAGGGGTATTTTAGTCTTTTTACCCATTTATTTAATATTATTTTAAAAAAGAGCTTCAGAAACAGAGCTATCTTCAGATCTTCGCTGCCCCTATCCCATCTCCCACAACCACCACCGCCTCTAACCCGAGTCAAGTCACCTCTCTGTCCTCTTCTTCTCTACCGGAATTGATGAATTTTTATAACTAGCAGATCGGAGCTTCAAAACAGAGCTTCATTGTGTGTTTGTTATTATCGGAAGAACTCTATCCTAAATAAGGAAATAGATTGAAACCAAACTATAGGATAACCATTACACAAATGGGACTGACTTCATTGTCTGTTTGTTATTATCGGAAGAACTCTATCCTATACATAAACCCATAGCTGGGTGGTGAGGCCAATTTGAGAGGAAAGATAAATAATGAAAAGTAGAATTCAAGAACATAAAGGCCAAAGGGAACCGTTAACCTTCTACACAAACAGATTCTCAAATATATATGGACAAAACAACCCTAATAAAAGTAAAAAATTTAACACGATAAAAAAGGTTATAAGGTTTCTGAATAACTAGCAAATCGGAGCTTCAAAACAGAGCATCAGATCTTCGCTGCCCCAATCCCACCTCCCACAACCACCACCGCCCTTAACCCACCTCCCACAACCACCACCGCCCCTAACCCGAGTCAAGTCACCTCTCTGTCCTCTTCTTCTCCATCGGAATCGTACCGATTATTCACAGTCGTCGATCATTCACACTCGCCGGAGGTAAACCACCGCCGTTATTCACAGTCTTCGATCATTCGTACCGATCATTCGCTCGTTGATTCACCGAAAATTGCAGAAGAAAATGGATGGAATTCCAGATTTTTGAGAGAGGAGATGATGGAATTTCAGATTATGTTAAGCGAGAGAGAGAGAGAGAAGAGAGAGATGGGGAAAATCAGATTAGATAGAGAGAGAAGAGAGAGACTTTATATAAATTCTTTTATTTTTTTATTTTGTACAAATAAGTCCTTCATTAAAAGTTCTTTACATAATACCCCCTAAAAAGATGAAATGACAAAAATACCCTTATGGGACCATATTTAACAAAAAGAATCTGACTGAGTTAGGGCTAAAGGACATAACATGCAGGATTTTAAAACGTTAAGGACAAAACTCGTCAATTTTAAAGGTAAAGGACAGCGCCTGAAATTTGTGACAAACATAAAGGACAAAACTTGTAATTTACTCTTATTTTTTTGATGTTATATTTTAATTTCAATGAGGGTTGTATTAAAAAAAATGGTTTTGATTAGTATTCTCATTCGTTCTCACGGTTCTCGCAATATTTAGCGTTATCAAATTAACCCTCCCCTATATATATATATATATATATATATATATATATATATATATAACTTTCTCTTTATCCCTCTCTACCACTCTCCCTCTCGCACACACACACACATATTCAAATCACACCACCACCACCTCCCACTACCAACAACTGACCACCACCACCATCAACCAACCACAAATCGCCACCCCCTGCCATCAACCCACCAACAACCTGCCAACGCCATCCTGCATGTGTGTCGCAACCAACCACCTCCCACCACCACCCACACCATCTGCCACCATCCCCACCCACACATCTACCACCAACACCCTTCGTTTTTTGTTTTCAATTGCTGGAGTGGTGGTTGTGCGCCGGAGCAGATATGAGAAAAGTGGGGGTGGATTGGTACAATCGCAGACGAGGTTTCAATTCGTGGTTTGAAATTGCTTGGTTGGTTAAATTGGGGGGGGGGGGGTTGGAGAATTGGGGAAATTGAAAATAAATGGTTTTGATTGTGGTGGGGTGGGTGGTGAGGGTGGTGGTGGCGGTGGAGAATCTGATAGGAGAGAGGGGGTAGAGAGAAAGAGTTGTAGAGAGAGAGAGAGAGAGAGAGAGAGCGGTAGAGAAGGAGAGGTGGTGGCAGATGGTTGTGGTGGTGGTAGATGAAGGCTGAGTGAGAGTGAGGGAGAGAAATAGAGAGAGAGAGATATAGCACTATGTGTGTTTATAGAGAAAGATTTTTAATTTTATAAAGACGCTATTAGTTTTTTAAAATTCTTTTTGTTATATTTACTAAAAAGATTTATAAATGAATTGGTACAAAAACTAAACTACCCCCGCTTAACCACATTTAAAAAAAAAAAAAAAAAAAAAAAAACTAACTAGGCTAGGGTCAAAGGACCTAAGGTGCAAGATTTTTAAACATTAAATATAAAACTCGTCAATTTTCACGCCAAAGGACACCGCCTGAAAATAGTGTTAAGATTAAGGTCAAAACGTGTAATTTGCCCTATTTATTATTAGATTTATTTGGATTGTTCGGTTTGAACCTAATTTTTATTTTGTGAAACCGAACAGAAACCAATTTGTAATTCGGCTAGGTTTTAATTTAATAGGTTTCAAACCAAATAATGAGCAACCCTAAGGTTAAGCTTCTAGTTGAATACTAGCATGCCAAATAGTATAACCTTTAATTGCTACCTTGCTACTTTGTTACTTAGTTGTTAATGATTAACTTGTTAACTGTTAATTTTAGGCAATACAGAAAAATGAACAAACTTCGGTCATGAACCTAATAAAAAACTAAGAAGTTACAAACCGGTTCACAAACTATAGATAACACTCGAAAATCTAAAGTATTTCGGTGACCGACTAAATCCGGTAAAAAAAACTTCGATGAGCTAACCCGACTCAACAAAAAGTCCCTCTTGATATACATATGAAAACAATTTTTTTTACTCCCATAAAAAAATATGTATCCGCCAACACCGATACTTGCAAACCTCCCAAAGCTTCATATCTAATGACACATTACCTTACTTAAAACTATGGTGAACTTGACGGTACGATTAAGGAGTATATGTACAAGCTCGAATCTCCAACGGAACGTAAACATCAACTAAGCTACTCTATATGGTGCTTATTCTCTAGTTTATTGGAAATGAGGATGTCGATCACGAAATATTAACGGAAGCACTGAAAATTTGAAAAACTCATTTCATCAAGGTTGAATTACGTACTTAGCAAATTTCCAACCAAAACCAAAACCTTTTGTTATATTCTTTCTATTGCATTCTTTATTCATTCATTTATAGTTTGGATCTCAAAACCAAACTTTGTTCGTCACATTATTCGTTGTAACTCACCCGCGTGCGGATGAGTTTACATAAACTAGTGTCACGTAACATCATATATATTTTGGAAAATTGGTTTTTAATAAACCAACCTTTGTTCCGTTGGTAAATAATAATCTTACCTACGTAATTGGTATACAATAATCCTACCTATCAACATGTTGGTACTCAATGAACTTCCGTTAATTTATTTTTAACTGAAGTTAGTTTTTAAGTTTTATTTATTACACAAACAGTCCCTGTAGTTGTAATTTACTAGTTTTAACTATTTTAAAACTAGTAAATTACACAGTCCCTTGAGGTTTTCTTGTTTTATAAAATAGTTAAAACTAGTAAATTACAACTATATGGACTTTTTGTGTAATAAATAAAACTTAAAAGTTAACTTCAGTTAAAAAAAATTAACGGAAGTTCATTGAGTACCAACATGTTGATAGGTAGGATTATTGTATACCAATTACGTAGGTAAAATTATTATTTACCAACGGGACAAAGGTTGATTTATTAAAAACCAATTTTCCTTATATTTTTGGAGGATGGCATCGTTGTTTAACCATAATTCTGTTAAAAGATTATTATTTTTTTAAATTGTGTACATTTTGTAGCCCATTAAAACTTGAATGTTGGCTTTTGCATTTCAACTAACATGATTAGAAAGACAACCGATGCAATGTTGCATCCTAGGTGTTGGGCCTTCTGACCCCAAGTGACAGAAATTAGGCCATCAATAATACATGATGAACTTTCAATAAACAGTGAACTGTAAAGAATACTAATAATCTAATTTCTTTTAGAATAATTACAAAAATCGTCCTTTATGTTAATGACCTAAATTACAAAAATCTAATTTAACATGTGAAGGGACTTTAATGTTTAAAAAAAATGTCGCGGGACTTTTGTGAGACAAATCATAAAGTATGTTGGTTTTTTAAATGGAAAAAGTTGTTAGAAGAATTTTATGAGAAAAACAAGAATATATATGGTTCAAATGAAAACCACTTTTATTGTGAAAACTCGAAAACTAACTAAAAAAAGCCTTAAAAACACACAATTTTTTTTTCAATTTTTTTTTATAAAAATCGCTGGTTTTTATATATAAAAAACTTTTTTTCAAAAAAAAAAAAAATTTGTAGTACACATGTATAATAATACACATGTGTAGTACACATACACATGTGTAGTATTACACATGTGCACTACACAATTTTTTTATATATAAAAACCTGCGAAATTTGGTTTGCAAAAAAAAAAATAAATAAATAAATAAAAAATTTGTATGTTTTTTTGGCTTTTTTAATTAGTTTTCGAGTTTTCACAATAACTAGTGGTTTTCATTTGAACCTTCCCCTTTTATGGTATTTGCTAGAAAATTAAGTATAATTAATTTACATGTCTTTGTATCTTAAACACAAATGGTGTTAAAACCGAACTACACCAACCAGGGGAGGAGCTTAGAGGAGGCCAGACCGGGCCTCGGCCCGTGCGATTTTTTCACCCAGTAGTATTAAATTTCAGGTTTTCGAGAATTTTTTCAAATGTGTATTGGTTCGGCCCAGGCTGATTTTATCTCAAAAAAAAACACCGGCCCATGCTGACTTTTAGGTCAAGATCCGCCACTGACACCAACCGGTATGGCTGTTCAAACCAAAAACCATATATGTTTTAATGAGCTAGAAAACTATCTACAAAGTTAGAATAGTTTTTGTAAGAACGGGTAAACCTCTTAAAAACCAATGGGATGGATCCAACAAGTGTATATAGACTAAGGTGTTGTTTATTTTTTGTAGGTAATGTTTGCAGTCTGCAGATCACATCTGCATACATCTGTAGCAGAAGAGGTGGACCAAAACTCTGCAGTCTACAAAAAGAGGTTAGAAGAGTAGATCTGCAGCAATGTCTTTCAAAAAAAACAAACAGTTTGCAAACCTAAATGTCTGCGCGTGATCTGCGCGACACATACAAATGAGGACAAGAAAAGCTTTTCTGACAAAACAAACACCTCCTAACTTGAAGAGGCGTCTTCTAGCTTATGTCACCTTGTAAATGTTCTAAAAATTTACATGCATTTCATTTCTTTTGAAAAAACAGATGTTTGTATCACCAATTCTATAAAAACAAGGTTTACAAGCATATCTTTTACTTTATATAAAGTTTTATTTGAAATAGTCTTGTCATCTTTCGACTTTACAATAGAGAATACTTTTACTTTTTTATTTAACATTTTCCTTCTAAAGAGTCTCAATAATAAAAAGTTAACAAAACTTAAAGAATACTTTAAAGATTTAAAAACTAACAAAAATGTTAATTCAAAGTGATAAGATTTTACTTAATTAGTTAATCCTTTATTAGAGGAATTGATTCAATTATGATCTATCACGAGAGGCCCCACTCTTGTATGCTATAACGTGTAAGGCAACACCATTATACTATTTTCAATATTTAACTTTAAATAAATCATGAACTTTGTGTTACTAATCACGGATGTTTAAAATATTAAAGAACCCCCCCCCCCCCCCCCAAAAAAAAAAAAAAAAAAAAAAGAACTTTGTGTGAATCATACCAATTTGGGGTCAATCGTAAAAGACTAGTATTATACTATTATCAATGTTTGTAATTTGGCTAGTAGAAAAACCCAAAGAAAATATAATAATTTATTATAGGTCACAAATAGTCAAATACTCAGGGCCGTCTATCATGGGGTGCAGGAGGTGCCTGTGATCAGGGTCCAAATCAATATAGGGCCCGAAAAATTTTTAAGTTTTTTATATATATATTTAAAAAAATCCTGAATGTTTGTATAAATTAGGGACTGCTAAAAGACCCAAAGTTTTTTAACTAAGGGCCTGGTTAAAAGTTAAAAAAAAAACGGTCCAATTAACAAGCCCAAGTGACTAATCTAAACAAAAATAAGTGCCTGCTAGATTAGGGAAAGGAAACAAAACGTCGCAAGGCAGTGTAGTATATCGCACAGGGAATTGGGACGAGGGAAACTGGAAACAAAACGTCGATCATATGTTTTTGTCGTTTTGATTTCATATGTTTTTGATGTCATACGTTTTTTATTTCATAATATATTAATATGTGTGATTCTGATTTCATATACTATAAAACTTCATGTGATTGAATGAATGTTTTTTGTTAATATTTAGAAATTATGCCTCCCGTTCCTAAATACAAACACCTATCCGGCCATCAAAAACGTAAGAAGAGGAAGCTAGAGGAAGAGAAAAGAAAGGCGGACAAAATAAAACAAAACCGAATACACAAGTTTTTTTAAAAGAAACTCAAAATTCTAGTTCTAACTTGAGTGATGATAACGTGGGTGAAGAAGATGTGAACGTTGATGAAGAACAAGATTGTTCTCTTAGCAAGTAGGTTCGATAAAATGATCATTTTTGCTACACTATTTTTGTTAATTTGTTTTATCTATTTCATAACAATTATCATAGTATATGGGTTTTTAGTATTTATATATTTGATTGAATGATTGATGAGTTTATATTATATGAAGATTTGCGAATAGGGCCCAAATTTTTTATCTCGAACAGGGCCAAATTTATTTTTTGTGATTTTCGCAGACGGCCCTGCAAATACTATTTTTTAGGTGTAGGTTAAAGAATCTATGGAGTCAAGATAAGAAACCTTAGTTTTTTTATATTAATCAAATCCTTTTGATTATTAACGAAAATTGTTTCTAGCTTTTTGAAGCCTTGTTAACAAAAGGTTTACATATTTATATAAAATGAAGATGGGTACAACTGTACAACAGTACAAGTGGCAACAAAAGATAATGTAAGCTATGGTATACAACTATAGACTATAAGGTCCCATTTGAATCATTCCAGGAATGATGTAACGTTTACATTTCATGTATTTTCGGTGTTGTATATGTAAATTGTACATCACAAACATTCACACATAACTATATAGATACATAGAGTTTAGCTTCAAATTTTCAAAATATACAATTCCAAGTATTCATGAAGCAATTTGGTGAGTTATGAATATAAAATCTAAGATTAGTGTTGAAAATGTGCATGAAAATCTGTTTGTTTAATTCAATTCCTCTTGTAATAGTTGTTAAGACATGTGTTTTCTTTCATTTGTTAATTTTTTGCATGATATACTGCACGGGAGGTGGACTTCGACTGCTTCAAAGATGGGCTAAATGCTTAGTGTTGCTTGACTGAGGTGCAAATATTGGGTTCATGTATGGGCCGGTACATGGCCCGACGCCTCCATCAAGTGGGCTTGGTTCAAATCGGTTGGTTTCTATCCGCATCTATATAAGCTTATTTGAATGTTTATATATTTTGGGTCATGTGATGATGGGTTTGGAGCTTGGAACTAGATTGTAGTTGTTAATGGACTTTAAGGTTGATGCATGGGTTTAAAAGGAGTTGCAGGTTGGGCTTAAAAGAAGTTGTAACTACATTCGTTTGCAATGGGCATGTATAAACGTCATCATAGGCTCTTGAAGTTTCAGACAAGATATTTTCACATACACTCACCTTCCCTCTCGTCTGTGGCGATTAGGGTTTTTAGATCAAATCTTTCACTCGTTTACTATCTCTTTCTTGTTCTTGAATGATTAGGGTCTCATTTGTTAGATTTGATCAGATTCATGTTGATTCTAGTCTCAGTTTGTTTCATTTTAGTGTCGTTACAGAGATTATCAGTTGATAGTCTTCATTGTGAGTTTAGAAAAGTTAGATTCATGTATTCTGCAAACATATTTGTGAGTGCTTTGGGTAATAAACGTTTAGGTTTGGGTATTTGGACGTGTTTAATCAAAGATCCGAGTTTGATACCTTGTTTGTGATAATTAGAAAGATAATTACACCGAAAATATCGAACAACCAAGTCTAAATGTACCAAATCAAATGCAATCATACCAATTGCATTTTAGACCATCGTAATCAATATGTAGGGGATTAAGTTTTTGTCATACGATACTCATATGTTTCCAATTCAGTTATGAAAAAGCATGATACCATCTAAGAATCAAACACCTCCCAACCATCCTTATGAAACCACCATCCGAGAAACACACGCTTTCAATTTAACCTTAGATTTAAAGTTAACACAACTTAGCATGCGTTTCTAACAAACAAGGTCTAGCATTATTATTCTACACAATATACTAAGCACATATGTTAAGTTAATTCAATAAATCACTCAAATGCATACTTACATATACAAAATGACTATGGCAATTCGAACACAATTATCGTTGAAATGCAAAATCTGAGTGTATACTAACTTTTAGATACTAATATACTATATGTACTTGTCACACCCCAACCGATGGCGGAATCATCAGGGCGCGACACTAGGCGAATCAGATTGCTCAAGAGAATCCATAACAACTATTTTGCGATCATGTTTATTACATTCGTTATCCCATACTAACAAATAATACAATCACATAAGTTATCATAGAATTCTTGTCCTCTCGAACAATACAAATCCGACAACCTAGATTTTTAGGTGAGTTTCTAGACTTCCTAGCTTGATGTTGATGTAGACTACGACTAAACCTGCAACATACGTTAAAATAATGTCAATACTAAAGTATTGGCGAGTATACAGGTTTGATATGTAGTAGCGTAATAGATTAAAAAGTGCTGCGAATTTCCACATGCATAAACGTAATACACGACATATATACTCAGAAAACTGATACTACCAGCTAAGTCCTCGATGCTCGATTCTTCGATGGCATAACTAGACCCCGTCGGGCACAATAGTACTATATTAGTCGTGGTGGGACGTCACGAGTATAAGTCCTAGCACATATGCAACTAGCATTACGTATATCTACGCATAACAGTTATTCACAAGTGATAAATTGATTGATTGAATAATTCGTTTGATAAGTTCGATTTGTTAGGAACGTATGTTACACCCAAAAATGCAATAAAAGGGGTTCAAGTATACTCACAGTGCGTACTCGGCAAGCTAATCACGGCTTGGTTGGATTGACGGGAAAGTGTCTGAGAATACCCTGATTACAGACTGATTGCATGAGCGTTTGATAGCGCGTTAAATGATAACGGAATTCACAAGAACGAATGAAAATCTGATCGAATGCTGGCCCGTTCGGATGGGTTGCTATCCGATCGGCTAGCCTGTCCGATCGGTTAGCCTGTCCGATCGGCTGGGCAGGCCGATTGATCGGAGTGTCGCGCTCCGGTCAAAGATAATATTTATATGCCCTAATTACCCTTAACAAATAGCTAGTGGTAGCAAGGGGTCGAACCACGAAGAGTATGTGGTTTGTGTGCGGATTTGATTGAATTATGAATAGATGTTGTCACTTTTATGAAGCTTGCTAAAATATGTTTTTGTGTTTTTGTTTGATTGGAGATGTGAATTATAACTACTAAAAACAAACAATTGCAATGATGTAAATAAAGGTTTTGACAAGATAGAGAAAACAAGGTTCACACCCGGTTCGGTTATTGCAATCCTAGGGTTCTTACAAGTTTTAGATTTAATTCACTTGAATATGTTATTAACGGATTTCTATCATCAAAGCTTAGGTGCCAATTGTTATCAACGCATACACGGACTACAATGCACTTCGTTACTTCGGACAAGTAAAACCTTTTGAATGACAAGGCATAATTGCACAAACTTATTTCGCAAAGTCAAATTTCATAACTCACTCGACAATTCACAAATATAGTTCAAATGCAAGACAATTGTCAATCAATTCAAATACAAATCAAGTTGTCACAAAACCAAACTAAATCATTGTTCAAACCCTAGACTTACAATAACCTACACCGGGGTGAAACCTCCAAGAAATTAGCCGCTCATGGTGTAAATGGCACGATCAACGGATGCACGGAACTTGAATTGGGTCATCTTGGAGCTTGAAGATGGATGATTGAATGGTTAGGGTTTGGAATGGTTGGTGGTGATGAATGGATTAAATGATGGTTGATGATTAGGGTTGTGGAATGAAGATTGGATGGTTTTGATGGTGGGTGATGATTCAAGATTGTAGGATGGATGATAGATTGATTGGTGATGAGATGGTTCGTGAATATGGCTCCAAGAATGTCTTTCAAACTCCAAAATATGTGTAACTCCCGAATTCCATAAGTTTCCACCAATCACCATCGAGCTAAAACCCCCAAACATCAAAATTCGCGTTTCCGGATTTGAAAGGCCGTCGTCGACGGCCCTCAACCCGTCGGCGGCGGGTCCTGGTTTGCAATTCTGATCCGACGCCCTAATTAACTGGCTACGGGAAAATTGTGCCTACGGGCGTTTCTCGATGGCGTCGCCGACGGCTTGGGGCCCGTCGGCGACGGGTTCTTGATTCTTCATTTCCAGTTTTTTCTTGTTTCGCTTCCGTGTGATCCGTACTGCATTCCGGTGCTCCGGTTCTCGACCCGGTGACCCGTAAAGCTCCCGAAAAGCTCCTTAAACTCTTTTAGACCTGTAAAACACAAATCCCATTAAAAGTAGGCTATTCGAAACTAAAACTCACGTAAAAACGTTAAGTTAAACAATAACAAGCACCGGTTTTCAACCACGTATCACCGATCGGCTGGCCCGTCCAGCTGTATTCGACACAAGTTTGAAGGTTTTTCGGTGGTTTTGGTCGAGACGTTGCTGTGACGTGCTAAACAACTTGAAATCCCATCAAGTCCGACTTGTTCTACGGCCAGGAATCACCCCGTTCCATCAAATCTGGCCGTTCTTGATGGTCTTTCCATGTTTAACCCAAAACTGGTCGTCTCTTCGTTAGAAATCAGATCTTGGACCAGCACGACACTAGAAATGAGCAGAAGGTCGGTATAAGCTCCGATTCTACCGGTCTTGAGTGCTTGGGTGTAAAAGAGTTGAAAGAAAGTTGGAAAACCATCTTTCAATCCTTTTATTCATGATTATGTGTAGATCTGTTGTGAAAATGTTGTTTATTCTTGTGGAAATCCTTCGAATCTGAGTTGTTCTTGGTGGAATGAGGCCAACACTTGAAGTTCATAAGAACTTCATAATGACATCACCCTAGAACACCTCAAATCCATTGATTTCATGGTTAAAAGTTGAGATTCGAAAGATAGAAAGGTGGAGAAGTTCATATAGATAAAGGAAGTACAAGTTTTGAGTTGAAAACTTACAAGAATTGCGAGAAATCGGGAGATGAAGGGGTTGGAACGTCTGGTTTAACAGCAACAGTCACAGCAAATGTGCTTGATGTGACAATGGGGTATTTGTAGGCAAAGAGGAGGAGGAGGAGAAATGGTCCGGATCGGATGGCCCGTCCGATCCATGGCCCGTCCGATCAGGTGGCCCATCCGATCGGCTGGCCCAGCCGTTTGGCCGGCCTAGCCGTTCGGCTGGCCCATCCGTCCGGACGGCCTACCCGTTCGGAGGTCCTTCAGCAAGCTGCGTTTTGGCGTTTCAATCCATGTGTTGCGCGTTGCGATAGTTTTGGTCACTCATTTTCATATACTTATTTATTATTTATTTATTTATGATAATGAATCACAAAAGGGTCGTATATACGTACTCATATTATATATTTAATTATCCAAAGTTGCGATACAATAACTGAGTTTCGTTTCGAGTATTCGATTTCTTTGCGATGCTTCACGGTCATCGAGGAGGGTAGAATAGGTCCTCTCCCAATGCCATTGTGAACGTTAGCTATATTTTAAGTAATGAGTTGCACTGCGACACATCACGGCTATCAAGGAGGGTAGAATTGGTCCTCACTTGACATCTTCGTGGTTGTCAGCAAGTGTAACGTGATGTGATAGTGATAGAATATGCGAAAATATTGTGGTATAGCGATGTAACTGATGTGGGTACATTATGATCCGAATCTCTGGTGCTAGGCGTAACGAGTATATCGAGTAGTAACAACGCACAAAAGTGCGGGTTGTTACAGTCTCCCCTGCTTTAGGAAATTTCATCCCGAAATTAATCCACCAGTAGGGTTGTAAGAGTTGATGCGAATGAGAGTAACGATTAAAAGCGTCTAGATAAACGGGCGATTGATTAGGATTTGAAGAGTGAGAGTGTTGCGATAACCGGTGATAGCAGCGAGTAGGGTGATTTGCAGGACAAAGGATGATAACACCAACCGACAGTGATTAGAGAGTGTTTTAAATTTCTGAAAAGTCGATTAATTAAGAAAAACTTGCTCAGGAAAAATCTTCTCACAGTGCGGCGTTAGCTGTAGCGTTGTTCACACCAGCACGACGAGAAAGGTTTTTTAGGTTACTGAAAGATCTTTAAGTGACTAAACTCATTTTATGAAATTTTCTCGCCCCACGTCATTGACTTGAGTCGATTGTCACACTGGTGTCACAAGAAAATCTCGTTTTGTACAAAGGTTTTGAAAAAAGTTTTATAGGAAAAGTCTTGTAAGAAAAATAAGTTTAAAATTTGTGTAGACAAGCCTTTTAATTATACCAAAATTTTAATTTCAGGTCGGCCCCGCATGGCACTTTCCACGAAAATTCTACAATATGGTTAAAACACTTATATATAGGAAGTACCAGCGGCGTATCCACCATGTTTTACTCATATGGCTTCCGTCTCGTGAGGCGGTGTCATACGTGTCGACATAGCACAGACAGAATTACGATGACTCGATCCAAGCGAGAGGGGTTGGATCAAGTCTTAAAAGGGCGAACTGGGCGATGGAGTCGTTTTCGAACTCGGTTCAGCGATCCAAGTGAGGTAGTTAATTGATTGATAACACCACGTAACACAATGAGCGAGAATGACAACGATAAGCGAAAAGCGATGAGCGATAGCGTCAATTGATAGCGACAACCGTCGAGCGATAAACGACAGTCGATGCTTTGCAAGCGATGGAGACGTTTGATTCGATTAGATTTAATAACACCACAATTTTAACTACCATTAACCCTCATGGCCTTTTTCCACGAAAGTATGCTGATACGGCTAAAACACCACCGTGTCTTAGCCCTATTAGCTTCGTCCCGTGAAGCGAGGTCATGAGTGCTAACATAACACATCTTAACACAGATAACACGAAGTAGCGATAAGTGTTGGAAATATCGAGGCGATGAGATAGGTGCGAGAAGCATTACAGTGAGAAGCGACGAGTGACGTGCGATACTCGTCAAGCGATTCACGCTACACGGTTCTGAGCAAGCGGTACATAGTAGCGGTAGAGATTGTGAGATACGCACAATATATTATTGCGATTTCGAGCCACATAATAAGCGTTTGAGATTAAAACGCATAATAAGCGTTAGCGCGAGACACCAAATATACGATTTCGATTTTGCGAGATAGATTCCATGCGATAATGCGATTGCGAGCGTGTTGACTTACGAAAAGTCTTGCGAGTACACGCTTTGGTTTACGATTGATATTGTTACGCCTTGCGATGTATAGTTTAGTGTGTCGAAAATAACCACAATAGTATAATAGTTCTACGTTCCAACTCCACATGGCACTTTCTTCACAAAACTTTGGTTAGCACAGCGAAACACCGCCATGTTTCAACCATGCACCTTTGTCCCGTGAATAGGTGTCACATTTCGTCAGACATGGTCAAGACGCTTATATATAGGAAGTACCAGCGGCGTATCCACCACGCTTAACCATGCCCTGAACGTTAAGGCATCATTGAGACTCACTACGATCTCCGTGCACTAACCAAAATAATCCCGTGTGCACCCGTGATTAGCTTGATTCTTGCACGTTTATCGTACCTCATCTCAAGAACGCATGGTAGGGGTAAAGTATATTACATAGTACATAGTGCTAGCATTTAGATGATGCGCGAGTATAAGAGAAATAGAATCCACACATAAAAGAGATTAGCGGCACTAAATCATATTATTACAACAACATTAGAAGCAAAATAACGTTGCTGTGGAGGCCTTATGTGGAGACTGCGGTCGTTGCTGAAATTCCTCAAAGCTGCGGTCACGTGCGACAGTGTTGCGTAAAATGACCGTACTAGTTGCAATTTGCGCAGTAGCGACAGTTAGCTTCTGGCGGGTGATGATACGTACACTTGTGACACAGGGGATGGGGTCCATTGTAAGCACGTTTCAGTTGAACTGGAGCTGCTCGGAGAGATTTTGGTTGTGACAGCCCAATTGTTGAAGAGTCTGAACTCATGGTCTTCCGTTTACGACTGGGCTGAGCTTCCTGAGATGATGCGGTGTCGTCGGCGGTTTCGTCTGATGATTTGCTGGGGGCATCATCGGAGGAATCTTCAGAAGGATCATTGATAGATTCGCTGGAAGAATCATCAGAAGAGTTGATGATGATTGCTTGATGAGCTTGTTTGACAGGCTTCTTGGAGAAGAATCCGTCCAAGACTCGCTTGTCGTTAATTTCTGCGGCTAAACGGTAGGTTTCTTCGATGGTAGCAGGTCTTGCAGCTTCGACGAAATCACCCACACACTCAGGCAAGCCACGAATGTACTTTGGAATGGCTTTTTCTGAAGTGTTGACTTGACTTGGGCAGATTACGCTAAGCTGTTTGAACCTTGCGGTGTAGCCAACATTGTCACCTTCGACTTGCTTGATTTTCCAAAATTCGCCTTCTAGCTTCTGAATTTCGTGGGAAGGGCAGTACTCTTTCCTCATGAGCTCTTTCAGCTCATCCCAAAAGAGAGCGTAAGCTGCGGAGATCCCACGTTTGTTGCGTTCGGCAGTCCACCATTCGAGTGCTCGCGATTGAAATACTCCGATAGCGCAAGTAGTACGGAAACTATCGGGACACCCACTTTGACGAAGGGTAACTTCGATAGAATCGAACCACTGGAGTAGTTGGGTCACACCTCCTTCACCCGTGAATTCCATGGGATCACAGGCTTTGAAGTATTTGTAGAGAAAAGCAGATTGCGGCGCTTCCGTCTTAGAGTCTTCCAAGGCTCGAGAGTTGTTGAGAGAGTGCACTTGAGCGATAATTTAAGGAATGAGCTTGACCACTTCCTTGGTCACAAGCGAGGCAATCCTCTTATCGGCGCTTCATTTGGCTCTTCTCCTAGCTGTTCGTCTCGAGGTAGGGTCATTGGACGGCATCTAGACAGAGAGAGATTTGGAATGAGATTCGATCATAATGATTTTGAGTTTGCGATGCGATTGAGCGCGATCAAAACTTGTAGCGTGCGATATAAATAGATTTCACTTAGGAGCCACATAGGAGACACGAGATTCCTAGGTTCTCACACAATGAGTTGTTTGTATTTAGATATAGATAGTTGTACTTTACACTTATACACATATATCGATTGTAGAGTACGCGAGGACGCGATGCGTGGAAGAGAGAGAGAGAGAAAGTGGGTAATTAGACATTAGTTTTGTTGCGAACATTCGGTCTTCGTTTTAGATTGCGATGGCTGTGCGAGTTGTGCGTTTTGTAAAACAGGGAGCGAAAAATTGATAATCGTAAAATCAACACATAAAGTGTAACCAAGTTCATCAAGGTGTAAAACCGGCGAGTCGTAGGCTTAGTAAAATAATCGGAGTGCCTTGGGTGTTTAGGCGTCGACTACCCAAGTTAACCCAACTCTACCCAACAAGTTCGTGCACGTGCGTTGACCTGGAAGAGTTATGCTTCCACTGGGATACAGCTCATGGCATTCGTCTTCCTAGTCATCGCGTGGCCAGAGTCATTGTTATGGTCGAGTCCTTGGTGAGAGCTTTTCGAAAACCATTTAGGGAGCGGAACGGTTCATTAAGGTACGGGTTTCACCCCTGACTTAACAGCTTCGTTCCCAATTGTGGTTGTGCTCATCGAATGAATCCGAGAGCTCCACTAGAATTTCGAAATGGAGGCTTTCGTCGAGGTATGGATGTCACTCCTAACTCAACGAAAGATTCTCGTGCTAGAGAAATGCGCTGAGTGAGCAACCCTATCGAGAGTTCTTGGTTTTCACACCTGGTCTCGACTGGTTCACTCGGTTGTGTGATGCGAGTACTTTCGAAAACATGTGTATTGTGTCAGCCTTAGGAAAGGCTGAGTAGTATTTCGGCCTTAGGAAAGGCTTTTCCGTGTGAAGCTATAGTATGCGAGGTTCACACAAAGTTGTAGTTTTTAGCAATTTCGATCGAGAGTATCAGGTAGGCCCAATACAAACCCTATTGGCTTCGTATGAGTCGGCCTGTGGGTACTTAGACTATAGACTAGGTCAATTTCTAAGACGTCGACCCGGACTAGGTCGAGTCTTGCCTAATTCCCTATAGTTATGGCTCTGATACTAATCTGTCACACCCCAACCGATGGCGGAATCATCGGGGCGCGACACTAGGCGAATCAGATTGCTCAAGAGAATCCATAACAACTATTTTGCGATCATCTTTATTACATTCGTTATCCCATACTAACAAATAATACAATCACATAAGTTATCACAGAATTCTTGTCCTCTCGAACAATACAAATCCGACAACCTAGATTTTTAGGTGAGTTTCTAGACTTCCTAGCTTGATGTTGATGTAGACTGCGACTAAACCTGCAACACACGTTAAAATAATGTCAATACTAAAGTATTGGCGAGTATACAGGTTTGATATGTAGTAGCGTAATAGATTAAAAAGTGCTGCGAATTTCCACATGCATAAACGTAATACACGACATATATACTCACAAAACTATACTACCAGCTAAGTCCTCGATGCTCGATTCTTCGATGGCATAACTAGACCCCGTCGGGCGCAATAGTACTATATTAGTCGTGGTGGGACGTCACGAGTATAAGTCCTAGCACATATGCAACTAGCATCATGTATATCTACGCATAACAGTTATTCGCAAGTGATAAATTGATTGATTGAATAATTCGTTTGATAAGTTCGATTTGTTAGGAACGTATGTTACACCCAAAAATGCGATAAAAAGGGGTTCAAGTATACTCACAGTGCGTACTCGGTAAGCTAATCACGGCTTGGTTGGATTGATGGGAAAGTGTCTGAGAATACCCTGATTACAGACTGATTGCATGAGCGTTTGATAGCGCGTTAAATGATAACGGAATTCACAAGAACGAATGAAAATCTGATCGAATGCTGCCCCGTTCGGATGGGCTGCTATCCAATCGGCTAGCCTGTCCGATCGGTTAGCCTGTCCGATCGGATGGGCTGTCCGATCGGCTGGCCCGTCCAGCTGTATTCGACACAAGTTTGAAGGTTTTTCGGTGGTTTTGGTCGAGACGTTGCTGTGACGTGCTAAACAACTTGAAATTCCATCAAGTCCGACTTGTTCTACGGCCGGGAATCACCCCGTTCCATCAGATTTGGCCGTTCTTGACGGTCTTTCCATGTTTAACCCGAAACTGGCCGTCTCTTCGTTAGAAATCAGATCTTGGACCAGCACGACACTAGAAATGAGCAGAAGGTCGGTATAAGCTCCGATTCTACCGGTCTTGAGTGCTTGAGTGTAAAAGAGTTGAAAGAAAGTTGGAAAACCATCTTTCAATCCTTTTATTCATGATTATGTGTAGATCTGTTGTGAAAATGTTGTTTATTCTTGTGGAAATCCTTCGAATCTGAGTTGTTCTTGGTGGAATGAGGCCAACACTTGAAGTTCATAAGAACTTCATGATGACATCACCCTAGAACACCTCAAATCCGTTGATTTCACGGTTAAAAGTTGAGATTCGAAAGATAGAAAGGTGGAGAAGTGCATATAGATCAAGGAAGTACAAGTTTTGAGTTGAAAACTTACAAGAATCGCGAGAAATCGGGAGATGAAGGGGTTGGAACGTCTGGTCGAACAGTAACAGTCACAGCAAGTGTGCTTGATGTGACAATGGGGTATTTATAGGAAAAAAGGAGGAGGAGGAGAAATGGTCCGGATCGGATGGCCCGTCCGATCGGCTGGCCCATCCGATCGGCTGGCCTAGCCGTTCGGCTGGTCCATCCGTCCGGACGGCCTACCCGTTCGGAGGTCCTTCAGCGAGCTGCGTTTTGGCGTTTCGATCCATGTGTTGCGCGTTACGATAGTTTTGGTCACTCATTTTCATATACTTATTTATTATTTATTTATTTATTTATGATAATGAATCACAAAAGGGTCGTATATACATACTCATATTATATATTTAATTATCCAAAGTTGCGATACAATAACTGAGTTTTGTTTCGAATATTCGATTTCTTTGCGACACTTCACGGTCATCGAGGAGGGTAGAATAGGTCCTCTCCCAATGCCATCGTGAACGTTAGCTATATTTTAAGTAATGAGTTGCACTGCGACACATCACGGCTATCAAGGAGGGTAGAATTGGTCCTCACTTGACATCTTCGTGGTTGTCAGCAAGTGTAACGTGATGTGATAGAATATGCGAAAATATTGTGGTATAGCGATGTAACTGATGTGGGTACATTATGATCCGAATCTCTGGTGCTAGGCGTAACGAGTATATCGAGTAGTAACAACGCACGAAAGTGCGGGTTGTTACAGTACTCACTATAGTAAGTTTAGGTTTAAATGATATCAACCCTTTCTCAAAGATTGATTGGATCCACAAGACCATCATGATAGTTTTGGTAATAGTTACCATTAAAAAGGCTAAGTCTAATTTACCAAAGTTGTTTATAATAAACCAAATTCAACTATTAGTGTCATTTGGTAATGCTTTTATACCAAATAATGATTTTGAGCTCAAACTACTTAATTCAACCTCAGTTAATTCATTTGGTTTAAAATAACAAAACATGACTAATCTCTCATACGGATTTTGAAATACAAACACATTTATAGAAGCATATTTTATCATTCAGAATCAATTTTGGTCTATTGACTAATCAGTTCACCAAATAATGATTTTAATAAAGTTAGTCAAAATCACCATTTTCATCAGGTTTACAATTCCACTTGGTTTATCGTTCAAAAGCTGCTCCAATGATTTGTAATGCAATACTTCGTAAAATTTCGCTTTTTGTCAATTTTAATTAAATCTCATCAATAACTAAGTTATTAGAGTATATAGAGTTAGTTACATGAGACTTAGTTAGTTACATGAGAGTTAGTTACAGTTACAGTCTTGTATATATATATCATTGTCATGTACTCAGTATATAGTTTTTAGTCTAATGATTTGGTTGAGATCATTTACCTTTGTTATGGTATCAGAGCTTAGGAGCTCTTGATTCCGGCGACTTCCATAGATTCCGGCGATTTACCATTGATTCCGGCAATCTTTTCCGACTTAATTTTCCGATCTATATCAATCTTCTGTTCGCTCAGATCTGATTTCTTCTGCAAATCTGTCTCAGATCTAATTCCTTTATTCATCTTGTTCCTACAATTCATCATGATAGATTCTAGTGGTGTTTCATTAAATTCAACACTAAATCTTCCAAATATCACTTAAGTTATTCCAATTAAACTTGATAAGACAAATTATCTCCACTGGAAACATCTGATACTAGTAATTTTAAAAACTCTTGGTTTCTTGAAGTTTTTAAACCGTGAATTACCTGTTCCAGTACCTGGATCTGAAGAAAGAGAAGTGTGGGATCGATTGGATGGATGTGTTTCAACGTTTATTACTTCTACCTTGTCTTCTCCACTGTTATACCTAGCAAAAGAAACAAACTCTGCATCAGAGTTGTGGAAAAACCTAGAAGATCACTTACTGAAACAAAGAACAAAATCAATCGCTGAATACTTATCTCATGCAAAAGAATTGGATAATTCTCTTGATTGTGTTGGTGATTCGGTTTCTGATTAAATTATTGATGGGTATGAACAGTCAACTAGTCCTACAATTTTCGGCTCATCTACAAGTTCTATTTTGGGTTCTTTTCCAGGCTCATATGTTGGCCCAACTACATGCATCAAATCTTTTCAAAGCCCAAATCCTACAAATTTACCTACTGTTGGGCCGCAAGCTCCTATGCCACGTAGTTTTGTTAATAATGCACCACAGGCTAATGTTCCTCAATTTGATGTTAGTGGATTCGGGTCAGCCTACTTTGCAAATTGGGCTAGTACAATGGAAACACCGCATTATGGGCTCATGGCAGATTTATCGGGTTTATGTGAGAAAGTTGATTCTTGGATACCCGATTCCGGTGCCACTGCGCATATAACCGATGACTCTTCTATTGTCTTTGATGCTGCTCCCTACACCGGCTCTGAGCGAGTCGTTGTAGGCAATGGTATGGCTCTTACTATTTCTCACATTGGCACTACCTTGCTTCATTTATCTGATCGTACTCTTACTCTTAGACATGTTCTTGTGGTTCCTGGCCTAGCCATGAACCTTTTATCGATCACGCAGTTAGTGACTGATCATCCTATAGCTGTTGTTTTCTCATATCTAGGTCTGTCCATTCAGACTCTTGATGGACAGATCCTTCATTACACACGTGGTAGTCCGCATCAGCTATATTCACTTGCTGCTTTCACTTCTGTTTCTCGTGAGACTTGGCATTCTCGGTTGGGTCATCCGTCTGATGATGTTTTGTCTAGATGTTCATTTTTACATTTGACAAACAAACCCACACACGCACATTGTAATGCTTGCAGTATTTCGAAATCGACTAGATTGCCTTTTACCTCGGTTGTATCCCGTTCTACTTTACCTTTACATATTATACATTGTGATATTTGGGGTGCATCACGGTTATGTCTAGAGATGGATACCGATATTTCATTACTTTCATTGATGATTTTAGTCGATTTACATGGATGTATCCTTTGACTTGTCGTTCTCAAGCGGTTGATTTCTTTCAGCATTTCAAACCGCTAGTTGAGAACCTCTTCTCCTGTACCATCAAACATCTTCAGTGTGATGGTGCTCTTGAGCTCATTAGTGGTTCTATGGCTCGTTTTCTTTCAGATTCTGGCATTGCTTATCGCATTTCATGTCCTTATACTCCCCAACAGAATGGGGTTGCTGAGCGGAAAAACTGCCATCTTTCCGAGGTAGCTCGAACTTTATTGTTTCATGCTCGGTTACCAAAGAATTTTTGGTATAATGCATATGCCACTGCTGCCTTCCTTATTAACCGGTTACCATCATCGGTACTTCATCATTCATCTCCTTATGAGGTTCTATTTGGATCTCGTCCCGATTACTCTATTCTTTGTACTTTTGGGTGTTTGTGTTATCCATTTCTTGGTGATACTCGAGCGGATAAACTTTCACCCAAGTCTACTCCTTGTATCTTTGTTGGCTATGCTCCATCTCAACTCGGTTATCTTTGTTATGATCCTCATACATCACGTACGTATACTTCTCGACATGTTCGATTCCATGAGTTGATTTTTGACATTCCAGGGAGTTCTACTACTCCCACAGCTTCTTCAGATTCTATGTCTTTCTTCATTCATCGTCCTTCGCTTCCGAATTCTGTTTCTTCTCCTTCCTTTTCATCTCCTCCTATTATTCCTTCCTCGCCTTCTCCTGTTGTTACCTCACCTGATATTCCTTCATCTTCTGTTCCTCCTCCTCCTCCTCCTCCATCTGTTCCGAATCACCCGATGGTTACACGATCTCGTGATCACACACGGCAACTGCGTCAGTTTCCTGATCATGTTCTATTTCATGTCTCTACTACTCCCACCACTGAGCCTTCCATATTTAGACAGGCTCAGTAGTACTCTATTTGGTGGGATGCGATGCGTGCTGAGATTGATGCTCTTTATGCCAATCAGACCTGGCGTCTGGTTTAGGCTCCCACTAACGCTAGCATTGTTGGTTGTAAGTGGGTTTACAAGATTAAACATAATCCTGATGGATCAGTGAGTCGCTAAAAAGCCCGGCTTGTTGCCAAGGGCTTTTACCAGACTAAGGGTATTGACTACACTAAGACTTTTAGTCCTGTGGTCAAACTTACTACTATTCGTCTAGTTCTTTCAGTCGCTTTCTCTCGAGGATGGTCTATTCGTCAGGTTGATGTCAACAATGCGTTCTTACATGGGGACCTCTCTGAGACTGTGTATATGACCCAGCCCCCAGGCTTTGTTGACTCGTCTAGACCACATCATGTTTGTCGTCTGCAGAAGGCTCTTTATGGCCTAAAGCAGGCTCCTAGAGCTTGGTTTTCCAAGCTATCCACCGCTCTACTTGCTGATGGTTTTACCCAGTGTCTTTCAGATGTATCTCTTTTTGTTTACAGTCGGGATTCGATACTCTATTATGTATTGATCTATGTTGATGACATCATTATTACTAGGAGCTCGTCTGATTTTGTTACTTGTTTGATTGGGCGCTTACATGCTCAGTTTGCGTTCAAGGATTTGGGACAATTGTCATATTTCCTGGGTATTCAGGCCACATTTTCTGAGGATGTTTTACACTTGTCTCATCAGCGCTACTTACTTGATTTACTACATCGCACTGGTCTTGCTGATTGTCGACCATTATCTACTCCTGTCTATTCCGGTAGACAGCTTTCTTGACATACTGGTGATCCTTTATCTGATCCTACTATGTATCGGAGCACTGTTGGTGCATTACAGTATCTTGTATTGACACGACCAGAGATTGCTTATGCGGTCAGTAAGGTGTCACAGTTTCTTCAGACACCTACTGATCGACATTGGGTCGCTGTTAAGCGGATTTTGCGGTATCTTAAGGGTACCATTTCTCATGGTCTATGTATACGTCGGTCTACTTGTGTTGTTTTACATGCTTATAGTGATGCTGACTGGGCTGGATGTCCCGATGATCGACGTTCTACCACAGGTTATTGTTTTTTTCTTGGACACAACCTTATCAGTTGGAGTTCCAAGAAACAACATACGGTTGCTAGGTCGAGTACAGAGGCTGAGTACCGAGCGCTTGCTCATACGGCTGCTGAGTTACGATGGATTACATCTATATTACATGAGTTACATATCACGATGACTTGTCCACCATCTCTTTGGTGTGACAATATTGGAGCTACATATCTTGCAGTCAACCCAGTGTTTCAGCAGCGCACCAAACACTTGGAGATTGACTTGCATTTTATTCGTGACATGGTTTTGATGGGTGTTTTACATGTTTGGTATGTTTCCACTACACTTCAGATTGCAGATATTTTGACCAAAGGATTGTCTAGTGTTCGGTTTTACAGTCTGTGGTCCAAGCTTCACGTGGATGCTCCCCGTTTAGTTTGAGGGGGCATATTAGAGTATATAGAGTTAGTTACATGAGAGTTAGTTACAGTTACAGTGTTGTATATATATATATATCATTGTCATGTACTCAGTATATAGTTTTTCAGTCTAATGATTTGGTTGAGCTCATTTACCTTTGTTATAAGTTACACGTAATATTGGTATAGTTAAAAGTCATATCTTAATAATCATCTGACATGTTTCTAAGATATTGGACAACTACTACATGCTTAACTTTTAGAAATTTAATACATGTGCTTCGAAACCAAATTAAACTTTTCTAAACTTAGTTTCACCTAGCTCATCACTCTTTTCTCTCAATCATTTGTAGCAACTGCCATCTTTCAGAGGTAGCTCGAACTTTATTGTTTCATGCTCGGTTACCAAAGAATTTTTGGTATAATGCATATGCCACTGCTGCCTTCCTTATTAACCGGTTACCATCATCGGTACTTCATCATTCATCTCCTTATGAGGTTCTATTTGGATCTCGTCCCGATTACTCTATTCTTTGTACTTTTGGGTGTTTGTGTTATCCATTTCTTGGTGATACTCGAGCGGATAAACTTTCACCCAAGTCTACTCCTTGTATCTTTGTTGGCTATGCTCCATCTCAACTCGGTTATCTTTGTTATGATCCTCATACATCACGTACGTATACTTCTCGACATGTTCGATTCCATGAGTTGATTTTTGACATTCCAGGGAGTTCTACTACTCCCACAGCTTCTTCAGATTCTATGTCTTTCTTCATTCATCGTCCTTCGCTTCCGAATTCTGTTTCTTCTCCTTCCTTTTCATCTCCTCCTATTATTCCTTCCTCACCTTCTCCTGTTGTTACCTCACCTGATATTCCTTCATCTTCTGTTCCTCCTCCTCCTCCTCCTCCTCCTTCTGTTCCGAATCACCCGATGGTTACACGATCTCGTGATCACACACGGCAACTGCGTCAGTTTCCTGATCATGTTCTATTTCATGTCTCTACTACTCCCACCACTGAGCCTTCCATATTTAGACAGGCTCAGTAGTACTCTATTTGGTGGGATGCGATGCGTGCTGAGATTGATGCTCTTTATGCCAATCAGACCTGGCGTCTGGTTTAGGCTCCCACTAACGCTAGCATTGTTGGTTGTAAGTGGGTTTAATCATTCTCGTGCTTGTATTCGGTCTATAGTCTCGAATGTATCAAAAGCTGCAAGTTCTACAATACGCGACTAATGGCCCACTCAAACAAAGAAACATGTGAATGTGAATCTATGATGTATAAAGGGCTCAAACCTCACGTATAAGGGTATGATATGTGATATGCATACATTGCTAGTTCCTTAGGCGAATTATTCTCAAATAACCACCTGCTAAATACCCGATATGCTTATTAATTTGAACTTGATCATGACAAAAGACCAAATGGGTTGTGACATCCCTCGTTGACTTGGTTACTTGTGCTTTTGAGATTGCTTTGAAAACAAGACATTTTGAAAAATTCTTGAAATTTTCCCCCATCCCCACACTTGAGGTAAACATTGTCCTCAATGTGTAGTATTTAAATGAACGGGTCAAAATCGAAAATTTTTACTACTCCCCCATCCCCACACTTGAGGTACATATTGTCCTCAATGTGTAAGAACTAGAGTTTTTTAAAGCACAAGGGATGTGACACGGCTAACCTCCCCAAAATTACACCCCGGAAAATAAAATACACTTTACAATCCACTTATTTGCTACTAAAAATCAAAGATAAAAAGAAACGTATGCACCTGGTTTTTCGCTAGTTCCTCGTGAGCTCTTCATCTTTTCAACCAAGCGGTCGTCTCATGAACATAGTGTACCTACAAATCTTAACCCTTGTGTAGAAGCATGCTTCTCACAACCATCAAAATTTGTTAGTTACCTAGTTCTACCACTTTTATGAAATTATTACCAAGCCATACATTATTTTACCTTTGACTTTATGTGGAAAATATTTTACAACAACAATAACCTAACTCACTTTCGTAGGAATCACGACGACATTTAGCATATGCACGCAAGCCCTTTAAACCTCCCGATAGCTCGGGAGGACGAGACGGTCTCGTGAGGGTTATATAGGGAACACACCCACAAAGTTCATTTAACTAGGCAATAATTAAATAAAAACAAAAGAAATAACGGAAAATAATATACAACAACAACAACATAAAACATACCATACCTCTACCGCTGATATCGCTCGTTTGGATCCATGGGCGGGTTGGGTTGGTATGGATAACCAGTGAGGGCCTCGAACATCTCCCTATAGTTATCTAAGGGGCTTTGCTCCCCTTGGGGCGGTGGTTGGTACAGGATTGGAACGAAGCTAGACCCTACCGCTTCGGGCCAATGCGGAGTCGGGTCGGATGGGCCTTGAGGATAGGGAAGATCGGAGTAATCTGTCCACCCCGAGTGCTCGGCGTAGGGGAGGCCGGCTTGGTAGTCTCTATGGTGTCGCTCCTGATCATGCAACACTTTGGCGTTATTAAGTGCCATCTGTTGAGAGACGTACATGGCACTCCAACGGCGGCGGTTCAATTCTTCTTCTTGTTGTTGACGCGCCGCTTCCGCTTCTTCCCATGCCCGCCTTCGGGCTGCTTCATCCTCCTGTTGCTTTGCTAACTGTTCCATGTGTGATCTTTGCATGGCTTGGAACAGTTCTTGCTCTTCCATGAACTTATTCATTCTTTCACGTTGGGCTCCTTGAGCGTCCCAGTATTCTTGCATTGAAGCTCCGTAAGACCCTTGCCAAGCTTCTCTCCTTTGATTGTATTCCCGACCTTCTCCTATACACGCGGAGACATTATCATATATCTCCTGTTGCCCCCTATCAAAATTTTTGTAAGAGGGCACACGTCTCCGAGTCACAAAACCTGCCACCTCTGCGTTAATCTCTCTGTGTGGCCGCATGTATCGTTGCCTCGGTCCTTGTGCCCCGGAAGGTTCAGCTTCCTGCTCCTCTTCTTCCTCCATCTCCACATCTTCTTCCCGCACGGGTGGTGCCCCAGAAGTACGGACCTCATACTTGTTCCCCAACTCATCGGTCACAACATACTTATTGCTCGAGAACTTGACCTCTATCTTCCAATTTTTCTTCATGTAAGCCACGTTAAATTCCTCCACTGGCTTAGAGACCCATAGTGCTTCCAGGGGTAAACAGTTTTGCTGCACAATCATGGCACTAATGAGGCGTGCATATGGAATAAACCGCCTCTGAGACACCTCCCTGGTGGCCCATGTGTTCATCATAACTATGTGCCTCCACGACAGCGTTGGGGTCCCATACAGTAAGGCGTGCACCACCCTACAGTCACTGACTCTCACTCCCCCACGATCACCAAACCTTGCTAAGATGTTTTCAACCTAGATCCCTTGAAGAATCTTTCCTTCAAGCGACATTTGTTTCCGCTTCATTTCCCCCCCCCCTTGGTGGGTCGGTAAAATAACATATGTCAATTGATCAACATCATTTGGGTTCATATGGTTATCCAAAAACTGCTCGATGGTGGGGTAGTCATATGCTTGTGCTCCCAAAGAGTCAAACCGAGCAATACGATTCATAGTTTCGAACGACATCGTCATGATTCCTCGAGTTGTCTTCCCCACTAGCTTCCATTGTGAAGGGGATTCATTCTTGTTGACAAGCCTCAAGGTTGACAACCATTCACATACTTCCGACAAGTAAATCCTAGAAGTATTGTCTTCACACCAATCCAAAACACTCTCCCATCCTAACCTCTCAAACATTTGTACAATCCCGATGTTCCGGAATTCTTCTACATTCACGGTCCGTTCACATATCACTCTTGTTGGAACTGACGTGTTCACCCCATTCACCATCTTCCATTTCCACAACTTCGCTTCTAACTTTCTATCTTGATAGCTCGACAACTGTTTGTTCTTCTCGTCGTCCCAAATTCTGGCACTTTGGCTATCCCTGAACTTTGCCCATTCCCAATCTTGTCGGTATAATCTTGCATCATTTTCCTCAACAGAGCTCAGTTGCTCCCACTTCTTCGGTATTAAACCGGAAGAAGACCCAATCCCGGATGATGAAGCTTGACCGGTAGTCTTTTGTCTCTTGCTTCCCGCCATGACTACAATCACAAACAAGCAAAACATCAATATAGATTCAACCTTCATTAACTCCCAAACTTTGAACATGAGGTATGATGTTGACAATTTAATTTAATTAACAAGTATATGCAAAATCGCCTCTTTAAACTTCCAAAGTCGCTCACTTTGTCATAAACTTATTAATCTTTTGTTAATCTTACAATCTCATATAATTTCAACAAACATTCAACATCATCTTCATGTTCAATCATGTTCATAACAGTATAATCACTTCACTATGGTTATGACATACTCAAATTCCATTCAAAACAACTAATCTTGCTCAAAATCATGCTAGCACAACATACATTGTCTAAACAACCTACTCTTAAACCAACAATTTTAAAATTTCGGAAGAAAAACACTAATATATGATAATCAAGCATAATTCTAAGAAGAATCCATACCTTTGATGTTGTTAGACAAGAAGAACTAAGAAAAGATGGCAAACAAGCAATTTGATGAACACCCCTTCAAAAACCCTAAAGAACACGCCCAGAAATCTTGCACAATAACAAGATTTGATGAAAACCGTGTTGGGGGTTTTGTTCGTCTTGAAAAATTACTCAAGATGGACCCAAAAATCAGTGGATTTGGTGGAGAATTGAGAGAGTTATGGTAGTTTGAAGGTTTAGGGTTCTTGAGGTGAGATGAAGAAGATGAAGGGAATAGATGAGTTTGGAGAGAGAGAGCAGGGAAGTTGTGAAGTGAGGAATGATGTAAGATGATGTGAAAACGAATTTGTGGTGAATATTGATTTCGGGTGGTGTTTGGTTAGGTAAAAAGGAGTTTTAACTCGTTTTTAAACGCTGAAACCTTACCTGCGTCGGAGACAGAATGAGAGCCCGTCGCCGACGGGTCCCCCACCGTCGCCGACGGTCTTTGGATTTGAGGTGTGGGGCGACGGCTTAATCGTCTGCCTACGGGTGAAAAGCTGCCGACGGGACACATCCGGGTGCCGTCGCCGACGGTCACAACCCCGTCGCCGACGGGTGTCAAAATTTTTTTTTTTTTTTTTTGAAGAAAAATATGAAGAAAGTTATGGAATTTTAATTAAAAGACTATGTACACTAAAAATTCCTATAAATTATTAAAAATGTTTTTGTGAATTTTTTATAAGTTAAAATTTTCAAACAAATAACCGTTAACGGCCCTACCACCCCCCAAAAAGTCGTGTATTGTCCTCAATGCACCAAATCAAGTCTAAAACATACCTTGTATCGTCATGACCCGTTTGGAGTGCCCGAACTTCACACAATCAAGAAAGGTTAGTATGAACCGGAAACGATTCACATCCAACTACGCAAACAATTGAATAAATATACATAACTTTACAAAACGTGTTACCGGTCCTTTTACTTCACCTCATATGTTGGCACGCTTACCAAGAAACATACCAACTCCACATTTGCGTCCTTTTTCTCTTCGTTACCATCAAGGAATGGTTTAAGGCGGTGACCGTTAACCGTTTGCTTCGACCCGTCCTTCGGGTCCTTGATTGTAACATCTCCAAGTTTCCCGACCCGTGTAATCACATACGGGCCCATCCACTTGCTCTTGAGCTTTCCGGGAAAGTATTTAAGCCTCGAATTGTAGAGCCAAACCTTTTGACCCACTTCAAACTCCTTTGGCTTCAACTTCGCATCATGTGCCCTCTTCATGTCATCCTTGTACTTTGAGGCACACTCGTACGCTTCTTCCCTAAGCTCCTCCAACTCATAAAGCTTTAACTTTCGCTCCTTTCCTGCATCGTCATATTTCATGTTAACCTCTTTTATAGCCCACCAAGCACGATGCACAAGCTCAACCGGCAAGTGACAATTTCGCCCATAAACTAAACGATAAGGAGTGGTTCCAATAGGTGTTTTATGAGCCGTTCTATAAGCCCATAAAGCATCATTCAACTTCGTTGACCAATCCTTTCGGTCGGGTCGAACGGTCTTTTGCAAAATTTCTTTTATTTGCCTATTGGAAACCTCAACTTGACCGCTTGTTTGTGGGTGGTAGGGAGTAGCAATTCGATGGTCAACACCATACCGTTTCAAGAGTTTGCCAAAATTAAAGTTCTTGAAGTGAGATCCCCCATCACTAATGATCACCCGGGGAACCCCAAATCTAGAAATTATATTCGTTTGAACAAAATTGCAAACAACGGTGTGGTCATTCGTTTTGGTGGCAATCGCTTCGACCCATTTGGATACATAATCGACCGCCACCAAAATGTATAAATTGCCATGTGAATTAGGGAATGGGCCCATGAAATCGATTCCCCATACATCAAAAATATCTACAATAAGGATCGGTTGCATGGGCATTTCATCCCTTTTTGATATACTCCCTAACTTTTGACACTCAACACAGTTTTTAGCGAAATTAAAAGCATCCTTAAAAATAGTCGGCCAATAAAGGCCACTATTGAGCACTTTGTGCCCAGTTTTGTGACCACTAAAATGGCCCCCACAAGCAAATGAATGCAAGTGCATCAAGACGCTAGGAATCTCCTCGTCGGGTATGCATCTTCGAACGACTTGATCCGGACAAAACTTGAATAAGTCCGGTTCTTCCAACGTGTAATACTTGATTTGAGACAGGAAGTGCAACCTCTTCCTTCTATCCCAATGAGCCGGCAAGTCACCTGTAACCAAATAGTTGACAATATTAGCATACCATGGTAATATTCCAACTTTTAAAATTTGCTCATCTGGAAAAGTCTCATTAATTTCTTCACGGGAAGAATCCTCCACACTCAACCGAGACAAATGGTCCGCGACCACATTCTCGCTCCCTTTCTTATCTCGAATCTCTAGATCAAACTCTTGTAGCAAGAGAACCCATCGGATTAGCCTCGGCTTCGCATCCTTCTTGTCCATGAGATACCTAACTGCAGAATGGTCAGAATAAACAATGACCTTAGTACCCCATATATAAGCACGAAACTTATCCAACGCATATACCACCGCAAGTAGCTCTTTCTCGGTAGTTGTGTAATTCAATTGTGCATCCGAGAGAGTCTTACTTGCGTAGTAAATGGCAACCGGTTTCTTGTCTACCCTTTGACCCAACACGGCCCCCACCGCATAATCACTTGCATCACACATAATTTCAAATGGTAACGACCAATTCGGTGATTGCAAGATTGGGGCCTCAACCAACTTTTGTTTCAACACATTAAAGGCATTTTGACATTCTTGGTTAAATTCAAACGGGTGATCCTTTAACAATAATTTACAAAGAGGTTTGGTTATATCACTAAATCCTTTTATAAATCTCCTATAAAACCCCGCGTGACCCAAAAACGATCTAATACCCTTAACATTCGTGGGATAAGGTAAGGTAGAAATAACTTGCACCTTTGCACGATCAACCTCTATCCCACGACTCGACACTACATGCCCCAACACAATCCCTTCTTGAACCATGAAATGGCTCTTTTCCCAACTCAAAACAAGATTTTTCTCAACACATCTTTTCAAAACTTTTTCGAGTTGGTCAAGGCATGTATCAAATGATGACCCAAATATTGAGAAATCATCCATAAAGATTTCCAAAGACTCCCCCACCATATCTGAAAAGATACTCATCATACACCTTTGAAAGGTGGCGGGGGCATTACAAAGTCCAAACGGCATTCGCCTAAATGCGAAAGTACCATATGGACAAGTAAAGGTAGTCTTTGCTTGGTCTTCCGGATGTATAGCAATTTGATTGTATCCGGAATAACCATCCAGAAAACAATAAAATTTTTGTCCGGCCAATTTCTCAACTATTTGGTCAATAAACGGCAAAGGGAAATGGTCTTTGGAAGTTGCGGCATTCAACTTCCTATAATCAATACAAATACGCCACCCGGTTACCGGCCGAGTGGCGACCTCTTCACCTGCGTCGTTTGTGACGACTTGAATACCCGCCTTTTTTGGAACTGTTTGTGTCGGGCTCACCCATTGGCTATCCGAAATAGGGTATACAATACCCGCATCTAGCCACTTCAAAACTTCCTTCTTCACCACTTCTCGCATATTCGGATTTAGTCTTCTTTGTGTGTCGCGAGAAGGATTCATTCCATCTTCCGTGATGATCTTGTGCATGACCACCGAGGGACTAATTCCCTTCAAATCCGCAATGGTCCACCCGATAGCGGCTCTATGGGTGACCAATACCTTCATCAACCTCTCTTCTTGCTCCCCGGTTAAATTGGATGCAATAATGACCGGGAGCGTGCTACCTTCACCCACATAAGCATATTTAAGATGCTTGGGTAGCACCTTCAACTCTAATGCCGGAGGTTCTTCCAATGACGGCTTCAACTTCGTGTCTATGCTTTCCGGAAGACTTTCCACTTGATGTGTCCAAGTGGGCCTTCCTTCTTTTGCCGCCATAACCTCCAACTCTTTCATCTCTTCATCCATGCTCCGATTTGTTTCTCCTTGTAACCTGTCAAACATGAAACACTCCTCTATTGTGTTTTCCTCTTCGACACTAGTGTCACATAGAGGTATACACTCGTCAACGATGTCCACCATATAACATTCATCGCCAACTAGAGGATCCGTTAATCCTGAAAAGACATTTAACCGCAACCGACGGTTACCAAAAGTCATGTCGACCGTGCCCGATTTGCAATTAATTTGGGCATTCGATGTTGCCAAAAATGGTCGACCTAGGATCACCGTTGGTTGCTTGCTTCGGTCCAAAGAAACATAATCTAACACAAGAAAGTCCACCGGATAGTAAAAGTCCTCGACCTTGACTATTACATCCGTGACTATCCCACGGGGTAGTTTAGGGGTCAAGTCGGCTAACACCACGGTGGTGTTAGACACTTGAAGTGGACCAAAATCGTATTGGTCATATAAACTACCCGGCAAGATACTCACACTTGCCCCAAGATCCAAAAGTGCCCGCGTCATTTTGAATTCACCCACTTGTATTGAAATAATGGGCGCCCCCGGATCTTGAAGTTTTGGTGGCAGTGCACCCGAAAGAATCGAACTCACATTTTCGGTTAAATCAAGTTTTTTAGGAAATTTGTGAGTTCTCTTTTGGGTACATAAATCTTTCAAGTATTTCGCATATGAAGGAATTTGTTTGATAGCATCTAAGAGTGGTAAGTTAATTTTAACTTGTTTAAAAATTTCCCACATCTCTTCTTGATGTGGGCCTCTTTTGTTTACCACTTTCTTAGATGGTCCCAAAAGAGCTTCGGGAAAAGGGGCGGTATTACCCTCCACACCCTTGTCCTTAGCCTTTGGGACGGGAACGGTCGCAACGGGTGTATCTTTGTTAATTTTTAATTCATTTTTATTTTGACCCGTTCGACCGTTATTCTCTTCATCATCACTCGCATCTTCCACCACCCCTTCAACAAACTTGGGTGGTGGTGGCTCAACACCGTTATCTATCACTCGACCACTATGTAAAGAAATTTTGTTTATTGGTACCTCGTGTGTGTTTTTCGAGCTCGACCCTTGATGCTTAGGGTTCATCGTGGTGTCGCTTGGAAGTCCTCCTCCACTTCCGCGAATTTGAGCCATCTCTTGAGCAAGTTGCCCCACTTGCTTCTCTAATGCCTTTTGAGATTTATCCCTCACTTCAAACTCTTTCTTCACTTCGGCTTTGAACTCATGGTGTGAATTGGTAAGAGCTTGTTGTGAGTTGGTAAGATTACTCACGGCATTCATGATAGCATCAAACTTTGAACTTATCGACTCATCACCTTGGGAGTTTGATGCACCACCCCCATTTCCACTTTGGTTGTAACCCCGTTGATAGTTGCTTTCGTGACTTTGATGTCCTTGGTTACCCCCTTGATTGTAATTCCTTTGGTAACCCCCTTGGTTACCACCTTGACGATTGTTGTATGAGGACCCACCTTGATTACCCGATTGGAAATTCGGATTCATTTGATTTGAGGCGTTACCATACCGGAAATTAGGGTGATTTCTCAAACCCGGATGGTAAGTGTTGGAATTCATGTCGTATTGCTTTCGATCCCCATACACTTGATTCACCTCCTCGGTGTAATCACTCGATCCCGTTGGGCATTGCTTGGTGCTATGCCGAATATCACCACAATCTTCACACACTTCAAATTGAACCGCGTTCACCTCTTTCTTTTTCTTCAATTGAGCTATTTCCCGCTCTAAGGTGGAAATTCGATCCTTGGAATCGAGATCGGGAAGTGATCGGGAAACCGGATGCCTTTTTGCTCTATCGGCCGATTCTTTTTGTTTGGATCGTTTGCTCATCCTCTCCAAAAATTCCCAATCGTCATCCTCATGGTTGCTCAAGAGTGTACCATTGCTTGTCGTCTCGAGCCGATTCCAAGTCGCATCATCCAAACCCCGTACGAAACATTTCACCAATTCCCATTTTTCTATTTGGTGATGTGGGCATCTCCTCATTAGTTCTTTGAATCGGGTGAATGCTTCATGTAGAGGCTCACTTGAAAGTTGACGGAATGACCGAATTTCATCTCTAGCATCGTCGGTCTTGGCCATGGAATAGTATTCATCCAAAAATGCTTGTTGCATTTGTTCCCAAGTTCGAATACTATTGGCCGGAAGTGTAAAGAACCACTGTTTTGCTTTATCTTTCAATGAAAATTGAAATAGCCGAAGCTTCACTTCCTCTAGTGCGAAATTATGCCCTCCAATAGTATCACAAATAGACGAGAACTCCGTTAAATGGGTGTACGGCTCGTCATTGGACCTCCCGTTGAAATGAGGAAGGATGTTGATGTAATGCGGTTTACAATCAAACATCCGCCTTTCGCATACTATTGGAGAATTGTTCTCGGTCACTATCGGTCGGAAACGGTCATTTACTCCCCGTGGAGGTTGTTGACGACGTTGTGGCCCGTTAACTTCTTGATCGACCGGTCTTCGATTATCCCGTCTTTCATCCCTTCGCTCCTCTCTTCGATTATCCCTTGGGTTACCACCTCCCACAAAACGAGGAATCCGGTTAGGGTTTACATTGTTGTTGTTATTATTGTTGTTGTAAAACCCTTCATTCCGGTTCCGTTGGTTGTTGTTTTGTGGTTGACGGTTGTTCCCATAACCGTCGTTTCTTCCACCTCCGTACCCATAATCATCTTCCCCAACATAATTGGCGTTTTGAGACCCAAACTCCTCATCGTCGTACCTTCGAGCATTGTATACATTTCCCCTATTCACGTAGCCCCAATCTTCATCATCATTAGCTCGATCATCGTAATACCCCCCATCGTCCGAATTTTCCGTATGAATGCTTACGTGTTCAGCCGATTGATAACCGGGAACACTATACGGTTCGTCATCGGGAATTGCATTCCTTAAATCGTCGATGTTGAAAAACGGGTCTTCATTTACGGGATTGCCGCGATCACGGTTACCTCTTCGATCGGAGTTGACATTCCGATCATCAAGGTTAATAGGTAACGATGCTTGTCGGTGAAGAGGTTGTTGTTGAGGTGTTCGTTGGGTTTGGTTTCGGAAAGGTGGAGTGGGTGGTCTTGCATTGGTGTTACCACCCGGTTGCTCTTGAGCGGGATAAAAGGCTCCTCGGGATTGGAATTGATTTGGGTGGAGGTTTTGGTTTGGGTTAAATTCTTGGTTGGAATTGTGGTTTGCCATTGAATCGGTTTCAAAGGTCGGTGTGAGTGGTGGTGTTTGGTTGGTTTGATTAGAAGCAAGAGTTGCTTCTAACCGGCTTGCTAAGTTTCTTCTTGCGAGTCTTTCAATTTCCGGTTCGTAGACTAGCGGTGAAGTCCTCCCGAAATTTCGTGTACGCATGCACTACCTGTTACCTGCACAAGTAACACACCCCGCGTAACAAGGAAAAAGACAATACAAAAAGAAAGCAAAACAAATTAAACAGTTAATCACACAAATTCAAACAATATCCAAACACAAAGCGCACGCACTCCCCGGCAGCGGCGCCAAAATTTGATCGGAGTGTCGCGCTCCGGTCAAAGATAATATTTATATGCCCTAATTACCCTTAACAAATAGCTAGTGGTAGCAAGGGGTCGAACCACGAAGAGTATGTGGTTTGTGTGCGGATTTGATTGAATTATGAATAGATGTTGTCACTTTTATGAAGCTTGCTAAAATATGTTTTTGTGTTTTTGTTTGATTGGAGATGTGAATTATAACTACTAAAAACAAACAATTGCAATGATGTAAATAAAGGTTTTGACAAGATAGAGAAAACAAGGTTCACACCCGGTTCGGTTATTGCAATCCTAGGGTTCTTACAAGTTTTAGATGTAATTCACTTGAATATGTTATTAACGGATTTCTATCATCAAAGCTTAGGTGCCAATTGTTATCAACGCATACACGGACTACAATGCACTTCGTTACTTCGGACAAGTAAAACCTTTTGAATGACAAGGCATAATTGCACAAACTTATTTCGCAAAGTCAAATTTCATAACTCACTCGACAATTCACAAATATAGTTCAAATGCAAGACAATTGTCAATCAATTCAAATACAAATCAAGTTGTCACAAAACCAAACTAAATCATTGTTCAAACCCTAGACTTACAATAACCTACACCGGGGTGAAACCTCCAAGAAATTAGCCGCTCATGGTGTAAATGGCACGATCAACGGATGCACGGAACTTGAATTGGGTCATCTTGGAGCTTGAAGATGGATGATTGAATGGTTAGGGTTTGGAATGGTTGGTGGTGATGAATGGATTAAATGATGGTTGATGATTAGGGTTGTGGAATGAAGATTGGATGGTTTTGATGGTGGGTGATGATTCAAGATTGTAGGATGGATGATAGATTGATTGGTGATGAGATGGTTCGTGAATATGGCTCCAAGAATGTCTTTCAAACTCCAAAATATGTGTAACTCCCGAATTCCATAAGTTTCCACCAATCACCATCGAGCTAAAACCCCCAAACATCAAAATTCACGTTTCCGGATTTGAAAGGCCGTCGCCGACGGCCCTCAACCCGTCGGCGGCGGGTCCTGGTTTGCAATTCTGATCCGACGCCCTAATTAACTGGCTACGGGAAAATTGTGCCTACGGGCGTTTCTTGATGGCGTCGCCGACGGCTTGGGGCCCGTCGGCGACGGGTTCTTGATTCTTCATTTCCAGTTTTTTCTTGTTTCGCTTCCGTGTGATCCGTACTGCATTCCGGTGCTCCGGTTCTCGACCCGGTGACCCGTAAAGCTCCCGAAAAGCTCCTTAAACTCTTTTAGACCTGTAAAACACAAATCCCATTAAAAGTAGGCTATTCGAAACTAAAACTCACGTAAAAACGTTAAGTTAAACAATAACAAGCACCGGTTTTCAACCACGTATCACCGATCGGCTGGCCCGTCCAGCTGTATTCGACACAAGTTTGAAGGTTTTTCGGTGGTTTTGGTCGAGACGTTGCTGTGACGTGCTAAACAACTTGAAATCCCATCAAGTCCGACTTGTTCTACGGCCAGGAATCACCCCGTTCCATCAAATCTGGCCGTTCTTGATGGTCTTTCCATGTTTAACCCAAAACTGGTCGTCTCTTCGTTAGAAATCAGATCTTGGACCAGCACGACACTAGAAATGAGCAGAAGGTCGGTATAAGCTCCGATTCTACCGGTCTTGAGTGCTTGGGTGTAAAAGAGTTGAAAGAAAGTTGGAAAACCATCTTTCAATCCTTTTATTCATGATTATGTGTAGATCTATTGTGAAAATGTTGTTTATTCTTGTGGAAATCCTTCGAATCTGAGTTGTTCTTGGTGGAATGAGGCCAACACTTGAAGTTCATAAGAACTTCATAATGACATCACCCTAGAACACCTCAAATCCATTGATTTCATGGTTAAAAGTTGAGATTCGAAAGATAGAAAGGTGGAGAAGTTCATATAGATAAAGGAAGTACAAGTTTTGAGTTGAAAACTTACAAGAATTGCGAGAAATCGGGAGATGAAGGGGTTGGAACGTCTGGTTTAACAGCAACAGTCACAGCAAATGTGCTTGATGTGACAATGGGGTATTTGTAGGCAAAGAGGAGGAGGAGGAGAAATGGTCCGGATCGGATGGCCCGTCCGATCGGTTGGCCCGTCCGATCAGGTGGCCCATCCGATCGGCTGGCCCAGCCGTTTGGCCGGCCTAGCCGTTCGGCTGGCCCATCCGTCCGGACGGCCTACCCGTTTGGAGGTCCTTCAGCAAGCTGCGTTTTGGCGTTTCGATCCATGTGTTGCGCGTTGCGATAGTTTTGGTCACTCATTTTCATATACTTATTTATTATTTATTTATTTATGATAATGAATCACAAAAGGGTCGTATATACGTACTCATATTATATATTTAATTATCCAAAGTTGCGATACAATAACTGAGTTTCGTTTCGAGTATTCGATTTCTTTGCGATGCTTCACGGTCATCGAGGAGGGTAGAATAGGTCCTCTCCCAATGCCATTGTGAACGTTAGCTATATTTTAAGTAATGAGTTGCACTGCGACACATCACGGCTATCAAGGAGGGTAGAATTGGTCCTCACTTGACATCTTCGTGGTTGTCAGCAAGTGTAACGTGATGTGATAGTGATAGAATATGCGAAAATATTGTGGTATAGCGATGTAACTGATGTGGGTACATTATGATCCGAATCTCTGGTGCTAGGCGTAACGAGTATATCGAGTAGTAACAACGCACAAAAGTGCGGGTTGTTACAGTCTCCCCTGCTTTAGGAAATTTCATCCCGAAATTAATCCACCAGTAGGGTTGTAAGAGTTGATGCGAATGAGAGTAACGATTAAAAGCGTCTAGATAAACGGGCGATTGATTAGGATTTGACGAGTGAGAGTGTTGCGATAACCGGTGATAGCAGCGAGTAGGGTGATTTGCAGGACAAAGGATGATAACACCAACCGACAGTGATTAGAGAGTGTTTTAAATTTCTGAAAAGTCGATTAATTAAGAAAAACTTGCTCAGGAAAAATCTTCTCACAGTGCGGCGTTAGCTGTAGCGTTGTTCACACCAGCACGACGAGAAAGGTTTTTTAGGTTACTGAAAGATCTTTAAGTGACTAAACTCATTTTATGAAATTTTCTCGCCCCACGTCATTGACTTGAGTCGATTGTCACACTGGTGTCACAAGAAAATCTCGTTTTGTACAAAGGTTTTGAAAAAAGTTTTATAGGAAAAGTCTTGTAAGAAAAATAAGTTTAAAATTTGTGTAGACAAGCCTTTTAATTATACCAAAATTTTAATTTCAGGTCGGCCCCGCATGGCACTTTCCACGAAAATTCTACAATATGGTTAAAACACTTATATATAGGAAGTACCAGCGGCGTATCCACCATGTTTTACTCATATGGCTTCCGTCTCGTGAGGCGGTGTCATACGTGTCGACATAGCACAGACAGAATTACGATGACTCGATCCAAGCGAGAGGGGTTGGATCAAGTCTTAAAAGGGCGAACTGGGCGATGGAGTCGTTTTCGAACTCGGTTCAGCGATCCAAGTGAGGTAGTTAATTGATTGATAACACCACGTAACACAATGAGCGAGAATGACAACGATAAGCGAAAAGCGATAAGCGATAGCGTCAATTGATAGCGACAACCGTCGAGCGATAAACGACAGTCGATGCTTTGCAAGCGATGGAGACGTTTGATTCGATTAGATTTAATAACACCACAATTTTAACTACCATTAACCCTCATGGCCTTTTTCCACGAAAGTATGCTGATACGGCTAAAACACCACCGTGTCTTAGCCCTATTAGCTTCGTCCCGTGAAGCGAGGTCATGAGTGCTAACATAACACATCTTAACACAGATAACACGAAGTAGCGATAAGTGTTGGAAATATCGAGGCGATGAGATAGGTGCGAGAAGCATTACAGTGAGAAGCGACGAGTGACGTGCGATACTCGTCAAGCGATTCACGCTACACGGTTCTGAGCAAGCGGTACATAGTAGCGGTAGAGATTGTGAGATACGCACAATATATTATTGCGATTTCGAGCCACATAATAAGCGTTTGAGATTAAAACGCATAATAAGCGTTAGCGCGAGACACCAAATATACGATTTCGATTTTGCGAGATAGATTCCATGCGATAATGCGATTGCGAGCGTGTTGACTTACGAAAAGTCTTGCGAGTACACGCTTTGGTTTACGATTGATATTGTTACGCCTTGCGATGTATAGTTTAGTGTGTCGAAAATAACCACAATAGTATAATAGTTCTACGTTCCAACTCCACATGGCACTTTCTTCACAAAACTTTGGTTAGCACAGCGAAACACCGCCATGTTTCAACCATGCACCTTTGTCCCGTGAATAGGTGTCACATTTTGTCAGACATGGTCAAGACGCTTATATATAGGAAGTACCAGCGGCGTATCCACCACGCTTAACCATGCCCTGAACGTTAAGGCATCATTGAGACTCACTACGATCTCCGTGCACTAACCAAAATAATCCCGTGTGCACCCGTGATTAGCTTGATTCTTGCACGTTTATCGTACCTCATCTCAAGAACGCATGGTAGGGGTAAAGTATATTACATAGTACATAGTGCTAGCATTTAGATGATGCGCGAGTATAAGAGAAATAGAATCCACACATAAAAGAGATTAGCGGCACTAAATCATATTATTACAACAACATTAGAAGCAAAATAACGTTGCTGTGGAGGCCTTATGTGGAGACTGCGGTCGTTGCTGAAATTCCTCAAAGCTGCGGTCACGTGCGACAGTGTTGCGTAAAATGATCGTACTAGTTGCAATTTGCGCAGTAGCGACAGTTAGCTTCTGGCGGGTGATGATACGTACACTTGTGACACAGGGGATGGGGTCCATTGTAAGCACGTTTCAGTTGAACTGGAGCTGCTCGGAGAGATTTTGGTTGTGACAGCCCAATTGTTGAAGAGTCTGAACTCATGGTCTTCCGTTTACGACTGGGCTGAGCTTCCTGAGATGATGCGGTGTCGTCGGCGGTTTCGTCTGATGATTTGCTGGGGGCATCATCGGAGGAATCTTCAGAAGGATCATTGATAGATTCGCTGGAAGAATCATCAGAAGAGTTGATGATGATTGCTTGATGAGCTTGTTTGACAGGCTTCTTGGAGAAGAATCCGTCCAAGACTCGCTTGTCGTTAATTTCTACGGCTAAACGGTAGGTTTCTTCGATGGTAGCAGGTCTTGCAGCTTCGACGAAATCACCCACACACTCAGGCAAGCCACGAATGTACTTTGGAATGGCTTTTTCTGAAGTGTTGACTTGACTTGGGCAGATTACGCTAAGCTGTTTGAACCTTGCGGTGTAGCCAACATTGTCACCTTCGACTTGCTTGATTTTCCAAAATTCGCCTTCTAGCTTCTGAATTTCGTGGGAAGGGCAGTACTCTTTCCTCATGAGCTCTTTCAGCTCATCCCAAAAGAGAGCGTAAGCTGCGGAGATCCCACGTTTGTTGCGTTCGGCAGTCCACCATTCGAGTGCTCGCGATTGAAATACTCCGATAGCGCAAGTAGTACGGAAACTATCGGGACACCCACTTTGACGAAGGGTAACTTCGATAGAATCGAACCACTGGAGTAGTTGGGTCACACCTCCTTCACCCGTGAATTCCATGGGATCACAGGCTTTGAAGTATTTGTAGAGAAAAGCAGATTGCGGCGCTTCCGTCTTAGAGTCTTCCAAGGCTCGAGAGTTGTTGAGAGAGTGCACTTGAGCGATAATTTAAGGAATGAGCTTGACCACTTCCTTGGTCACAAGCGAGGCAATCCTCTTATCGGCGCTTCATTTGGCTCTTCTCCTAGCTGTTCGTCTCGAGGTAGGGTCATTGGACGGCATCTAGACAGAGAGAGATTTGGAATGAGATTCGATCATAATGATTTTGAGTTTGCGATGCGATTGAGCGCGATCAAAACTTGTAGCGTGCGATATAAATAGATTTCACTTAGGAGCCACATAGGAGACACGAGATTCCTAGGTTCTCACACAATGAGTTGTTTGTATTTAGATATAGATAGTTGTACTTTACACTTATACACATATATCGATTGTAGAGTACGCGAGGACGCGATGCGTGGAAGAGAGAGAGAGAGAAAGTGGGTAATTAGACATTAGTTTTGTTGCGAACATTCGGTCTTCGTTTTAGATTGCGATGGCTGTGCGAGTTGTGCGTTTTGTAAAACAGGGAGCGAAAAATTGATAATCGTAAAATCAACACATAAAGTGTAACCAAGTTCATCAAGGTGTAAAACCGGCGAGTCGTAGGCTTAGTAAAATAATCGGAGTGCCTTGGGTGTTTAGGCGTCGACTACCCAAGTTAACCCAACTCTACCCAACAAGTTCGTGCACGTGCGTTGACCTGGAAGAGTTATGCTTCCACTGGGATACAGCTCATGGCATTCGTCTTCCTAGTCATCGCGTGGCCAGAGTCATTGTTATGGTCGAGTCCTTGGTGAGAGCTTTTCGAAAACCATTTAGGGAGCGGAACGGTTCATTAAGGTACGGGTTTCACCCCTGACTTAACAGCTTCGTTCCCAATTGTGGTTGTGCTCATCGAATGAATCCGAGAGCTCCACTAGAATTTCGAAATGGAGGCTTTCGTCGAGGTATGGATGTCACTCCTAACTCAACGAAAGATTCTCGTGCTAGAGAAATGCGCTGAGTGAGCAACCCTATCGAGAGTTCTTGGTTTTCACACCTGGTCTCGACTGGTTCACTCGGTTGTGTGATGCGAGTACTTTCGAAAACATGTGTATTGTGTCAGCCTTAGGAAAGGCTGAGTAGTATTTCGGCCTTAGGAAAGGCTTTTCCGTGTGAAGCTATAGTATGCGAGGTTCACACAAAGTTGTAGTTTTTAGCAATTTCGATCGAGAGTATCAGGTAGGCCCAATACAAACCCTATTGGCTTCGTATGAGTCGGCCTGTGGGTACTTAGACTATAGACTAGGTCAATTTCTAAGACGTCGACCCGGACTAGGTCGAGTCTTGCCTAATTCCCTATAGTTATGGCTCTGATACTAATCTGTCACACCCCAACCGATGGCGGAATCATCGGGGCGTGACACTAGGCGAATCAGATTGCTCAAGAGAATCCATAACAACTATTTTGCGATCATCTTTATTACATTCGTTATCCCATACTAACAAATAATACAATCACATAAGTTATCACAGAATTCTTGTCCTCTCGAACAATACAAATCCGACAACCTAGATTTTTAGGTGAGTTTCTAGACTTCCTAGCTTGATGTTGATGTAGACTGCGACTAAACCTGCAACATACGTTAAAATAATGTCAATACTAAAGTATTGGCGAGTATACAGGTTTGATATGTAGTAGCGTAATAGATTAAAAAGTGCTGCGAATTTCCACATGCATAAACGTAATACACGACATATATACTCACAAAACTATACTACCAGCTAAGTCCTCGATGCTCGATTCTTCGATGGCATAACTAGACCCCGTCGGGCGCAATAGTACTATATTAGTCGTGGTGGGACGTCACGAGTATAAGTCCTAGCACATATGCAACTAGCATCATGTATATCTACGCATAACAGTTATTCGCAAGTGATAAATTGATTGATTGAATAATTCGTTTGATAAGTTCGATTTGTTAGGAACGTATGTTACACCTAAAAATGCGATAAAAAGGGGTTCAAGTATACTCACTGTGCGTACTCGGTAAGCTAATCACGGCTTGGTTGGATTGATGGGAAAGTGTCTGAGAATACCCTGATTACAGACTGATTGCATGAGCGTTTGATAGCGCGTTAAATGATAACGGAATTCACAAGAACGAATGAAAATCTGATCGAATGCTGCCCCGTTCGGATGGGCTGCTATCCAATCGGCTAGCCTGTCCGATCGGTTAGCCTGTCCGATCGGATGGGCTGTCCGATCGGCTGGCCCGTCCAGCTGTATTCGACACAAGTTTGAAGGTTTTTCGGTGGTTTTGGTCGAGACGTTGCTGTGACGTGCTAAACAACTTGAAATTCCATCAAGTCCGACTTGTTCTACGGCCGGGAATCACCCCGTTCCATCAGATTTGGCCGTTCTTGACGGTCTTTCCATGTTTAACCCGAAACTGGCCGTCTCTTCGTTAGAAATCAGATCTTGGACCAGCACGACACTAGAAATGAGCAGAAGGTCGGTATAAGCTCCGATTCTACCGGTCTTGAGTGCTTGAGTGTAAAAGAGTTGAAAGAAAGTTGGAAAACCATCTTTCAATCCTTTTATTCATGATTATGTGTAGATCTGTTGTGAAAATGTTGTTTATTCTTGTGGAAATCCTTCGAATCTGAGTTGTTCTTGGTGGAATGAGGCCAACACTTGAAGTTCATAAGAACTTCATGATGACATCACCCTAGAACACCTCAAATCCGTTGATTTCACGGTTAAAAGTTGAGATTCGAAAGATAGAAAGGTGGAGAAGTGCATATAGATCAAGGAAGTACAAGTTTTGAGTTGAAAACTTACAAGAATCGCGAGAAATCGGGAGATGAAGGGGTTGGAACGTCTGGTCGAACAGTAACAGTCACAGCAAGTGTGCTTGATGTGACAATGGGGTATTTATAGGAAAAAAGGAGGAGGAGGAGAAATGGTCCGGATCGGATGGCCCGTCCGATCGGCTGGCCCATCCGATCGGCTGGCCTAGCCGTTCGGCTGGTCCATCCGTCCGGACGGCCTACCCGTTCGGAGGTCCTTCAGCGAGCTGCGTTTTGGCGTTTCGATCCATGTGTTGCGCGTTACGATAGTTTTGGTCACTCATTTTCATATACTTATTTATTATTTATTTATTTATTTATGATAATGAATCACAAAAGGGTCGTATATACATACTCATATTATATATTTAATTATCCAAAGTTGCGATACAATAACTGAGTTTTGTTTCGAATATTCGATTTCTTTGCGACACTTCACGGTCATCGAGGAGGGTAGAATAGGTCCTCTCCCAATGCCATCGTGAACATTAGCTATATTTTAAGTAATGAGTTGCACTGCGACACATCACGGCTATCAAGGAGGGTAGAATTGGTCCTCACTTGACATCTTCGTGGTTGTCAGCAAGTGTAACGTGATGTGATAGAATATGCGAAAATATTGTGGTATAGCGATGTAACTGATGTGGGTACATTATGATCCGAATCTCTGGTGCTAGGCGTAACGAGTATATCGAGTAGTAACAACGCACGAAAGTGCGGGTTGTTACAGTACTCACTATAGTAAGTTTAGGTTTAAATGATATCAACCCTTTCTCAAAGATTGATTGGATCCACAAGACCATCATGATAGTTTTGGTAATAGTTACCATTAAAAAGGCTAAGTCTAATTTACCAAAGTTGTTTTTAATAAACCAAATTCAACTATTAGTATCATTTGGTAATGCTTTTATACCAAATAATGATTTTGAGCTCAAACTACTTAATTCAACCTCAGTTAATTCATTTGGTTTAAAATAACAAAACATGACTAATCTCTCATACGGATTTTGAAATACAAACACATTTATAGAAGCATATTTTATCATTCAGAATCAATTTTGGTCTATTGACTAATCAGTTCACCAAATAATGATTTTAATAAAGTTAGTCAAAATCACCATTTTCATCAGGTTTACAATTCCACTTGGTTTATCGTTCAAAAGCTGCTCCAATGATTTGTAATGCAATACTTCGTAAAATTTCGCTTTTTGTCAATTTTAATTAAATCTCATCAATAACTAAGTTATTAGAGTATATAGAGTTAGTTACATGAGACTTAGTTAGTTACATGAGAGTTAGTTACAGTTACAGTCTTGTATATATATATCATTGTCATGTACTCAGTATATAGTTTTTAGTCTAATGATTTGGTTGAGATCATTTACCTTTGTTATGGTATCAGAGCTTAGGAGCTCTTGATTCCGGCGACTTCCATAGATTCCGGCGATTTACCATTGATTCCGGCAATCTTTTCCGACTTAATTTTCCGATCTATATCAATCTTCTGTTCGCTCAGATCTGATTTCTTCTGCAAATCTGTCTCAGATCTAATTCCTTTATTCATCTTGTTCCTACAATTCATCATGATAGATTCTAGTGGTGTTTCATTAAATTCAACACTAAATCTTCCAAATATCACTTAAGTTATTCCAATTAAACTTGATAAGACAAATTATCTCCACTGGAAACATCTGATACTAGTAATTTTAAAAACTCTTGGTTTCTTGAAGTTTTTAAACCGTGAATTACCTGTTCCAGTACCTGGATCTGAAGAAAGAGAAGTGTGGGATCGATTGGATGGATGTGTTTCAACGTTTATTACTTCTACCTTGTCTTCTCCACTGTTATACCTAGCAAAAGAAACAAACTCTGCATCAGAGTTGTGGAAAAACCTAGAAGATCACTTACTGAAACAAAGAACAAAATCAATCGCTGAATACTTATCTCATGCAAAAGAATTGGATAATTCTCTTGATTGTGTTGGTGATTCGGTTTCTGATTAAATTATTGATGGGTATGAACAGTCAACTAGTCCTACAATTTTCGGCTCATCTACAAGTTCTATTTTGGGTTCTTTTCCAGGCTCATATGTTGGCCCAACTACATGCATCAAATCTTTTCAAAGCCCAAATCCTACAAATTTACCTACTGTTGGGCCGCAAGCTCCTATGCCACGTAGTTTTGTTAATAATGCACCACAGGCTAATGTTCCTCAATTTGATGTTAGTGGATTCGGGTCAGCCTACTTTGCAAATTGGGCTAGTACAATGGAAACACCGCATTATGGGCTCATGGCAGATTTATCGGGTTTATGTGAGAAAGTTGATTCTTGGATACCCGATTCCGGTGCCACTGCGCATATAACCGATGACTCTTCTATTGTCTTTGATGCTGCTCCCTACACCGGCTCTGAGCGAGTCGTTGTAGGCAATGGTATGGCTCTTACTATTTCTCACATTGGCACTACCTTGCTTCATTTATCTGATCGTACTCTTACTCTTAGACATGTTCTTGTGGTTCCTGGCCTAGCCATGAACCTTTTATCGATCACGCAGTTAGTGACTGATCATCCTATAGCTGTTGTTTTCTCATATCTAGGTCTGTCCATTCAGACTCTTGATGGACAGATCCTTCATTACACACGTGGTAGTCCGCATCAGCTATATTCACTTGCTGCTTTCACTTCTGTTTCTCGTGAGACTTGGCATTCTCGGTTGGGTCATCCGTCTGATGATGTTTTGTCTAGATGTTCATTTTTACATTTGACAAACAAACCCACACACGCACATTGTAATGCTTGCAGTATTTCGAAATCGACTAGATTGCCTTTTACCTCGGTTGTATCCCGTTCTACTTTACCTTTACATATTATACATTGTGATATTTGGGGTGCATCACGGTTATGTCTAGAGATGGATACCGATATTTCATTACTTTCATTGATGATTTTAGTCGATTTACATGGATGTATCCTTTGACTTGTCGTTCTCAAGCGGTTGATTTCTTTCAGCATTTCAAACCGCTAGTTGAGAACCTCTTCTCCTGTACCATCAAACATCTTCAGTGTGATGGTGCTCTTGAGCTCATTAGTGGTTCTATGGCTCGTTTTCTTTCAGATTCTGGCATTGCTTATCGCATTTCATGTCCTTATACTCCCCAACAGAATGGGGTTGCTGAGCGGAAAAACTGCCATCTTTCCGAGGTAGCTCGAACTTTATTGTTTCATGCTCGGTTACCAAAGAATTTTTGGTATAATGCATATGCCACTGCTGCCTTCCTTATTAACCGGTTACCATCATCGGTACTTCATCATTCATCTCCTTATGAGGTTCTATTTGGATCTCGTCCCGATTACTCTATTCTTTGTACTTTTGGGTGTTTGTGTTATCCATTTCTTGGTGATACTCGAGCGGATAAACTTTCACCCAAGTCTACTCCTTGTATCTTTGTTGGCTATGCTCCATCTCAACTCGGTTATCTTTGTTATGATCCTCATACATCACGTACGTATACTTCTCGACATGTTCGATTCCATGAGTTGATTTTTGACATTCCAGGGAGTTCTACTACTCCCACAGCTTCTTCAGATTCTATGTCTTTCTTCATTCATCGTCCTTCGCTTCCGAATTCTGTTTCTTCTCCTTCCTTTTCATCTCCTCCTATTATTCCTTCCTCGCCTTCTCCTGTTGTTACCTCACCTGATATTCCTTCATCTTCTGTTCCTCCTCCTCCTCCTCCTCCTCCATCTGTTCCGAATCACCCGATGGTTACACGATCTCGTGATCACACACGGCAACTGCGTCAGTTTCCTGATCATGTTCTATTTCATGTCTCTACTACTCCCACCACTGAGCCTTCCATATTTAGACAGGCTCAGTAGTACTCTATTTGGTGGGATGCGATGCGTGCTGAGATTGATGCTCTTTATGCCAATCAGACCTGGCGTCTGGTTTAGGCTCCCACTAACGCTAGCATTGTTGGTTGTAAGTGGGTTTACAAGATTAAACATAATCCTGATGGATCAGTGAGTCGCTAAAAAGCCCGGCTTGTTGCCAAGGGCTTTTACCAGACTAAGGGTATTGACTACACTAAGACTTTTAGTCCTGTGGTCAAACTTACTACTATTCGTCTAGTTCTTTCAGTCGCTTTCTCTCGAGGATGGTCTATTCGTCAGGTTGATGTCAACAATGCGTTCTTACATGGGGACCTCTCTGAGACTGTGTATATGACCCAGCCCCCAGGCTTTGTTGACTCGTCTAGACCACATCATGTTTGTCGTCTGCAGAAGGCTCTTTATGGCCTAAAGCAGGCTCCTAGAGCTTGGTTTTCCAAGCTATCCACCGCTCTACTTGCTGATGGTTTTACCCAGTGTCTTTCAGATGTATCTCTTTTTGTTTACAGTCGGGATTCGATACTCTATTATGTATTGATCTATGTTGATGACATCATTATTACTAGGAGCTCGTCTGATTTTGTTACTTGTTTGATTGGGCGCTTACATGCTCAGTTTGCGTTCAAGGATTTGGGACAATTGTCATATTTCCTGGGTATTCAGGCCACATTTTCTGAGGATGTTTTACACTTGTCTCATCAGCGCTACTTACTTGATTTACTACATCGCACTGGTCTTGCTGATTGTCGACCATTATCTACTCCTGTCTATTCCGGTAGACAGCTTTCTTGACATACTGGTGATCCTTTATCTGATCCTACTATGTATCGGAGCACTGTTGGTGCATTACAGTATCTTGTATTGACACGACCAGAGATTGCTTATGCGGTCAGTAAGGTGTCACAGTTTCTTCAGACACCTACTGATCGACATTGGGTCGCTGTTAAGCGGATTTTGCGGTATCTTAAGGGTACCATTTCTCATGGTCTATGTATACGTCGGTCTACTTGTGTTGTTTTACATGCTTATAGTGATGCTGACTGGGCTGGATGTCCCGATGATCGACGTTCTACCACAGGTTATTGTTTTTTTCTTGGACACAACCTTATCAGTTGGAGTTCCAAGAAACAACATACGGTTGCTAGGTCGAGTACAGAGGCTGAGTACCGAGCGCTTGCTCATACGGCTGCTGAGTTACGATGGATTACATCTATATTACATGAGTTACATATCACGATGACTTGTCCACCATCTCTTTGGTGTGACAATATTGGAGCTACATATCTTGCAGTCAACCCAGTGTTTCAGCAGCGCACCAAACACTTGGAGATTGACTTGCATTTTATTCGTGACATGGTTTTGATGGGTGTTTTACATGTTTGGTATGTTTCCACTACACTTCAGATTGCAGATATTTTGACCAAAGGATTGTCTAGTGTTCGGTTTTACAGTCTGTGGTCCAAGCTTCACGTGGATGCTCCCCGTTTAGTTTGAGGGGGCATATTAGAGTATATAGAGTTAGTTACATGAGAGTTAGTTACAGTTACAGTGTTGTATATATATATATATCATTGTCATGTACTCAGTATATAGTTTTTCAGTCTAATGATTTGGTTGAGCTCATTTACCTTTGTTATAAGTTACACGTAATATTGGTATAGTTAAAAGTCATATCTTAATAATCATCTGACATGTTTCTAAGATATTGGACAACTACTACATGCTTAACTTTTAGAAATTTAATACATGTGCTTCGAAACCAAATTAAACTTTTCTAAACTTAGTTTCACCTAGCTCATCACTCTTTTCTCTCAATCATTTGTAGCAACTGAACAGAGGCCTACGTCTTTGTTTAGATACTAATTTCGTAATAGAAATGAGGCTCTTTTACATGGTCTTGCGAAACACACTTAGAATTGCTTTGTGTTCTTCTCTTGTAGCCTATAGGATAAATATCAAGTTCTTAATGGTAATTTTAACCATTCTAGTAACTAAATACTCAATATTTATACATTTTACCCTAATTTTAACATTTTACTAAATTTTGGTCCAATTTTTAATATAAGTAAATGGGTATAATACCAACCAAATACAAATGAAATTTTTATAATTATTATGTTAAGTATAATATATTCGACAACATATCAAAAAAATCAGAATGTTATAAAGATGACCTTAAAAAGGTTTGCTTCTGGACATAACCATCCATTCACCACCTTGTGTCCTCTTTCTTCATCCTCATGAGACAGTTAACTTACAATACAGTTGGATTAGTCATTAGCTATCCTACTCAGTTATACATAAACTAGTTGCAAGAGCGTTAAGGTAAAAGCGGGAAAGAGCCCAACGATCCATATGCTTTATCCCTATTAATCGTAATGTTTGAAAGGTAGATCCTCACGATCTGCAATAGTTAAGTACTCAAACAATAAGGTTTTATAGATAGGTTTTATAGTTAATTAGAATTCTATGTAAAGTTAAAACAAAAAAAAGGAAGAAGAAAAGACAAAGAATACGAAATATATTGCCTATTATATAAGAGGATGGGCCTAAGGGTGAGCGGGGCACTCCCCTAAGAGGGGAGTCTCCTCTCTTACACACACCCAATCAGTACTTGTCATGTCAACTCTCCTCTTAACTCCCCTCACACACCCTCAATTTGATGGCATCACTCCACTCACACAATTATTTTTTATAAAAAAAAGAAGAAAAAAATATGATTGGTGGAAAAATAATGGACCCACATTACCAACCAATCACCCCCCCTCTCTCTCCTCTCTCTCAATCGGTGAACATACACCGAGCTACACCCTTCCCGCGCGGTAAACTTGTGTTGGCGGCACCCTTCCCGCACGGTAAACAACTCCCCGCATGGGGTTACCGAAGGTGCTGCCGACACCCTAACACCTTCGAAGGATTTAATATCTCTAATGTCAAACTAAACAAGTACATTGTCTTCGTGTGCATGTAACCTTACCTTGTGGTACCAAAAGATATTTAGAGAAACATATCCCTCATATTCGATGGAGTGAGGATAGAGGTTGCGGCCAACCAACCTTTGTTGTTAATCGATTTAACCCAACAAGCTTTTTCTCTTGTTATCTATGGAGCTTCTAGTGTCATTGAGTGGTTAGTCGTTAACCTTTTTTGTTCCATATAAATTTGACCTAAAATGGTTGTCTTGTTAATAGTTTTATGTATTCATGGTATATTGTTTGCATAACAAACCATAAAAAGATTGACAAATGATCTCGTTTTGAATGATACAATATTTATTTGAGTTATTAACAATACAAAATTAGAAAGTTATCTAACCAAAGTATGTTTAGCTAAATAATTATTAGAGAACACCATAAAAATAGCCATTTTTCTATTACACAAACCCAATGTCACCTATCTATTTTGATTATATAGGTAACCGACCACTCGACCTTAGTTTTGTTGCTAAGCTTAATAAAGCCAACTTTAATACACATCTTGAGTTTCGACGGAAGTTAACAACTTAAACAAAATCAATACATAACTTGGTCTTTATACATACTCAAATTTCGTATACGGTATTCCCTCACTCAACACCACTAATCTTTTAATAAAATATAACAACCGGTTTGGTTAACTAATATTTCTATTTGGTTATAAATTCTTTACTAACTTGAGCGTTGAAGAATAGTCCAGAGACTCCAACCCATGACCTTTTTTTAACGTGTTTCTTGATTTTGCATATCTGAAACGAGACATAAAAAACGAGGTGTGACCGTGTTGATCTTCATCGTCACCCATTCCAATATTTGCTTCTTCCATCATGTAACCCAAACCAAACCTCTATAGTCAATCACCAAAAAGTTCAAAACCGAACAATCATTTTCCATTTCCCCCATTAATTATAAAAAAACTTTCTAAATTTAAACCAAAAACCCATTAATTATAAAAAAAAACTTTCTAAATTTAATCCAAAAAAATACGTAACCGATATTTAAAATCACCAGATCATCAAATTCATCAACAATAAATAAAAAAATAAAAAAAAATATAACCAATAAAGTAATGTGATCTAGTATCACAAAATGTATCAATAGTATCCCAATATTTTGTCCATCCTATATGTTTGTCTCCACTCCTCATACTAACGGTAACCCACAACCACTCGCCCACGCGCCACCACTTTTCACCCAAAATCTCGCCGGAAAAACAAGATCCAACACATACCCACAAACCCAATTACTATAAAGTTCCATAAAGATCCAAACTTTATATATGAATCGACCCACAAATGGGTGGAGTGACGTCATCGATCGCCGCTAAGTTCGCATTCTTCCCACCCACTCCGCCGTCGTACACGGTGGCAGAAGACGGCGGCGGGCAGCTGTGTATCCCAGAAGTTCCCCGGAGAGATGGGGTTGAGGTGTTGAAGCTTAGAACTAAAAGGGGAAATGATATAGTGACTGTACATATTAAACATCCTAAAGCTTCTGCTACACTGTTGTATTCTCATGGAAATGCGGCTGATTTGGGGCAGATGTTTGAGCTTTTTGTGGAACTGAGCCTTCGTCTGAGGGTTAATCTTGTTGGGTATTGTTTTTCTTGAATCTTTGTTGTGACCCTTTTGGTTTGTGATCTTCTTTGTTGTTGGATTTGGTTGGTTTTGAGTGTTTAGGATGGAAAGTTTTGATCTTTGTTTGATTAGGGTTTGTGTTAAAATCTTGATGGTCAATTAGGGATTGTTGTTCAATTAGGGTTTGTATAAAAATCTTGATGGTCAATTTTGATCTTGAACAATTAGGGTTTAGATAAAAATCTTCTGCTCAATTGGGTTTTATATAAAAATCTTGGTGTTCGGTTTTGATCCTGTTCGATTAGGAGTTGTATAAAAATCTTGTTGTTCGATTAGAGTTTTTGTAAAAGTCTTGTTGTTCAAGTGGAGTTTATATGAAATTTTTGCTGTTGAATTCTGATCTTGTTAAATCAAGGTTTATATAAAAATCTTGTTGTTTAATTGGATTTTATATGAAAATCTTGCTTTTGAATTTTGATCTTGTTTAATTAGAGTTTATTTTTATATAAACATATCACTGTTGAATTTTGATCTTGCTCAATTAGGGTTTGTATAAAAATCTTGCTTATCAATTAGGGTTTATACTAGGGGAGTAGGGGTGCAAACGAGCCGAGCAGCTCGAGAAAAAAACTCGAAACGAGCCGAGCCTTATCGAGCCTAAAATAAAGCTCGTTTATTTATCGAGCCCAGACTTGAGCCTGGCATGTGAAGCTCGTCAGGCTCGTCGATCCTTATTGAGCCTTAGTGTAATATTAGTTTTCATTAATAGTTAATAACATTTATCCCTTATTTAACATTGTCTAGTAAATGAGCCGAGCCGGCCTAGCTTATTTAAACTTGTTTACGGGCCGAACCCGAACCTAAAAATAAGTTTGTTTAGTAAACGAGCCGAAGCTTCACTAATCAAGCTCGCGAGCCTAAACGAGACTATTATTTATATTATATCTATTTAATAGTAATAAACGAGCCGAGCTCGAGATTGAGAAACTACCAAGAGCCAAGCTTGAGCTCTCATTAGTTAATTGAGCTCAAGCTCGACCAGCTTGGGCACGGCTCGGCTCGTTTGAACCCTAGTTTATACAAAAGTAGATTCAATGATGAAAACTTTGGGTGTGCATATGGTTCGATGAAATTCAATGAGAACGGAATCTGGGTTTCATTTCCAACCTGTTCGGTTCACAAAATTCAACATTCGGAGTCCAAATGCCGACATGTTTGGTTGGAAAGGAATTGAATTTGATTGTGTTGAATCTTTTCCGTTTTGGGATTCCGTTGATGCTCACGGAGGCCTTTGGATATATGATAAGTATGCATTAATGTTGTGTATAACAACTGTATATGTGATCAATGATCATTTAGGGTAAAAATAATAAAACTTAAGAAACTCATTATCAGATTCTGATTATGTGCAGCTACGACTACTCTGGCTATGGGCAATCGACGGGAAAGGTGTGATATCTAACTTATGTACACATATTTTTATCCAAATATACTTTATGGCCACTATTTAAAAATTAAAACTATTGTTTCTTTTTGTTCATAACAGCCATCAGAGTGTAATACGTATGCAGACGTTGATGCGGTATACAAATGCCTCAAGGAGAAATACGGTGTCAAAGATGATCAACTAATCTTATACGGTCAATCCGTCGGTAGTGGGCCCACCATTGATCTTGCATCGCGTGTGCCCGACTTACGAGGTGTGGTTCTACACAGTCCAATCCTCTCGGGCCTAAGGGTGTTACACCCCGTCAAACGAACCTATTGGTTCGATATATACAAGGTCGTTACAAACTATCAAACTGCATATTAAATGTTAATATACTTTAGTTTCCTTTTCTCGTCTTGTGAATTGATAATTTACCATTTTACCCTTTTGTTGCGTTTGTTGTTTCAGAATATCGAGAAAATCAGTTTAGTGAACTGCCCTGTTCTCGTCATTCACGTAAGATCAATCACTATAGGGTTTTTTTTTTTTTTTTTTTTTTTTTTTATAAAGAAAAGAGTAAACTGCCATTTTGGTCCCTGTTGTTTGGTTACTTTTGCCACTTTAGTCCAAAACTCAAATTTTTTGCATCTGGGTCCCTGTGGTTTCAGTTTTATTGCCATTTTGGTCCAAAAATGAAATAAGGTCATATTTTTCTTATAAAATCCTGTTATTTTGTCATTTTCCGCAGGGGCAAAATGATCATTTCTTTTTTATAAATAAATACCATATTTTATAAGACAAATATGGCCTGATTTGCCTCTGAGGAAAATGAAAAAATTGCAGAATTTTATAAGACAAATATGACCTGATTTCATTTTTGGACCAAAATGGCAATGAAACTGAAACCACAGGGACCCAGATGCAAAAAGTTTGAGTTTTGGACTAAAGTGGCAAAAGTGACCAAACCTTAGGGACCAAAATGGCAATTTACTCTAAAGAAAATGTGTTGTATACAGGGGACGTCCGACGAAGTAGTTGATCATTCGCACGGTAAACAGCTATGGGAGCTTTGCAAGAACAAATACGAACCGTTGTGGCTTACGGGCGGCGGTCATTGCAACCTCGAGTTCTATCCCGAGTTCATACGACACTTGAAAAAGTTCGTTTTGGCACTTGGGAAGTCAAAACGGGCCACAAACGGGCCAAAAGACACGGCAACAGATGTTGAGAATCCAAAGAAACCATCCGAAACCGGAACCACTGGTCCTGCTGACACATTAGAGTTGCGGCCTGAGCTTCCGGAAGTTTCTAGAAATAGTTTAGACAGTAGACTCGAGAAGTCAAAGAAGTCAAACAAACCTGAGAAGTCTCGAATGAGTGTCGACATATTTAGAAGAAAAAAGGGGTTGGTGTGGTGATATTCGTATAAGAAAGGTAACTTGTTACGCAAGTTTTCACCCGTTATGGATGTCCGGTTATGAAAGTAAGTATTGTTTCATATTTAGTTTTACTGTTGTTTAAAAGCATTTGTATGTTATAGAACATAGCTCTCAAGCCAGATTGTTTTTTATTTTATTTTATTTATCTTTGATTTTTGTTTCACTTTTATTTCACCATGTAAAATGAATATTATATTGTAACATGGAGATGGATTGGTGTTGAAGTAACTCTTCTGTGTGAATATGCAACAAAATTTCACACACAAAGTAGGAAAAAGTGATTGTGTTTGGGCCTAATTTGATGGGCCATGGATTAGTCCAATTCAGCCCATTATGGTTCACTCACTCTTCTCTTCTAAAAGGAAAGCAGTTGGAAGGAAACCGGAACCGATATTGGAACCGGTTTGACTGGAACTGACTCTAAGCGGCGGGTTGTAATCAGGCTGGGAACCTATACTTTGAAACCGGTTTGGAACCCGATCAAGCCTGAACCGAACTGGTCAAAACCTGGTTTTGGAACCAAACACGAATCTGAGCTGTACCGATTTTTTACACCAACAAAAACTGATTTTGACCAGGTTTGACCCAGACTGGATCCGGTTTTTAACCGTTTGTGCACCTATGTTCTTCCCTCCCTCCTCTTTCCGCAGTCTCTCTCTATTGGGCGCAATACTTATCTTGACCTACCATTGATCTTTCTTTACTAACTTGATCGTCGGAGGGCGGTCCCCGAGGCTATACGGCCTCGAAGCCTCTTCTGATATGATTTTTATGGTGTTTATGTTTCACTCTTACGTGAGACAAGAAACGACCCAACATAATTGTCGAAACCACCTAAATAGAGAGAACCCCTACAAGCACAACACTAAGGTGGTGTTTGTTTTTCTAAAAAAGATCTCCACAACCTCTTCTATCTACACCAGAAAAACACACTAAACACACTTCCAAGTCTGCACCATGTGGCAACGAAGTCCCAAATCTGCTGGGTCAGCCCACATGCGATAGATAAGTGACTGGCGTCTTCATCTTGGTCCCCACAGAAATTACACACGACTGAAGGAATGTGCAAATTTCGTTTTCTTAAGTCCACCTTTGTAGGAAACCTGTTTAAAACAACCCGCCAAGATAGAAAGTTTACTTTTAGAGGAACCCACCCATTCAAAATAAAATTTAAACCAAGATCAGAGAATATCTTTCTTTCAATAATGTGCCGAACGCTTTTTACGGAAAAACAACCCGAGGTTTCGGGGTTCCAGAACCATTTATCCCCACCTACAGACATTTTACCTCTTAAAAAACAAACAACAACTAAAGATCCAAATAAAACAATTCCTGTTTAATCAACAGGAATTTGATAAGATATGACACTTTTTAATAATCTCTTTCGGCAAGAAACTTTCAACCACTAATTAAATATAAATAGTGGTTTCCTTCAGTTTTGTAGTAACAAATGGCGGATGATGATAGATTAGGTGAAGGGTGGTTGAGTTAAGAACAAAAATTTCATGAAATGAAGATAACGCTTGAATTGAGTTGAGTTAAAATGAACCGAGTCCAACACCGAGTTCATTTAATGATTGAGCTTGATCTCAAGCTTCATATACCGAGTTTAATTAGCGCAAGATTCTAAATGAGTCTATTATTAAAATATAAATAATATTTATAATATTAAATTTACTTCCATTATAAATATTATCATACGTTTTTAGCATTTTTAACGGCTAAATACGACCAAACCTTACACTTACAAGGATCTGAACTCAGGTCACTTTTTGGGAGAAACACCGTACCACTGGACCACTAGCTCATGGGTGTAAATTATCATATTATATAAAAACTAGATAGTATATATATTTCATCGGATTAGGATCAAATACAAAGGATCCTAATTGTAAGAAGTGTAAGAAGGATTTATAGAGTGACAAGCGTCCAATAACCTAAAAAAAAACCCACTACACAAAAAAACCCCACTACACAAAAAAACCTCACTACAAAAAAAAAAAAAAAAAAAACCCTTAAACATCCACCACCACCAAAAACTAGGTTTTTGGGTGGGGGTAGGGGTGGGTGTTTAGTTTTTTTTAGATTTTTTTTAGGGTGGGGGTGGGGGGGTTAGGTTTTTTGGGGGTTTTTTTAGTGAGGTATAGTTTTTTTTTTTGTTTTTTTAGTGAGGTATAGTTTTTTTTTTTTTGGGGGTCAAATAAACTTTGGATTGTGTTTTATCTCAGTCGGGTCAAGTGAACTTTGAGTTTTCTTTTTCCAAATGGGTCAGTAGGTTTGAAATTGCTACACTCTTGAAAAACTTGAGTTATTGTGGTGAGAACATTGTTTTTTTTTCTAAACATAACTACCATATAAAATATTTATTTATTAATTATGTGTCATTAATGCTATGTGTAGTTACTGTATGTTTTTTTTTGTTGATTTTCAGTTTTGTTTTGAAGAACTTGGGAGAATTCTATTGTGAGTTATTGGGAGAATTCCTTCAGTCTGAATATGAACAACTCAAGGAGACTTCTACCTGGGCCCAAGGGATGATTGGGTGCGTATTTTTGGTATGTGGGTAAATTCAGTAACTGAAACCTTCTCATTTTGTAGTACAAGTTCAATGTTTTGGGTGACTCAGGTCAAGGCAAGGAAATATCATATGAGCTCGATACCGGTATCGGTACCGAATTTCAGGTACCGATATTTGCCAAATATGGATACCGATACCGAATACTTTCGGTATGGTACGGTACCATGGGTAAAATACCGGTACCATATGCGTACTGGTACCGATAATGCCAAAAAGTGGATACCGATATGGTATCAAAAATAATTTGATACGGGACATTCAGTACCAATACCGGTACCAAGTACCATATGCTCATCCCTATTTTGTGCTATGAGTTTTAAGTACAAATTTGGGGGAAAGGTCAATGTGTACTACTATACATGATCACTGTTACAGTGGCTGGTCATTTTAATGAAGTTCTTTGTTTGTCCCTTGAAAAATTTGATATTTCATTTAAGTTCTTTAATAGTTTTTCAATCATTTACATTTTTCTTCAGTTATGTTTAAATTGTTCATTCTTTTGACTTTAATTCTTGCAGCTGATCGGCGTGCCCAATCTGAGCAGCTGGAGTTTACAGATGGTGATTATCAAAAGGAACTTGAGCATATTGAAAAGGTCAAACTTTATCTTTGCTCTATTATCATTTATAATAAAATTTTATAGAATTCAACGTATATGTATTTTCGTTACACCAGGTTTTTGTCCCCTTGGTTGAAAAATGCAAGAAATACGGAAGAGCGATGCGCATTGGAACAAATCACGGGAGTCTTTCAGATCGTATCATGATGATCTGGTGATTCTCCTAAGGGAATGGTAAGCAATTTCTCTACCTTCAACTTTTAAGTTTACTTAATTTTGCCTAGATTGTCATTTACCATAACACCGTAATTTTAATTGCATTTATATTTCAAGGCACCATTTGAAGAGAAACATCGAAGCTATTTCGATTTTCAAAGGAGAACTGGTGATTTACCTGTGCAGAAGGAGGTTTGTTTGTGACTCTTCACAAAACGTTAAATATTTCTAAAATATATATTAAATAGTTAAATGTATGACAGGGTGAAGAGGTGGATTATAGAGGTTTACTCCACCGTGACGGTTCTGTTCTCATGTCTGTTTCTTTGAATCAACTCAAGGTTTATTGAATTCTCAATTATGTAGACTTTATAATACCATTTACGTATCCATTATAAACTTTTGCATTTTCTTTTTCCAGACACCTGAACTCTTCTATAGATCACTAGCTGCAAAACTTGTGCTTGGTATGCCATTCAAGGTCAGTTCATTCTTTGTCACATGATTTATAAGAACTCGTGAATGTTCCGTAACATATGTACTTCGTACTGAGGCTACTTCAACTTTAAAAGATGAAACAAGGGTTACTAAATAAAGTTCAATAAGCAATCCCAAACAGCCCTCTAAAAGTAAGTAACTTATTTAGTTAATGCTTAAAAGTCAAATGTGGTCAAGATTTGTTCTTTTGGTGTTTTCTTTTCTTATATGCTCAGGCATGATTTTTCTTTCAACAACTTATATCATGAATTAGTTACTGTCATTCAATGGTATACAATCTTTCCGTTCAGTTTACCATTCTACCCTTTCTTTGTTCATAACAATATCGCCTCTAGCTCTATTCTGGATCGATTATTGTGTTGCAGGAAATTTGTCACGGATATCTTAAGCTTGAAAATACACTGTTGAAAGCGCAGCTCCTCGTGTTAAAAATACTTAAAATATGTGATTTTGGGTATTCAAAGGTAATTAATTTACTAAGTTTTCATATTTGTTTTACGAGTCCTCATACCAGAACTCAAAGATTAGATAATAAGTGGTTGTTAATATTCATATTATTTATTTATTTATTTATTTGCATTCAGTCATCAGTTTAACGTTCCCAATCAAAGTCAGCTTCAACTTACATTGCACTTAAAGTTCTTTCAAGAAAAGAATATGATGGAAATGTGGCTCCTTTTAACTTTTAGTTATTTACTAGACATGCTATTTAATGCTATTCTTATTTGAATTACCATAATTGACTCATCCTAACACACACCATTGTTCTTGTGAAAAACGATAAATTAAATTGTTAAAAAATTAAAAGTTAAATTTTCGACATATTTTGATACTGCATGTGTTGCAAAAACCTTATGGACTTTAGTTGACCTCATGGTTTAGTCTTTTTATTTATACATTTAAGTAGCATTAGTCATAAATAGTTTCTAATATAATTAATTTTCTCAACCCGGGAAGCAATCCTGGGTGATAACCGTTTAAACCATTAAAATAGTTTTTATTAACTTTCAACCTACCCGTTTAAACTATTTTCCTTTCTTAAATCTTAGGTTTTGATATTTATAATTGTTTGAGATAAAACACAACCTGAATTGACCCATTCATAACTAGATATATTTTCATTGTCGGGTCTGCTTGATATGCGACGGAAATGAGTTTTTGATGACGAGAGTGTGAATTCATTAGAAGAAACTAAGAAGCTGGCCATATCCGGCGGATTGGACAGCGTTGTTCTCGAAGCAAATGGTATATTCAGAAACCCTACATCAGTAAGAGAGATTAAAGAATCAAATCTTTTCCTCCTTACTTATGGTAAATTAAAGTAAGCTTTCAATTTACTTCCTTTTATTATATCGAATAAAAACCATTAAACACTGATTAAATGGGTCACCGCGTTTATACTTTTAACAGCAGTGTCCCCGAAGCGATACACGCTCAATATCTTATGGGCGTAATCGTCGATTTAGTACAAGAAATCACAAATGCAGTTGCGTATTTCAAAAACGAAGATGAAGGAGCGGAGGTGAAAGAGAACACAAACAAGATTGAACCGTCTTTTTTGCTGAATTTGGTATCACAAGTGATGCAGCATTGAAGTTCGGTACATTAGAGTGGGGTCGCGTCGGGTCATTTGTTTATTAAATGTATCCCGTGTGGGAATTAAGTTTGGTTAGGATGATAAGTAGTGGAGTTCTGTTTTTCTTTAATTTCTTGATCACTCAAATGAAGCTGGTTAAATTTTTCGCATTTTTATGTCATTGAATGACACTATTTACTTAAGTTGTTATTGTTAATATCTATGAAGACATTTTTAATTTATTATTGTATTAACAATTAATCAATGTTGTGTAAAAGTTTAATGAAATAATATGTTACATTTTAATAAAAAAACATGTTTATTAACTAATAAAAATAAACAACCCGGGAAGCATTCCCGGGTGATAACCTAGTTTCATCATATATATAACCAAAAAGAACTATACATGCGTGTAAAAATAATTAATAAATATCAAGTTAGTCGAACTTGGTATTATACAATTACTTACGAGGTAAAGTTGAGATTCAGACATATGTCTTCGAAAGGAAAAGTTCAAACCAGACAATCTTAAGTTAAACAAGTTGAGGTTGGGTTAACGAGCTTGCCTTGAATGATTTACGTCCTTAAGGACGCAAACCAGAGGTATTGGGCCACTTCAAAATCCTATATTTCATTCAGATGATCAAATGTAGGATTCAGCCATTTTCTTGATAAAAAACATAAAATTATAATATAACAAACTTTACATATGTAACACCATATGTTTACATATTTCAACATATGATCTACAGACTAATTATTTTAGCGTAACAGTTATTTTTTTTTCATATTTTAAGCAAAGATAATTAATACGAAATGATTTATGATGATAACTAACATGATGTATAAGTCATCTAATCACCCCATAAAAACATGTATCTGTGTCTTATATTTCGTATAATTATATACTTCATAGTTAGCACCATTTAACAAGCATAAATTCGACCTTTTTCGAAATTGTTTTATACAACAAGTTTTAAAGGACAAAAAAATATGATAACTACGTGACAAAAGCTACATATTAGGAATTTTGATTTGATATTTTAAGTGGACCGAGGCGTAAACGAAACGTAAAAATGTTGAACCACATACGCAATTTGCGTCATGTTAACTCGCAAAATTTAAAATGAAGCGTAAAACAAAAAAAATACGAATTATGAAAAGTACAGGGACCAAAGTTTTTTTTTTTTTTTGTTTTATAAATAAATTTTCATTCCAATCACCAAGTCAAATTTACATAAGGATAGCAGGTTGAAAATAAAAAATTTTGTGATGTTAAATTGTAAAAGATGAAAACTTTTTGGTAAAAAATAAAATAATCAAATAGTTTTAGATTAAAAATGTAATATCAAATAAAGATGCTGTAAATTTATATTATGTAAATACATGGACTAAATAATTATATATGATAGAATGGGTTAAAATGCATTTTAGGTCCATTATAATTTAGCCCACTTCAATCAAACTAACTTATATTATTAAAATTTATTCTGTGAAATTTCAAAGATGATAAATAATATAATATAATATAATTAAATCGTTTAGACAATATATAATTTTGATAATTGTCTTTATTGTATAATAATAATAGCATTAATAAATATAAAATTATATTACTTTTTCTAATCTTAAAAAAATATGTGGAAGTTTATTAGAATTTGAGAAAATCATGAAAATAATCATTTTCATGAGTATGTGTATGTTGTAGTTCTAAAATCTAAAGGTATGTTCAAAATAGTCTCATAATCACGATATATGTCGTTTCATAGCCATGTTATCTATTTTTACTTGATATGAAACTATACTTCCATTAAAAATGATTTAAAGGAATAAGATACGTGACAATACATGATGCATCAGCTTTTCACTCGTGTATCAACATCAAACGTTCATTTACTAAGACGTGGCTGAAAAACTTCAATATATTCGCAAGTCCAAGTTGTGTGTTAGCCATTCTTTTCGCGTATCAGAGATGGAAATGAGAATACAATATGTTTGGTTATCAAACCTATTTTATGATATATTTAAGAACTAAATAATGTGAGGTTTGTTAGTAATAATCACATGGAATTGTGAATTAAGGACATGAAATTTGATAATGATAGTAGGAAAACATATTTAAGTAAACACACACATACCATAGCTTATGGGAGGTTTGTTAGTAATAACTAAGGGGCCGTTTGTTTACCTCTTAATGATGCTCTTAATGGTTCAGACCTCTTACTGGTTCAGCACTTAATAGTTAGACATTTGTATGGTTCAGACATTTGCCTTTGAATGGTTAAGTATTATAAAGAGTCTGAATGGTTAAGATCTCTAATCTGAATTGGCCAGACATTTGCATCTGAAGGGTTAAGCATTATACTGGCTCTTAGTGGTTCAGACCTCTTACTGGTTCAACACTTAACCATTTCGAAGTTGGCAAACACCCCTAAGAAAAAACTAACATAAAAGCCTCTACTTGAGTATCAAAGGTCTTTCAAATCAAAAGATTCATAGCTACTCATGACTAGTTCATAAAAAGATGAGTATGAAGATACAAGTCTTCATTTCATTTGCTTCTCTTTTGTATGGCTGTTGGTATTTACACTTAAACAATAACTTTAGCACCTCTCGTGACTCACAAGTATCCTAACAGTAAATATAGAGACACAGATCACACTAGAATCTACGCTCCTTGTACTTGCAAACCAGTTTTAATAATTAGTACCAAGTAACAAAGGAGCAAACATCAACAACGGCTTCAAAGTACCTGGTGTAAACTTCCTAGCAAACAACACACACATAGGTGTCGTGTTATCATTATAAACACATTCGTTAGAACCAAACCGAATCGAGTTCAAGAACTCTTCTGTAATCTCACTCCTCACAAATTTTCTTGGATGCGGGCCCACTATTGACCAATCAACATGTGTAATAGTTCGGTTTGAGTTTAACTCTCCATATAAAATATTTACCATTGTTGGTAAATAATGTTCATCATTATAACATGGTGGATGACAATATTCTTTAAAAAGACTGTAGTAGTTTTGTTCATCAACAATTGCAAGAGCAAGATCACGATTAACTTCAAACCATTGAGACCCTTTTCGCCAATCCTGAATAGTGATGTTGGGTGACATTTGTGGATTGTAGCGACCACGACCTGATTTTCTTTTCTCATCATAAGAGCTTATATAGCTTAATTTCGAGTTAACAAGATAACTATAAGTGTTGGTGAAGTTAAACAATGGGATACATGAGTCAGATAGTAACACAAATCTTTGATTCGAGGGATCAAGGAGTGCGTTCGCTAGCAGTCTTCTCTCGGCATCAGCCATGGAAAAATCTCCCCAATACACAGGCTGCAAAGTAAATGATATGAGACTCAAGGCTAAGCTAAAGCATCCATATATATATGAAAATAAACATTTATAATTCATGAAGTAATTAATAGTAGTAAAATAAATGTGTATTAGTGTTTCAAGATATTTGAAAGCTGAAAGAAGTTAAAGATAGATTTCTTTTTTTTTTTTTTAAATTACAACATTAAGAAAATATGAGAGATTTTTTTTAATGGCAACAAGAACGCTTTATTAACACAAAACCATATATTTCAATTTAAATTCTTATTGTATATCTTTTCTAATTAATAAGATATTCATCTGGGTTCATCTTTTTTTACTTTCATAGTTTCATATCCATTAGCGATTATTAACAATATTAGGTTCTTTTTTTATTTTATTTTTATTTTCAAAACTGCGAATTTCTTTAATCATTATTAGGGTATGTGGTATAGAGGTGGTGTATTGGAACATGGATTGCCACCCGGACATGGTGAAAAAAACGGAGGGAGAGGGGCGTGAAAGTGGTATTTAAAAAAAACATTAATCAATTCAAAACCAACCCAAACAACACCTGCCAATCAAGAGCGCTCCACCTCACCACCCAAATGCCCCCCACGCCAGTGGAAGATATCCCGCCCTCACCACCACGCCACCTCCATGCCAACTCACAGGGCGGTGTTCCCAGAGTGGAGATACCACCACACCACTTTCGTACGTCTACTCTCTGTGATTGATTTCTAAACATGTTTAATCATAGAAAGAAATCTAAATATCAATATAAAAAAACCGATTTTATAAATTTCCAAAAAATGATACTATATTCTTTTTAATTATTATTTTTATACATACTAGTGGGTTACTACTCGCGCTCCACACCGGGTTTGAAACACACATAAAATTAAGCAAATCGTGAACGTTATGAAACAAAAATCACGAGCGATGGCATATTCGAAAGTCATGGAAAAGTTACATTATATTGTATACAAAAGTCAAGTTAGTCGAACAAACTTTACACTAAAACACATATAAATTAGATAAACACGACGATCGTGCATTACAGTGGGGCGGTTTATACAGCGTGCAATGGTGTATTTAGAGATGAGCGTCGGACACTTTAAAAAACCAAATGGTTTAAATAATATTTAAAACAACGCTTGGTTTAAAAACACTATTACGAAAATTCTCGTCGAAACGTAGATAAAAATAACTCACTTAAAGTTAAAATTCAAAGAGAGGTTGTAATGTAAATCGTTAAAGAAAAAGAAAAAAAAACTAACAAACCTAAAGATGAAAGGGTGCAAATGAAAATTATACATTAGGAACAAAAATAAACGAACAAACAAAGATGAGGGGTGCAAGTGAAAATTATCCACTAAAAAAAATGAATGTAGCTGCTAGAATTTTGTGGTGAAACTAAAACATACAGAAACTTTGTGACCAAAACAAAAAATTCTAAAGTTACTTGTATTTTTGTAAAATTATATATAATAATTTCCAATAAAGGATAATATCTTCAATAAGTATCTTTCATTCAATAAAGGGTGTAAGGGGCACCTTCGGTGACCCCATTCGGTGACCCCATTCACCTAAGGGGAACACCGCCGCCATCACTTAGGTGAGTGGTTTGGGGGAGTGAAATCGGTGGGAAGTCACCGAAGAGAGGGAGGAGAGAGGGAGGAGTGGACCAATGAAAAGTTTTCTTTTTTTTCTTTTTTTTTTTAATAAAAAACCAAGTCACCTAAGAGGGGAGTGCCGCCATCAATTTAGGGTGTTAGGGGAGTTTAAGAGGGGAGTTGACGTGACACACGAGAATTGGTTATGTGTAAGAGAGGGGACTCCCCTCTTAGGGGAGTGCCCCTTACCCCCTTATCTTTCATTTTCAACAGTTGATTATTTTGTACGTATTTCCAAAAAAGGACATTATATTCAATAAGTATCTTTCAAATTGCCATTGTTTTGTAAAACATAACAAATATGCATTTAATTACTTGACTCTTATATTAATAAAACGTTATTAAATAATATGTCAGATTAAACTCACCTGGCTGGTAATTCTTGTGCCATAGAAGATAGATTCATGAGGGGTGGTGTCATTGTAAGATGGATGGGGGTGGACGTAGATGGAGAAAAGACCTTCATGCCCTTTAAAGAACAACTCCCACAATGGTGAAAGTGGCCATGGCCCTGGTGTCAAGAACATAAATGCTACCTTATAAGGACTAGTATTTGTGGTAGTCATCTTTGAAATTTCCACAACTCTCTTTACCAAATCTTCATCACTCATATTGTGCATCATGCGCATTTGTTCGTTAGGCGGCCGTAATGATGGTGATGGTAACAAAGAAAGCGTACTAGCATGCGCTAGCGGTGGTGGTGGTAATGATACTGAATGGAAAACACTAAAAATAGAGATCTGGACGGCGGCAGAGAAATTTTGAAGGTAGAGAGCGCAAACAAAGCCGATTGGCAAGCCAATCAAGAAGATTAACAAGTGATAAAGAGAGTTTTTAGAGTGGAAAAGTTTCAAGAGTTTGATGGTGAATGCTATTTTGGTGTGGCTGGCAGCCATAATTATTTGTATGACTAAAAAGACTACTTCTACATACAATATATAATGAAGGGGGCTGCCAAATCATATAGTGGTGTTTCATTGGTACTTTGATAGCATATAACTTTGTTTCAGCCGTTAGAAAATTAAAAAAAATAATAATAAAAAATATTATTTTGGTTTCAGTGGGTTATGGAATTTTTTGGCTTAGTGCTTTCTTTATTAACCGAAACAACATGTAGAAAAACACAAATAAAGACATGGGAGATGGGGAAATGTGGAATTATACCGGTTTTGAAATTTTATTGGCTTTCGACCAACTATTTGTCAAAATCAATTTTGGCAAAGACTACTAGTAAACTGGCGATTTGGAAGAGTAGAACAATTTTGAAGAAATTTATTAGGCTACAGGGTGTGGTATAAAGCCTGTAGGGGCTTTATCACGACACCTCAGTTTCACCTCACCGTCACGTCACACAGGGGACTTTAAAGCCCCTTCTTTTAACTTGCAAGGTGTGGTATAAAGTCCCCCTTTAAACTATAGCGCCCCCTTTTAAACTATATTCACCTCGATCCTTTCAATTCGGTCCGTTAGCACGTTGGCGAACAAGGGTTGGCGCCCCCTTTTAACAACAACGGGGTGGTCGATGGCGTCCCGGGGCGCTATACATGTCGATATGGCAGGGTGGCGCTAAGCCACACCGCATGGCCTTAGAGATGGAAACAGAGTTTCGTAAATAAAAGGTTTAACTATTTTATTTGGATTTAATAAACTACGTAGTCAGGTTATATAATCATGTCACATATGATTTATAATTACGTATCACATGTATCGTCACACACCTTTATAATTCTTCAAAATCAATTACCATAATTATGTTTTTTTTTTTGAAAGGCAAATTTCATAAAACACCACAAACACGGATTATCTCCAAGATGGAGATAATTGCAAAACAAAACACTTAGGGATTGTTTGTTTACCTCTTAATGACACTATTAAGGGTTCAGACCTCTTACTGGTTCAACACTTAATGGTTCAGACTGTTTGTTTCACGAGCAGATGTCTGAATGGTTCAGACATTTGCCTCTGAATGGTTAAGATTTATACAAAGTCTAAATGGTTAAGACCTCTTACTGGTTCAACCCTTAATAGTTCAGACCTCTTACTGGTTCAGCACTTAACCATTCAGATGTTACCAAACAGCCCCTTACTTCACATCAATTCGAAATAGGGTCTCCTTGGCGCATACCATAATTATGTATCACATACATGATTGCATATCGTGTACATAATCATGAAGCATTTTAAAAAATTAAAGAAAAATCATAACAATATTATACTTGCATTAAATATGATAAAATACCTATGTTATGCTATTTTTTTAAAGAGTTAAATGTCATTTTAGTCTTTGTGGTTTGGGTCATTTTGTCTGCTTAGTCTAAAAGTTTCATTTTTAGCCCCTGGGTCCAAAAAGATTTCACCGTTGCCATTTTAGTCTACTGGGTTAACTTCATCCATTTTTTTGTTAACGAGAAGGGCAATTCGGTCATTTTAAATGTAATTCTGTTGGCTAGAAGGGCAATTCGGCCATATGAAATGACCGAATTGTCTTTCTCGTTAACAGAAATAATGGATGAAGTTAACCCAGTGGACTAAAATGGCAACGGTGAAACCTTTTTGGACCCACAGACGAAAAATGAAACATTTGGACTAAACTGGCGAAATGATCCAAACTACAGGGACTAAAATGGCATTTAATCATGTCACATATGATTTATAATTACGTATCACATGTTAAGGCATAAACCATTTCTATAAATATTAATGTTAAGGTATAAATCATTTTTATAAATATTAGAGTGAATTTCAAGAATTGTCCTTTATCTTTATAACAATTCTCAGGCGCTATTCTTTATGTTCAAAATTGACGAGTTTTGTCCTTTATGTTTTCATATCATACACGTTTTGTCCTTTAGGCCTAACCCAGTTAGTTTTTTCAGTTAAATTTGGTCATATGCTTTGCACATGAGGACATTTTTGTCAATTCAAAGGTAAGTTCAACGACAGATTTACAGCTCAAAGCTTCTGCAACCTTTGAATTGACAAAAATGCCCTCATGTGCAAAGCACATGACCAAATTTAACTGAAAAAACTAACTGGGTTAGGCCTAAAGGACAAAACGTGTATGATATGAAAACATAAAGGACAAAACTCGTCAATTTTAAACATAAAGGACAACGCATGAAAATGGGTATAAAGATGAAGGACAATCCTTGAAATTCACTCTAAATATTAAAACAAAGGTTTGTCGTGTGTAAAATCACTGTAAATATCAAGTGTATATAGACACGCACACCAAGTTTTTGGTGTCGTTGCTGGGGACGCGGCGAATTTTCGGAACAATCCGAGTCATTATTTTACCGGTGCACATACTTGAATACTTGTGAATACTTGTACATTTTTGTATATTTATTTGTTTTGATATTTACTAACTTGTTAATATTTAACTGTTCGACTAACTTTTCTTTTTTTTTTTTTCTGTTTAACTAGCCTAACTAACAGACTGACTTTTTATTCAATTTATTTGCTGTTCTACTAACATTTTCTTTATTTCCTTTGTTTATTTAATTCAGTTTAACTAACTAACTAACCTTCTAACCTTATATTTAATTCATTTATTGTCCAAGTAACATTTTTTATTTATTTATTTAATTCAGTTAAGTGTTCGGGATCGAACCATTTTATTTATTTATTTCATTTCAGTTATTTCATTCCTGTTTATATTTACATTTATGCCCGTGTTCGGAATCGAACCGCTTATATATACTTATTTATTTCATTTATGCATTTATTTACATTTATTTATTTACGCTCTTTTATTCATTTATTCATTTTGTCCACTTATTTATTTAGTTAACTGCTTATTCATTCATTTATTTGTACTCATTTATTTATTTATTTACTTGTTCGGAAACGAGCAGCTTGTTTAATTATTTAATTATTTACTTCACGAAATAAAATAAAAACTTTCTGATAAAATTATCAGATTTTTGATGAATTTATCAGAATTTCTTGTAAAATATAAAAATTTCAGATTTTCAATGAGATAATTAGATTTCATCAGATTTTTATCGAACATATCAGATTTTTTGATAAAAAAACATTTTTCGGATGTAAATAAATAAATAAATAAGTATAATCTGTATATATATGTATATAATATAATAGTATAAAATTGTTACTTATAATATTATTATATTCTTTTTCTGTATAATGCTTTCCTTATTACTTGTAGGTTAATGTCCTCAACCCCTATACAGGCTATTGCTGAGCTAGCCAACGAACCAGAACATAATCTAAGAAGAAGCAGGCGGCTTCGTGAAAGATCACCTGTCATTGCACAAAGGATTGCGGCCGCAATCGACGAACCAGTGATACTTTCTGACAGCGAGAGTTCAGTAGACGAAAGAGGAAGCATCATGACGGAGGACGACCAGCCTTTGAATGAGACCGGCCATCTAGGAGGAGAGGGCTTGCTACCAAGCATCGCCCGACCTACAATAGCAGTATCGAGTTTTGAAATTAAATCTAGTATTATTAACATGTTACAAAATTCTGTGCAGTTTGATGGGAAGGATCACGAAGATCCAGGTCGGCACATCGCTTCATTTCTCGAGCTGTGCTCGACTTTCAAAATTAGAGACGTTTCTGAAGACGCAATTCGTTTGCGACTATTTCCATTTTCTTTGCGAGACAAAGCCCGATCTTGGCTTTTGTCACTTCCAGCAGGGTCCATCACGACTGGGAACGAGATGGTAGATCTTTTTATGCAAAAATACTTCTCTCCGGAAAAGACAGCTAAGCTAAAGAACCGTATAATGACATTCTGTAGGATCTGAGTTTCTTATGATTGTGTTTGTTTAACAAAAATAAAGATGAAACAGAGATAGTTGCAGCGGAAATAGATGGAATAAACTTTCAACACACAATCAATGAGAGAATAAGTTTAGCAAACATGTTTGACATGAAATCGAATGATTGTATTTATTACAATAGTCAATTACAATTCATGCATGCACATAATCTCCCCCTCAGCCTGAGCTCACAGTGATTGTTCGTACATAATGACTTGGTGATGAAGAGAGCTAATAGAACAGTACAGGGTACTGTTCTATTTATAGTACAGAACAAACCACTGAGCATTTTTTGGCTGACGTCACCATGAAAGTGACATCTAACCTCCTAACAACCTATAACCACTGATCACTACAAACACTGCTGACTAAACTACTGATTACAATATCATACAAGAATAAACTAAACTGCTGCTTCTTCATTCCACTGTTATAGCTCTAGCAGTGCTTTGTGTCTTCAGCAGTACTTGAACAATATCAGTAGATTGAGCATCAGTGCTTTATCTTCAACAGTCTTTGGTGATCAGCAGTTGTTTGTGAAGAGCAGTACTTGAGGTCATCAGATGTTAGAATCACTTCCAAGGGGAAAGATCTGATGCAAACAACTGCTTATTGTGAATCCACTGATCTGATCCAGTTTTGGCTTTATCAATTGTTCCTCTGTAGGGTTCGATCCCAACACATTCAAGCAGGACGAAGGAGAATCTCTACACGCAGCTTGGGAGAGGTTCAAAGATCTTCTGATCGATGTCCCACATCATGGGTTGTCCAAAAGACAACTTGTGTTGAACTTCTACCAAGGACTCAACTACGACTCACAAGAGCGCATAGACGTATATGCAGGAGGCGATCTTGGAACTAAGCCACCAACTGAAGCCTACGTAATTATAGAAAAAAGTACTTTGAAGTCGAGTTCTCATCACAATGGAGTGCGAAATAAAGCATCATCTATTCCTGAAGTTCATCAGGTGGATACGTGTACGGCTCTTGCAGCGCAGATTGGAGCTTTGGCAGCAAGGTTTGATCAAGCTCGGAACGTTTCGCAAGTACAATCATCGTGTGAGCAGTGTGGAGTGTCACACGAGCCAGGTACTTGTGAGTAGGGTGTTATGTTTACAGGCCACAAAGAGGTGGACTATTTGGGCAATCAAATTAGGCCCCAAAATAAACCCTACAACAACACGTACAATCCGGGATGGAGAAATCACCCAAACTTTGGGTGGAAATCTAGTTCTAATAATCAAATCCCACTCGGATATGCTTAACGCGCTCTCGTGCCATAACAGCCTCAGGGGCAATCCTTTCAGCCCCAAGGGCAATCTTTTCAATCCCAAGGGCAATCCTTTCAACCATGTTACAATAATTTAGGTTCAGGAAGCACTTCCTAGCCACAAGCCTTTCAAAACAACTCGAAACTAGAGGAGATGATGGCGCAACTATTAAACAACTCCAACAATGCCAATCAAATATCTGAGAAACGATACCAGCAACATGAGGAGCGTTTCATGGCGCAGGAAGGTGAAATACGGAGCCAGAAGGCTTCAATACAAACCATTGAGAATCAAGTCGGCCAGTTGGCCAAAATGTTGTCTGAAAGACCCTAGGGTAGTCTTCCAGGTAACAAAGAACCAAACCCGAGAGGGCATGTTAATGCAGTAATGACGAGGAGTGGTAAAACCACAGGACCCGACAAATCGGACTCACCACCGATCACTGAGACGGTCCATACTGACGCTTCAGACGAGGTGCACGCTAGGCGAGTCCCAGCAAGTACAGCACAACTCCAGGTGCCAGTTACAGATTATTCTCCTCCAATTCCATATCCGAGCAGACTGAAGAAGCAGAAGAACGATGAACAACATGGTAAGTTTCTAGAAATATTTAAACAATTACATATAAACATACCATTTGTCGAGGCGTTGGCTCAAATGCCTAAATACGCGAAGTTCTTAAAAGAAATCCTCACGAACAAGCAGAAACTTGAAAGCTTGTCTTGTGTGTTGATGAATGAAAACTTTTCAGCCCTTCTCCAAAATCATTTACCTGAAAAGATGGGAGATCCGGGCAGTTTTACTCTTCCCTGCCTCATTGGCAGCATGTCTGTCAGTCATACATTAGCTGATTTAGGAGCTAGCATAAACCTTATGCCTTACAAGGTTTTTGCTAAATTAGATCTGGGTGAACCTTCACCCACTAGAATGAGCATTCGACTTGCAGATTGTTCAATTAAGTATCCGTGTGGATTCGTTGAAAATATACTTGTTAAAATCGACAAATTTGTATTTCCCGTGGATTTTGTTATTCTTGACATGGACGAAGGCTCAAAAGTGCCCACTAATACTTGGACGCCCGTTCATCAATACCGCGAGGACGATTATTGATGTGGCAGGTATCCAAATCACGCTCCGAGTAAATGACGAGCACGTGAATTTTGATATTAAAAGATCAATGCAATATCCGCAAAGTCACGGTGACATGCTTTACTATGTCGACATTGTCGACACTTGTGTAAGCTCTCATTTCCAAGGTACAATTGAAGAAATCGATACGGACACACATCTGTTGTGTGGGAACCTAGATGGCATTTCACAGTAGGGCCACAAAGTTGAGCAGCCGGTTCGCCAAATCAGTGATGATGGTTCCCAAAGTTCTGATCGATTTGTGGAGATTGACCGTGAAGTTGAAGAAAAGTCAAAACCTTCAGTTGAAGATCCACCTTCGTTGGAGTTAAAAGAACTTCCCCTGCATCTCGAGTATGCATTTCTAGATGAGGAGTGTCACTTGCCAGTCATCATTTCAGCATCTTTAGCAAAAGAGGAAAAGAGACAGCTTCTCGAGGTTCTAAAGCTTCATAAGAAAGCCATGGCGTGTAAGATTATGGATATCAAAGGCATTAATCCTTCTTTTTGTACTCATAAGATTCTAATGGAGGACGATTACAAGCCTAGTGCACAGCATCAAAGGCGTTTGAATCCAAATATGTAAGACGTGGTAAAGAAAGAAGTAATTATGTTGTTAGATGCAGGGCTAATTTATCCTATATCTGATTCTGTTTGGGTAAGTCCAGTGCAAGTAGTACCCAAAAAAGGTGTTACTATTGTAGTCCCGAACAATAGGAATGAACTTATTCCTACCTGTACCGTCACCGGATGGCGAGTTTGCATCGATTAACACAAACTCAACGATGCCACCCGTAAGGACCACTTCCCGCTTTCATTCATCGATCAGATGTTGGAACGTCTGTCGAGGAAGTCATTTTTCTGTTTTCTGGATGAGTTCTCTGGTTATTTTCAAATTCCTATCGCTCCTGAGGACCAGGAAAAGACTACTTTCACATGTCCTTTCGGCACATTCACCTACCGGTGTATACCTTTTGGGCTGTGCAATGCACCAGCCACATTTCAGCGCTGCATGGTAGCCATTTTCCATGATATGATTGAAGACTCCATAGAGGTATTCGTGGATGATTTTTCTGTGTTCGGGAGTTCTTTCAATCAATGCCTTGGAAATCTGAAAAGAATGTTAACGAGATGTGAGGAAACTAATCTTGTGCTAAATTGGGAGAAATGCCATTTCATGGTGAAGGAAGGAGTAGTTCTCGGGCACAAAATCTCTAAAGTCGGGTTGGAAGTTGATCCAGCAAAAGTGGATATCATTTCTAAACTTCCTCCCCCTACCTCGGTCAGAGCAATTAGAAATTTCCTGGGTCATGCAGGGTTCTATAGGCGATTCATAAAAGATTTTTCAAAACTCGCAAGACCTATGACCCGTTTGTTAGAAAAAGACGCTCCATTTGTGTTTTCAGACGAATGCATGAAGGCGTTCAAACAATTGAAGCAGAGGCTTACTGAAGCCCCTATTTTGATTGCACTAGACTGGGCGTCGCCATTTGAGATAATGTGCGACGCCAGTGATTTCGCAATAGGAGTAGTCTTAGGACAGCGAAGGGAGAAGCATTTTCATCCTATTTACTATGCCATCAAAACTCTACTTGATGCTCAGGAGCATTACACAACAACAGAGAAAGAGCTTTTGGCCGTAGTTTATACTTTCGACAAATTCAGGTCGTACCTTGTGTTTCCAAAACAATTGTGTACACGGATAACGCAGCTATCAGATACTTTTTTAGCAAACAGGGCGCAAAACCGCGTCTTATCAGATGGATCTTGTTACTACAAGAATTTGACATTGAGATCCAAGATAAAAAGGGTGCTTTAAACGTTGCAGTCGATCATCTCTCGAGATTCGACCATGGTAATTATGAGAATTCACTGGAGGAACCAATAAATGACAACTTCCCCCACGAATTCCTTTTAAGTGTCGAGGTGAAAGACGAGTCACCTTGGTTTGCCGATGATGTGCGTGTAGTGTAATATATTTTTGGTGTATATTTTAAGCCCTTTTACACTTTTTAGCCAAGTTTTAAATTTATAAAACACGATATTTACTAACACTAAACACACATATGGGCAAGTGCACCCATCATGGGCGTAGTATAGTGTTGGTAAGATACCGAGGTCGTCCAAGGACACAAGAGCTTTTAGTACCGGTTTATCCTCAACGTCTAATCAAATCAAAAGTTAGAAAAAGGTTTTTAAACTAGAAAAATAAAACTAACTAAAATGCTGAAAAATTAAATAAAAATAAAAACAGATAGACAAGATGAATCACTTGGATCCGACTCGTGTGTAGTGTAGCATTTGATTTTTTCCGCACTTTTGCACTTTTTAAGAGATTATCTTAGTTATTGTAGTAGGCCCCTCTTTTGAAGGAGACGTTACCCTCAACCCAGTAGTTTGAGTCAGCAAGGATACAATCTTAAAGGGTCGGAATTTGAAAGATAATTAATTAAGTTATTAATGCATAATGTGGTAGGCCACTCTTTTGAAGGTGACATTACCCTCAGCTAAGTAGTCTGAGTCAGCAGGGATACAGTCCTAAGTAGCCGGGTTAAAGTTTTAATAGAAGCTTACATATGAGGGGATCAAAGAGTTTGGACCCCCGCCATCCGATACCGGTGGGTATTGAAGGAGGTCCTACTAAATTTGACCCAGGTCCTTGCAGGATCTATACACTGAACAATGGCAAGACTCTTACCAAACCGTTCCCTTAACCCCCGACCAGGTAGCCAACATATCTCCATATAGACCGTGGAGATATGAATGGTGAAAATCTTTTATTTTATATAGACAGTAAAATAATGCCAAGACACCACTGACAAACGATAAGGAAGAATCACCTTCAACATAAGAAGCTAGTTATTAAAGTCATTAATACATAACTGTAACACCCCGAAAACGGGTTTGGTAATCAAACTCCGTTAATACTAAAAGACGGGTAAAGTACCGTTAGCAGCAAAAATAACCCAGTAAATATTTGGATTTAAATAAGAAATCCTAATAATTAAATACAAGCGAATCAAAGAATTAAGAAATTGAGTTTATAAGAGCCCGAGTTAACGGGACTTAAAATAAAACGGGTTTTAACTCCCGGGACCCACTAAGTTAAGTAGGTAAAATTAACCTAGTTAGTAATGGGTAATTAAATAATAAACTATGAGTTATAATTTCATTTATGAATCTCTAAACTTGAGGGACTAAACATGGGCAACTAGAGAAGTGTTTTATTAAAACACTTATATAAAAAAAGAAATAAAAAACACACACACATGTGTGTATGTATGCGACCAGGAGAAGCTCCATGAGAGCTCAAACCCTAACTTCAACAAATCAACGAATTGAGGCTCGATTCAAGCCCTAAATCAACGCATGAACACATAAAAATGATCACCTAGTCATGGGGGATCACAAGGTATGTTGAATTGTGTTATTTGATGATACTTTGAAATTATGATGAACACCCGTAATCGAAATTCTGGGGTGAATGATGAATCTATGAGCATAGTTGTGATGAAATTCATGTTTAGAAACAAACCCTAGTTGAAAACTTGATGAATTAGTGTTAAAAACTAGGGATTTAATGATTACCCATATGTGTGTTAAGTGGGTTATATATTATGGTGATGAATATATGATGATGTGTGTTAAATTGTGAGAAAACTGATGTTATGATCCAAGTTCTTGATATTGTTCATGAACATTAGGCAAATGGTTTAATTTTGATAATTAAAAACTTGGTTAAAAGTTAGTGATAAATTAGATAAAAGATATGTAAGAATCTTGCCCGCAAGGTGTTTGTTAAAATGCCCGAATGAATGTTGACATAATGAAATTATGAAAGAAACGCGTAATTGGCTAACTTGACTAACTACGTGTAATACGGAATAATATGGGTTCTAAACGTGATGTTGATTGAACTTATTGTGCGTATAATATGATTGAAGTTAGTTGACTATCGAAAGTCAAATTAACCAACGTTGAAGTCGAATAGTAGTTTCGACATAGAATTCGTAAGATGGAATAGTCGTATGCGATAATGACTAAACTAACCGTCTTACGAATTATGATGATAGTTGACGCTCGACAAGCTAGGTGGAAGCTTGGGGAAAGAAACGGGTTAAATGGAACAAGTACGCCAAAAAAGAGCATAGCAGGATGCAAGGTAAGTGAAACTTACACCTTTTCGTAGAATACATATCTATTCTATAAGTTATAAATACAATGGAGATAATATTCGAAATATGGTTTCCGACACGAAATGATTTGGGTCGGAATCAGAAACAAATGTTAGAAACCATAGTAATGGTAAAACGGGGTGGAACGGTAAATTAGTCAAGAAAAGAATAAGATAAAATGAGTTTTCGAACGGCTACCTTATAAGTAAGCCAAAACTAGTAAAAAGAGTAAAAGGGATCAAATGGTAATATTGATACCGTTTGACAATTAACGACTAATAAGTGTATGTCGAGTGTCATGCTCGCAGGATGAACGACTCGTGAATTAGCGAAGCTATGAAATAGCAAATAAGTCAAGACAAGGTATTAAAACGGGCCAATATGTTGATCCGAGCCAGGTACGCATAATTATGTTGTAGTTAAAAGTGCTATTTTGGTCGAATAATTGGTGAGAGTCCTTCGTCGTAATAGAAGGACCAAAATTGACCAAAACGCCCTTGTAGGCTAAATTGAACAAACAACCCTTAGAGGCTGTTTGGAAACGAGTTTCATGATTAGATAAATACTTAGAATAACTGTAGAAGTTGAAAGATGTAATACGTTAGTCAAATGGCAATATTTGAGTCTTGCCGTAAAATAACAATCCGAAGGGTAAAACTCGGAAGATATAGATATCCACATTTAAATCCAACACACATAGAGTTGTAGTTGAAGATTACTTGATAAGAAATGTAGGAATAAGATGCTAGAAATGAATGAAAGCGATTTCAATCTTTAAAGTGCTTAAAATACCCTTAACGGGTCAAAATAAGCATATGAGCGAAAACGGGTTTAAATTGTGTAATAAACCTGTGATTAGATCCTAAAATGGTAGATAACATTAATTTAAAGAAGTGTATGTGATATAGGGATCAAACAAATATGTTTGTTTGATAAAATGCATAAACGGGATAAAATTCGGTAAAAAGGTAACGAGTCGAAGGCTTAGAAGTCTCAAAATTTATTATGTTGGATGTTGTATTTTAACTCCATATGATGGAGAATTAAATTACGAACGTGTAGGAAAAAGAATTGGGTAAAACTGATTAAAAACGAGAGAGTTATGCTCGTTTCCGTGAAATCGGGTCATGCTGGGAATCTGCAGCACCAGCAAACAAGATTCTGTCGAAATGGGGGCTAGGCGTAGTGCGACGGCCCCCCTGAATCCCAAAAATGTTTAATTTTGTTTGTTTGACCCATATAACTTGTTTAAACTTGTTATTTAACTAATAAAACTAACTTTTAAGGGGGTTTTGATCATAGGTGATCGCCAAGAGTGCCCGGATGAAGATTAAGCTCGAAGAAGAACCGAACACATGAGATTAAAGCTTCCGCACAGTGTTACGTCGTAACTTTTAAACGACGAACTTATTTATATAATGTTGAAAACTTTTAAGTTGTAAAAGTTTTAAATTACTCGTATTTTCTAAGGATACTCAATCGTAATTACATATTTATTTTCGTTAATTATACGAAAACCTTTAAAATAATAACAAGGGTGTTGCAAGTTGGTATCAGAGCCCTGGTTTAAGAGATTCAAGTATGGTGGGGAAAACCATGTTTGGACTTAAACCTTATGCTCTTAATAAAGATTGGTGTTCGGTTCGAGGCTTGATCGCAAATCCGGTAAGTACATGTATATCAATGGTTTAGTATGATTAAAGTGTTGAGAACAACACATATGGTTATCGTGTAATACACGTTACACCAATAAAAATGATATAGAATAGATATAGTCAACGAAATTACACGCGTTGATGCGTATAGTAGAAAAGCCTTGTATTATAATACGGGCATCCTTTAATGTTGAAATTACTAACTGATGTATATGTTTTAGTTGAAGGATACTCGCATATGAGGATAGCGAGAGTTTAACAAATCGCAGATTTGACAGAGGAACGGTCCAAAGAGTATGCTCATCAAGGACCTAAATCGCGTAAGAGTCGCGAACAAGGCTAATGGCAAGAGAAGCCCGTTAGGGCAAGCATTACCAGGTGCACATTTTAAATTTAATTACACAAATAGTAATATGCAACAAATAAGTAGAAATTGAAAGTTGCACATGTAGATTAAAAACTTGGAAAAACCCGAATAGAAAATGTATTCGGGATATTGTTTTCAAGAGAAACAAATAGAGGCATTACTTACATAGGGTGTGATATGAAAGCTATAAAAAGGTCATGCGTGTCATGTGTTAACCGCTTACTCTGGCCAAGTAAGTAGTGGCATATGTGTCACGGCCCTCGGCCCCGGTTTGACCCGGTTTAAGAGCCGCGAGACAGGAATCCCGTGGTATCTAATTTAGGTGACAGCGGAAGTCTTTACTACAGGATCTTTTTAATATTAAAAATGCCCGTTTAATATATTACATAAAGTTAGGGATAAATTCCATAATTTACAATAGTATGATTTCGCAAGGAAATCTTTTATTTCTCAAAACATGTTTCTTTATTTATTCACATTGAGCCACTTCTCTGAGCTTGTAGTGCTTCACGACACTTTTCTTGGATCACAACAGATCACCTGAAACATGTTTGAAAAAGGTTTTCTCAGCGGGGAAACACTGAGTGAATCATTCATTTTGCAGAAAATCATATGGTTGTTATAATTTACAGTATTAAGAGCGATTACAATGTTTCAATGTCAACCAACTACCCATGGTATTTGTCACTCGACCACCTATTGGCTATCTCGTTGTCCAATAGGGTCTGTGACTATGGTCATATCACCCCTTGGCTATCTCGTTGTCCAATGGTGATGGATTAACAAGTAATGTATACAAAACCCCACATACAAGCTGTAATTTGGTGATTACAAAGACTTAATCCCTGTAATTATAACTTTTAAAATAGTTTGGAGTTTTGTAAAACATATTTGATAAAAAGAGAATGACTCACATTGCAGATTTAACGAGCAAAGTATAAGCCTACTGATTAGCCTTGATTAACCTAATTTAACATAATGCACACACAAACGGGTTAGTAACTAATACAGCAGTTACGACAATTCACGAGATTAAACCCTCACAACGATTAATATGGTGCAATACTGAATAATTCAACGGATTCACGACGAATAACAGAGCATAGTCCGAATTCGAACAGCACTCAAATATTCAAGTCGAAATCACGACGAATAATCAAAGTATAAGCTCAATTTGAGCAGCACTCAAACAATCGTTGGATAGTTATAATCGATCGGACGTTGAATCGTAATAGCGATCGAGTTATTACCCTGATTGTGGCTGCACTTCGTGAATTAGTGTGTGTTATTGAACTGTTCTTCCTATAACTTGACGTCCACAGAGAGTTCTTACGTCGTTTCAAAGACAGAATGCAAGTGCCAATGTCGGCTATTTATACTGATTTTTGGACACGCTTACGGACCGTAAGCCACTTCCCTTACGGTCCGTAAGGGAAGCAGTCTATTTATAGGGTAGCCAGGTTTGGGTCTAGGCATGCTGAGTTGACAGAATAATAAAATTCTACTGTGACAATGAGTGAATTTAGATAATCGTTACTAGGGTTTAACCCCCCTGAGTTTTAGGGGCCCTGATCCTGATTCCGATTGTTCTGGAAATTTTAGGGTTTATGCAGAATTACTTGGGTGTCTCAATTAGGGTTTCCTTTTTGATTAATTATCATCCTAAGTATTCCTTTTAGTGAGAGCTGTTACATCCTCCCCACCTTAAGAAAAATCTCGTCCTCGATATTTACTGAAATAAATGAGGATATTTGCGCTTCATTTCTGATTCTAGTTCCCAAGTGTATTCTAGTCCTCTCTTTGAATTCCATTTGACCTTGACCAGCACTAGTCGTTTGTGCTTGAGAAACTTGACTTTTCTATCTTCGATCTGTAGTGGTTTTTCTACGAATTTCAGCTTTTCGTTTACCTCTACATCTTGAAGAGGTACTACCAGGGATTCGTCTGATAAACATTTCTTGAGGTTGGATACATGAAATACATCATGTACTCCAGCGAGTTCTTCTGGTAGTTGTAGACGATAAGCAACTGGTCCTATTCGTTGGACTACTGGAAAAGGTCCTACGTATCTTGGACTCAGCTTTCCTTTCTTACCGAATCGTACTACTCCTTTCCAAGGAGAAACTTTCAAGAGAACTTTATCTCCGACTTGAAATTCTAATGGCCTGCGGCGATTGTCTGCATAGCTCTTCTGACGATCTCGAGCCGTTTTCAGTCTTTCCTTGATCTGAGTTATCTTATCAGTAGTTTCTTGTACAATCTCAGGACCTGATAATTGATTTTCTCCTATCTCTGCCCAACAAACTGGGGTTCTGCACTTGCGTCCATATAGTGCTTCGAATGGAGCAGTTTCAATACTTGAATGATAACTATTGTTATAGGAGAATTCAATTAAAGGTAGGTGGCTATCCCAATTTCCACCAAAATCTATCACACATGCTCGGAGCATGTCTTCCAAAGTTTGTATCGTCCTTTCACTTTGTCCGTCTGTCTATGGATGATATGCAGTACTCAGATTTAGTCGAGTTCCCATTGCTTTCTGGAAACTAGTCCAGAAATGAGAAGTAAAACGACTATCCCTGTCCGATACAATGGAGAGTGGAACTCCATGTAAAGATACTACTTCATCTACGTACAACTTGGCTAACCTTTCCATGCTAAAGGTTTCTTTCATTGGTAGAAAATAAGCTGATTTGGTTAATCGATCCACAATTACCCAAATCGTATCATTACCTTTTCTGGTTCTGGGTAACTTAGTAACAAAATCCATTGTTATGAGTTCCCATTTCCATACAGGCATTTCCAATTGTTGTAGTAGTCCTGAAGGTTTCTGATGTTCAGCCTTAACTTGTGAACAGGTTAGACACTTAGATACGTATTCGGCTATATCCTTTTTCATTCCTATCCACCAGAAATGATTCCTTAAATCTTGGTACATCTTATTATTTCCTGGGTGTACAGTATACCTAGATTTATGAGCTTCTTCCAAAATCTTACTCCTTAACTCTCCCTGTTTAGGTACCCAAATTCGTTTCTTGTGGAATTTCCAAATTCCATTACTTCCTTGTTCCAGTTCTTTTATATATCCTTTCATTTCTTCAGCATCGTCCTTGATTGCTGTTTCTTGAACTTTCTTCAATTGTTCCATTAAATCTACTTGTAGATTTAATCTAAGAGCACGGACTCGCTTTTGCTTCTCCTGATACTTACGACTTAAGGCATCTGCGACTACATTTGCCTTTCCTTCGTGATATTGAATATCACAGTCGTAATCATTTAGGATTTCCATCCACCTTCTTTGCCTCATATTTAACTCTTTTTGCCAAATATGTACCTTAAACTTTTATGATCTGTATAAACAGTAAACTTACTTCCATACAGATAATGTCTCCAGATCTTAAGGGCAAAAATTATGGCTCCTAATTCTAAGTCATGAGTCGTATAATTCTCTTCATGCTTTTTCAATTGCCTAGAGGCATACGCAATTACCTTTTTGCGTTGCATTAATACACATCCAAATCCTAACTTTGAGGCATCACAATATACTTCGAAATCTTCTGTTCCCTCGGGTAAAGCTAAAATTGGAGTATTCGTCAATCGGTGTTTTAAAATCTTAAAAGCTTCTTCTTGTCTAGGTCCCCATTCAAACTTAACGGCTTTACAGGTCAGTTTAGTCAAAGGTACAGCTATTTTAGAAAAATCCTTAATAAATCTTCTGTAGTATCCAGCTAAGCCTAGAAAACTTCTAATTTCCATAGCTGTTTGTGGGACCTTCCATTTAGTGATTGCTTCTATTTTAGCAGGATCTACATGAATTCCTTTGTGATTTACCACATGACCTAAGAATTGCACTTCTTGCAGCCAAAATTCACACTTCGAGAATTTGGCATAGAGCTTTTCTTTTCTTAACAAAGTTAAGAGTACATGTAGGTGCTCGCAATGTTCCTTCTGGCTTTTGGAGTAAATAAGTATATCGTCGATGAAAACGATCACAAATTTATCCAGGTATGGTTTACAGATCCTATTCATCATGTCCATGAATGCTGCGGGTGCATTCGTTAATCCAAAGGGCATGATTGTAAACTCATAATGACCATACCTAGTTCTGAAAGCAGTTTTAGGTATGTCCTCCTCTTGTACCTTCAGTTGGTGATATCCAGATCTTAAGTCTATTTTGGAAAAATATCTAGCGCCTTGAAGTTGATCAAAAAGATCATCAATCCTAGGTAATGGGTATCGATTCTTAATTGTAACCTTATTCAGCTCCCTATAATCGATACACATTCTCATTGATCCGTCTTTCTTTTTTACAAACAACACTGGTGCACCCCAAGGGGATGAACTAGGTTGTATAAATCATTTGCTTAGTAATTCTTCTAATTGTTTTTTCAATTCTAACATTTCGGTGGGTGCTAATCGATAAGGTGCCTTGGCTATGGGTGTAGTACCCGGAATTAGATGAATTCTAAACTCTACTTCCCTATCGGGTGGTAACCCAGGTAATTCTTCTGGAAAGACGTCTGGGTATTCCGAAACTATAGGGATGTCCTGAAGTTCCTTACTTTTAGCGTTAATGATTACAGAAATCATATACACCATTTCTTGTTTTCTCAAATAACTAGCCAATTTCATCACTGAGATGAATTTCAGTGGTTTTCGAGGTCTATCCCCTGTAATTAAAATTACTTCTCCTGTGGGGGTACGAATTTCTACGGAATTCTTATCACATAGGATTCGAGCATGGTTGGCTACTAACCAATCCATTCCTAATACCACATCGAATCCGGCTAATTTCATAGGTAACAGGTTTGCAGAAAACTTATGGCCTAATAGTTCTATTTTTCCTTCTTGCAAAACTTTATCTATGTTAACAGAATTACCTTCTACAGTTTCAACTGTAAAAATTTGCCTAAGGGTGGTTAAGGGTAACTTAAGAGCTTGGCAAAATGAAGTATTAATAAAACTTTGGTTTGCACCAGAGTCAAATAATACTTTTGCAAACACGTCGTGAACTAGGAACGTACCAGCTATCACATCTGTGATGAGTTCGGCTTCTTGAGTGGTTAGCTGGAATGCTCGTGCATTCTTCTTAGTAGTTCCATCGGTCGTTTTAGCTCTGTTGTCCGTTGGTTTAACCAGCTTAGGACATTCTGGTCTAAATGTCCGGTTTCTCCGCAGTTATAGCAGATTCTGGTCTTTTTCCTACAATCTTCTTCTCGATGTCCCACCATTTTGCAAAAGTTACAAGTCATACCGCATCTTCCAAAATGATTCTTTTTGCAATTTCTACAAAAAGGCGGATTTGCGGATTGCCTTATTCCTCTCTTTTTGAACTTATTATTATTATTACCCACACGAAATCCTTGGGTAATCTTTTGAGCCAATTCCTTTTTTCGATCTTCTTCTTTTGTGCGCACCAGTTCATTTGTTAGAGTATTAGCTAACTCTACCGCATCGTCAATAGTGCGAGGTCTCGCAGCTTTAACGATGTTACGGATTTCACTAATTAATCCCCAAATATAACAGGAAATGAGTACAAGTTCTGGCGAAGCCAGGGTAGGTACCACTCTCGCATATTCGAAGAATGTCGAAGTATATCCCCGACAATCTACGCCTATCATACGATGACTCAGGAACTTGTTGGCCATTTGTTCCTTTTCGTATTCGGGACAGAATTTTCTTTCTACAAGACTCTTAAATTCTTCCCAGTTCATTGCATAGGCCACCCTTCTTCCTTTTGCTTGCAATACAGTGTTCCACCACTCTAACGCCCCTTCTTTGAACAAATTCGATGCATACATAACTTGATCTTCTTCGGCACATTTACTTATTGCAATTACTGCTTTGGTTTTCTCTAACCAACGCAGGACTACAGTTGCCCCTTCATTACCTGCAAATTCTGCTGGTTTACAGGCAAGAAATTCTTTGTAAGTGCAACCAGGCGTTGCAGCTTTCATTTTCTTAGGAGGTGGAGCATGTCGTGGATTATTATTGTCATGATTGCTGCCTCCATTTACACTATGACTAAAATTGTCTTCCTGGGTACGTTTACTAGGAATGATTTGTTGTGGTTCAACAGGTTTCTGAGCAGCAGCCATGATTGCTGGAATAGCATTAGCTATCCATTGAGTGATGATATTTTCAATATCTTGTCTAGTCATATACTGGTTTTCCTGATTTTGCTCAGATTGATTCTCTTCATTAACTGGTTCTTTACTAGCGTTTTCCCTCTGATAATTAGTATAAGTGTAATTTATTAGTGTCAAATAATTGCTAGTTAGATATAACAAAGCAATTACACATAAACACATAAAACCTTACAACACACATCTATAACCAAAATTGTCGATTTTCTCGACTTCTACTTTGTTTGATAGATTATATAGGCGCCAATACACACTATATTTCTTACAATGTTTTATTTCCCATTTTACAGAGTTAGATTTCACTATTACTATTATTATACAGACAGACTTTCCAACCCCACTATTCTTTGATCAACTGGCAGTTCAGTAGTGACGCTCCCTCTCGTCGTACTTCCAGGAGATTTGTTACCCTATTTCCCGGATCCTATTCCCTGTACCTATCAGTTCTTCACCAAACTGATGAAGTTCGGCCAGGTTTTCATAGCTCATTGGCGGGTTGGGGATAGGTTCTGGATCAAATTGAGGAAGTAAAGTATACGGACTATTGATCATATTTTGAAATTGCCAGTCATTTGTCCACCATTCTTCCATTTGGCCTAAAGGTCGTGTGTGGATTAGTGAGTCTGGAATCACTGGTTCTAAGTTTATTGGGAATTGGGCTATGGCAGGGTAAGAATAGAGATTATTGTTGATAGGTTCTATGACATCACAATTCGCCAGTAGACGGTCTATTTCGTCTTGAAATGTGATTTCTTCCGGTTGTTTCGAGCTCTCTCCGATCTCTATTCCCTTTTGCTTAATGTCTTGTCTTATTTCTATCTCTACTGGTTTAGAACTCTCTCCGGTCTCGATTCCTTTTCCCTTGTCTATGGGGTTTTCTATTTTGGGAAGTCTCCTAGTGGCTGGCTTCCTCCTGCGCACTTTTCTCCATCCTACATATCTTCTTCTCTTTTTAGGTTTGGCTTTTTTTCCAGCGGCGGAGCTTGGAATTCCAGGGGTTCCTCTATGTCAGCAATATAACCAGTAAAGTCGTGGAGACTTCAATTGGTACTGGGTAGAGGTTGAGATTCTGAAATGCTTCCGATATCTCATTCATGCTGTGCAGCATATATGCAAAATGCACAAAAATGCAATGTTAAAACTTTGGAACAAAGTTTAACAAATAAACATTGAAGTTTTATTGCACACTACTTCGTACAAAAGATAACAGGAAAGAGAACACGCTAGGATTTATTTATTTACTATATGGTAGTTTTTTTCTAGACCAGGCTTATTGATAGTTTAGAGGTTTGCATTTTCCGCTACGGTAGCTAGCATATACAGATTTGCCCATTTTTCATCTAATTTATCTTCCCAAGGTGGATTATTGCCTAATTCCTGAATTTCTGGATTAAACCTCACTTTCTTGACTTGGGGTTTCTGGCTTTTTCTAATGATCGAATTTCTTTTCTCTGGGGTAAGAGGATTTTCATATTGTGCTTTACGGACAAAAATTCCTTCTTCCAGATCTGCTGGGGGTTTGGAGGAAGAGGTTCCTTTTTCTATGGTTGTAGTATCTAATTTGTGGTAGATAGCAGAAAGCTTTTGTTTACCCATACTGTAGCTAACAAATAACCAGTTAATAAAACACATAATCACAGAATGGCAATTAATAGAATTAAGTATTTTAAATACTTTACTAAAATCAGTAATAGGCTTAAATCAGTGGCTCGATCAGTGGCTCTGATACCACCTTTTTCCTGTCACGGCCCTCGGCCCCGGTTTGACCCGGTTTAAGAGCCGCGAGACAGGAATCCCGTGGTATCTAATTTAGGTGACAGCGGAAGTCTTTACTACAGGATCTTTTTAATATTAAAAATGCCCGTTTAATATATTACATAAAGTTAGGGATAAATTCCCATAATTTACAATAGTATGATTTCGCAAGGAAATCTTTTATTTCTCAAAACATGTTTCTTTATTTATTCACATTGAGCCACTTCTCTGAGCTTGTAGTGCTTCACGGCACTTTTCTTGGATCACAACGTTTCACCTGAAACATGTTTGAAAAAGGTTTTGTCAGCGGGGAAATACTGAGTGAATCATTCATTTTGCAGAAAATCATATGGTTGTTATAATTTACAGTATTAAGAGCGATTACAATGTTTCAATGTCAACCAACTACCCATGGTATTTGTCACTCGACCACCTATTGGCTATCTCGTTGTCCAATAGGGTCTGTGACTATGGTCATATCACCCCTTGGCTATCTCGTTGTCCAATGGTGATGGATTAACAAGTAATGTATACAAAACCCCACATACCAGCTATAATTTGGTGATTAAAAAGACTTAATCCCTGTAATTATAACTTTTAAAATATTTTGGAGTTTTGTAAAACATATTTGATAAAAAGAGAATGACTCACATTGCAGATTTAATGAGCAAAGTATAAGCCTACTGACTAGCCTTGATTAACCTAATTTAACATAATGCACACACAAACGGGTTAGTAACTAATACAGCAGTTACGACAATTCACGAGATTAAACCCTCACAACGATTAATACGGTGCAATACTGAATAATTCAACGGATTCACGACGAATAACAGAGCATAGTCCGAATTCGAACAGCACTCAAATATTCAAGTCGAAATCACGACGAATAATCAAAGTATAAGCTCAATTTGAGCAGCACTTAAACAATCGTTGGATAGTTATAATCGATCGGACGTTGAATCGTAATAGCGATCGAGTTATTACCCTGATTGTGGCAGCACTTCGTGAATTAGTGTGTGTTATTGAACTGTTCTTGCTATAACTTGACATCCACAGAGAGTTCTTACGTCGTTTCAAAGACAGAATGCAAGTGCCAATGTCGGCTATTTATACTGATTTTTGGACACGCTTACGGACCGTAAGCCACTTCCCTTACGGTACGTAAGGGAAGCAGTCTATTTATAGGGTAGCCAGGTTTGGGTCTAGGCATGCTGAGTTGACAGAATAATAAAATTCTACTGTGACAACGAGTGAATTTAGATAATCGTTACTAGGGTTTAACCCCCCTGAGTTTTAGGGGCCCTGATCCTGATTCCGATTGTTCTGGAAATTTTAGGGTTTATGCAGAATTACTTGGGTGTCTCAATTAGGGTTTCCTTTTTGATTAATTATCATCCTAAGTATTACTTTTAGTGAGAGTTGTTACAATATGATACCATGAACTTCTTATAGCGGACACATTTACATCCGATGTAGTAAGGACGAGGCGAATGGGACAAATTAAAAAGTACCCAAATGAAACAAATGAACAAATAGTTGATAATAATGTAAACGCACAGCCGGGTGACAGAAGCGTATTACATTAGGATAATGAGCCCGAGAAAAGGGACAAGGATTAATGTAAATGATGATATAAATGAATGATCAAAAGAAAATTCACGAAAATAAGTCATCTTGGACAAAAGGGCCATGGTGAACAAAATGGATAAGTAAAACCAAAGTATAGATGATCCGCCGGGTCATAAAAACAAAGGTGTTGCCCACATGAAAAAGATAATCAAGGTTGTTAACTTTAGTCGTAGTAAAGAAAGGATAACGATGATACTCGTCACTCATAATTAATAAGGCTGCCAATGGTAGTCACGTAAAGGATAAAAGACATGGTCGAAGAAAAGCGACGGATTTCGCTAAGATGACCAAATAAATCGAAATGAAGTCTTAATGCATACCGGAAGGGGTGCAATGATAACGATTTCGGTAAAACACCCGGTTGATGGGTAAGGAATTAAACGCATGCGTAGACTGAGAAACAGGAACGTGTATGGAAAGTCAAAAAGACTCGGGTTTTGAGTCATGACTAAAGGACGATAAGATACTGCAAATAGAAATTTTGATAAATGACGTTCAACTATTTCAAAGCTGAATGGGTCGAACAAAGACTGAAGTTTGACATTCATAAGTGATGAATTTTTACATGAACAAGTCAAACAAATTTAATAAAGGATGACACTTGCTAAAGTAAGTAAGCGCGAATCGAATAAATAAAAGTGTGAAATATTAATAAACCTATGTAAAGGAGTTATAGGCGTTAAAAACATTAAAATAAAAGAACCCGGGTAATGGGACGTAAAGAAGTATAGGTAAGAACCGGGTAACGGTAAGTGTAGGGCAAACCGACGTGTAATTGACGTTAGAAGTCAAGAAGTCAGAAAGATAATTCGAAAGAAAACAATGTAGCCTTAGACTACGGTCAAGGTCAAATGAAATCCAAAAAGTAAAGGTGAATAATTCTAAACATAAAAAGGGGTGCCTTAACGCCATATGCGTATATAAACGTATACACATTTGAATAAAGACTCGAATAAAAGATGATATACGGGATCATCATAACCTACGGGATATTAATTAGTGTAACAGTCTACGGGGCCAAAATGACCCACGGGTCATGAATTGAAGCAAAGGGATCATAAGGGCCTCGCCTTAAAGAGGTGAAAGCTTAAGGAAATAGCCTACGAGGCTAAGTGAAGGAACCTACGGGTCAATAGTGTAAGGTGAGGGAACTTGTTACGATTCCCCGCGTAAAACGAGAACGAAAAACAATAAATTATGGGTTGTCAATTTCCTTGATGTGAGTAATTGACATAGTTAAAGAGAAAAACGTTAAACTAAAATTCAGTTTTAGTAAGAAATAACATTTTTACAAATATAAATTCTGATAGGAATTTGAATAGTAAGCATGAAAGATTCAAGTCTTGACGCTGATAGGCGCAAGACGATATATTCGAAAAGTGATCTTTTCAAAAATGAAAGGTAGATATATAAATTAAACATGATGCGACACGATCACGGTTAAGAAATGTAATGTGAAGTAGAATCACATTATAACCAAGCGAGCGGTAAAAAGTAACTGGACTAATAAGTCTAGTTAGTGAGACCGGTGAAGGTCAGCAATTCAAATCGAGAAATTTGGTTTGCTCGTAAGCGGAGGATTCGGTATAACTGAACCGAATAAATGAATTTGAAAACAAAAGAAATTGTTGCTAAAAGTGAAAGATTTCACTAAAGACCTTTAAACGGGTCAAGGTAACGGATTCACAAAGAGTTCGATAATATATAAAGGCAATGGATATCGCTAAGTTAACCAAACTAGTAGAAATAACGGAAATACGTTATTTCAAGTTACATTATGTCGTATGAGGTACGTAGATGTTTTGTAACCAAAAAGATATTACCATAATTTTTCTGGTAATACTAACAATTGGTTAAAGTATGAATAATGCTTAAAAGATTACTCAGGTCAAATGCATTGAGTTTAGAACTCGATGAACTATGTAAGAAAGGTTCCGGGGACGAAACCTCTTTAAGGGGGGTAAACTTGTAACACCCCGAAAACGGGTTTGGTAATCAAACTCCGTTAATACTAAAAGATGGGTAAAGTACCGTTAGCAGTAAAAATAACCCAGTAAATATTTGGATTTAAATAAGAAATCCTAATAATTAAATACAAGCGAATCAAATAATTAAGAAATTGAGTTTATAAGAGCCCGAGTTAACGGGACATAAAATAAAACGGGTTTTAACTCCCGGGACCCACTAAGTTAAGTAGGTAAAATTAACCTAGTTAGTAATGGGTAATTAAATAATAAACTTTGAGTTATAGTTTCATTTATGAATCTCTAAACTTGAGGGACTAAACATGGGCAACTAGAGAAGTGTTTTATTAAAACACTTATATAAAAAAAAAGAAATAAAAACACACACACATGTGTGTACGTATGCGACCAGGAGAAGCTCCATGGGAGCTCAAACCCTAACTTCAACAAATCAACGAATTGAGGCTCGATTCAAGCCCTAAATCAACGCGTGAACACATAAAAATAATCACCTAATCATGGGGGATCACAAGGTATGTTGAATTATGTTATTTGATGATACTTTGAAATTATGATGAACACCCATAATCGAAATTCTGGGGTGAATGGTGAATCTATGAGCATAGTTGTGATGAAATTCATGTTTAGAAACAAACCCTAGTTGAAAACTTGATGAATTAGTGTTAAAAACTAGGGATTTAATGATTACCCATATGTGTGTTAAGTGGGTTATATATTATGGTGATGAACATATGATGATGTGTGTTAAATTGTGAGAAAACTGATGTTATGATCCAAGTTCTTGATATTGTTCATGAACATTAGGCAAATGGCTTAATTTTGATAATTAAAAACTTGGTTAAAAGTTAGTGATAAATTAGATAAAAGATATGTAAGAATCTTGCCCGCAAGGTGTTTGTTAAAATGCCCGAATGAATGTTGACATAATGAAATTATGAAAGAAACGCGTAATTGGCTAACTTGACTAACTACGTGTAATACGAAATAATATGGGTTCTAAACGTGATGTTGATTGAACTTATTGTGCGTATAATATGATTGAAGTTAGTTGATTATCGAAAGTCAAATTAACCAACGTTGAAGTCGAATAGTAGTTTCGACATAGAATTCGTAAGATGGAATAGTCGTATGCGATAATGACTAAACTAACCGTCTTACGAGTTATGATGATAGTTGACGCTCGACAAGCTAGGTGGAAGCTTGGTGAAAGAAACGGGTTAAATGGAACAAGTACGCCAAAAAAGAGCATAGCAGGATGCAAGGTAAGTGAAACTTACACCTTTTCGTAGAATACATATCTATTCTATAAGTTATAAATACAATGGAGATAATATTCGAAATATGGTTTCCGACACGAAATGATTTGGGTCGGAATCAGAAACAAATGTTAGAAACCATAGTAATGGTAAAACGGGGTGGAACGGTAAATTAGTCAAGAAAAGAATAAGATAAAATGAGTTTTCGAACGGCTACCTTATAAGTAAGCCAAAACTAGTAAAAAGAGTAAAAGGGATCAAATGGTAATATTGATACCGTTTGACAATTAACGACTAATAAGTGTATGTCGAGTCTCATGCTCGCAGGATGAACGGCTCGTGAATTAGTGAAACTATGAAATAGCAAATAAGTCAAGACAAGGTATTAAAACGGGTCGATATGTTGATCCGAGCCAGGTACGCATAATTATGTTGTAGTTAAAAGTGCTATTTTGGTCGAATAATTGGTGAGAGTCCTTCATCGTAAAAGAAGGACCAAAATTGACCAAAACGCCCTTGTAGGCTAAATTGAACAAACAACCCTTAGAGGCTGTTTGGAAACGAGTTTCATGATTAGATAAATACTTAGAATAAGTGTAGAAATTGAAAGATGTAATACGTTAGTCAAATGGCAATATTTGAGTCTTGCCGTAAAATAACAATCCGAAGGGTAAAACTCGGAACATATAGATATCCACATTTAAATCCAACACACATAGAGTTGTAGTTGAAGATTACTTGATAAGAAATGTTGGAATAAGATGCTAGAAATGAATGAAAGCGATTTCAAGCTTTAAAGTGCTTAAAATACCCTTAACGGGTCAAAATAAGCATACGAGCGAAAACGGGTTTAAATTGTGTAATAAACCTGTGATTAGATCCTAAAATGGTAGATAACATTAATTTCAAGAAGTGTATGTAATATAGGGATCAAACAAATACGTTTGTTTGATAAAATGCATAAACGATATAAAATTCGGTAAAAAGGTAACGAGTCGAAGGCTTAGAAGTCTCAAAATTTATTATGTTGGATGTTGGATTTTAACTCTATATGATGGAGAATTAAATTACGGACGCGTAGGAAAAAGAATTGGGTAAAACGGATTAATAACGAGAGAGTTATGCTCGTTTCCGTGAAATCGGGTCATGTTGGGAATCTGCAACACCAGCAAACAACATTCTGTCGAAATGGGGGCTAGGCGTAGCGTGACGCTCCTAGGCGTAGCGCGACGCCCCCCTGAATCCCAAAAATGTTTAATTTTGTTTGTTTGACCCATATAACTTGTTTAAACTTGTTATTTAACTAACAAAACTAACTTTTAAGTTGGTTTCGATCATAGGTGATCGCCAAGAGTGCCCAGATGAAGATCAAGCTCGAAGAAGAACCGAACACACGAGATTAAAGCTTCCGCACAACGTTACGTCGTAACTTTTAAACGACGAACTTATTTATACAATGTTGAAAACTTTTAAGTTGTAAAAGTTTTAAATTACTCGTATTTTCTAAGGATACTCAATCGTAATTACACATTTATTTTCGTTAATTATACGAAAACTTTTAAAATAATAACAAGGGTGTTGCAATAACCAAATAAAAAGTACGAAAAGATTAAAAATAAAAGTTATTACACTAAACACTTGTCTTCACCAAGTGATGTAAGAGACTTAGGCAAACATGGCCTTTGATTGTCAAGAACTCTTATGATCAATCTTGGATCCCGAGACGACTCACACACTCTATGATGGATGATGGATGATGGATGATGGTTGATGGTGGTGGATGATGGTGTTGTGATGGTGGTGGTGGGTGGGTGAAGTGTGAGAGAGGTGGTGTGCCAAGGGATGGTTTGCAAATGAGCCAAGCACCCCTATTTATAGCCTGAACAGCAGCTCGGGCACGGCCCCGTGTCCATTGGGCACGGCCCTGTGTCTATCCTCCTTCTCTTTCTTCATTAATTGTAGTTTGTCTGCATTAGTTGACCACGCCCCCGTGTCCGCTGAGCACGACCCCGTGTGCAGAAGCGTATCTGTACTATCAAGATTTCCTTAGATTCTGCGAATCTTAGAGTTGACCACGGCCCCGTGTCCGCTGGGCACGCCCCCGTGGTGGGTGATAGAAGCTTCTACAACTTTATCTTTTCTGCTGACACTTGGGCACGCCCCCGTGCTCACTGAGCACGGGGCGTGTTCAGCCTTCTGTTATCTTGTTTTGCTTGGGAAGATGCTGTCGGGGGGTCGGGCATGCCACGTTTGTTCCTTTTCTTGTATTTATGTTAGACTAGGTTTTTACCCGGGATTGCTTCCTGGGCTCGGGAAACTTAGTTATGTTAATTACTATTTGTTACTAATAAGACCACATTACATCAACCATCTCATTAGATTCAAGAAAAATTGTCTTCAAATCACCGGAATAGAACATGAACGCATATTAGAGGTCAAACAAAAGCACAACAGGACCACATGAATAATATCATTTCCACTTTTACTTCAATGCACTTACATGTTAGGTTGATTTGGGATTTTGTAAAAATGTTTGTTTTTGTACTTCTTTACAAAATAAGATGTTGACCAAAATTCAAACAGATGTTGACCAAAAGTAAATCAGATGTTGAACATAAACACTGAATGTATAACAACAGACACTGATTATATTCAAACTACTGATACATAAACACTGATTCTTCATTCCACTGTTGTAATCTAAGCACTGATGTTGAGCATCAGTGCTATCTTCAAAGGGTGATTAGACCTTGAATGGACAATGCTTTGATCTTCAACAATGCTTGGATCCCATTAGTAGTTTGAGCTTCAATTTTTATGCTTCATCAGTGCTTGGATTCCAATGTATGTTGAAGCTTTACTGAGCTGTCATCTTCAAGTGCCATTCTCTTGATAGCCTCTTTAAAATATACAGCTTCTTGCTCTTTCTCTACTGCGTCAGTCAGCTTTTGCCTCTTTCTTTGGTTTAACATAATGACAGATGTATCTGATGATGTGAACAGTGGTTCAGAATTGTGCACCTGCTTCTTTGACATGTCAATAGTTTTGTAATCAGGCTTCTTTGGAAGGCTAGTGTAACACCCCAAAATTCGAATTATTAAATTCGTTAGCATGTTGCCATGTTTAATAAAACGAGATACAATAACTAGGTTAATAAACCTAGTTAAATGCCTATTAGATAAGCTAAATGGTGAAACTTGTGGCATATATGATAGTAAGTTAAACTTGAGGGACTTGGAGTGCCAAACTTGGAAGTTTGGTTTACTAAAACAAAAATCACACACACACCCACACAAGGGTGCGTGAGATCGAGCAGGAGAAAAGAAAAAGGGGTGAAACCCTAGTTCTCAAGAAAGCTTCAAATTGACAAGGAAATAGGGCTCAAATCCGATGCATGAACTCGTTTTCTTGATGATCTAGCCCTAACAAACATGTGGTAAGTTGTATTTTATGATTTGATGATCTTGCTATGAAGTGGGTTATGGTCAATCCATGAAATTGTATGAAATTGATCATGTAGATGTGTTAGAATCACATTATAGAACATGAACTATGCAAGATTCCAAGTAATTTGATGATTTTGAATGAAACCCACTTGTGGTAGTGAAGATGATGATATGGATAATCATGCATGTTCATTAGTTGTGTAAGATTGATGTATGATGTTGTGTGTAATGAGTAATGGTCAGTTAATCTGGGTATAGTATGAAAATTACATGATTCTAGTGGAATTTGATGATCTTGATATGAGTTAGTAAGAATTTGCAAAGAATGCTTGTACATCATGTTTAGAAACTTGTACGCACGCCAAGTGTTTGATGAAATGTCTAGGTGAAGTTAGGATGTGAGATTGTATGAAATGGCTTGACATATATGAATGAAACATGATAATGATGTAATTAGTAGTATACTAACTTGAGGAATGTGCCTTAGATGGAACTCATACAAGAATTCGGGTTGAATGTATGTGTTGGTCAAGACTACGCATTAGAAGCTTGTACATTGTGCTTGAACGGGCGATGCTCCCCATGTGTTTTTATTAATCACTTAATTTCAATCAAGAAGTGAATGTGTACTAAATATATAATATATGACCATGCTAGTAAAGGATGATGTTATGAATTACGTTAGGTTGTCTAACTGAACAATGTGGTTGACAATTTATGTTGTATGCGTGTTAGTGAAAGTCAATGTAGATAAGAGCTGGAAAATGTGTATTAATATGAATAAGCATGAGTACTAACATTATTATGGCATGACGACATGAAAGGATAGGAACCACACTAGCATGGACCAAGCATGAAAGGCTAACGGGTCGAAATGGGGCAAGGAAGCGGTTACGAACATGGATGCACGAGGTAAGTGATTTCCGTAATCACTTCGTAGTACAAGTAAGTAATAAAGTGTTGTAATGAATTAAATATGATGTTTGAGGTCAAATATGTGTTAAAGTCTTTCGTCGTAAATGATGGGTTTAAGGTTGACCAAAATGCCCATGATGGGTATTTTGGGGTAAACGAACTTAAAAGTGGTTTAGAAGCAAGTTATTCGATTAGAGTAATGTTTTGGACAGGTATGGAAGTGGGGATGATGGTTTGGTCAGTCGTAGACCAATTAATGCGCGAATACCCTTAACGGGTCAAATAGTTAGATAATAGTTAAGTCGAATGTATGTAAGTTAAGGATTTCCGTAATCCGGAGGTAAGATTTTATGTTCATATGATAGAATGTGAATTTACAAGCATGTAGGAAGAAACGGGAGGTCAAACGGGTAAACGGTTCAAAAGTTACGTGCGTTTTAGTGCGTACGGACGACGAAACGAACCTGCAGAAAACTGCAAAAACTAGAGGGCGTCGCCGACGGGTAGGGGGCCCAAAGGTGGGATCCTAAAGAATATGTAGTAATATGGTACCCAAAGGTGGGATCCTAAAGAATATGTAGTAATATGGTACCCAAAGGTGGGATCCTAAAGAATATGTAGTAATATGGTACCCAAAGGTGGGATCCTAAAGAATATGTAGTAATATGGTACCCAAAGGTGGGATCCTAAAGAATATGTAGTAATATGGTACCCAAAGGTGGGATCCTAAAGAATATGTAGTAATATGGTACCCAAAGGTGGGATCCTAAAGAATATGTAGTAATATGGTACCCAAGGGTGGGATCCTAAAGAATATGTAGTAATATGGTACCCAAAGGTGGGATCCTAAAGAATATGTAGTAATATGGTACCCAAAGGTGGGATCCTAAAGAATATGTAGTAATATGGTACCCAAAGGTGGGATCCTAAAGAATATGTAGTAATATGGTACCCAAAGGTGGGATCCTAAAGAATATGTAGTAATATGGTACCCAAAGGTGGGATCCTAAAGAATATGTAGTAATATGGTACCCAAAGGTGGGATCCTAAAGAATATGTAGTAATATGGTACCCAAAGGTGGGATCCTAAAGAATATGTAGTAATATGGTACCTAAAGGTGGGATCCTAAAGAATATGTAGTAATATGGTACCTAAAGGTGGGATCCTAAAGAATATGTAGTAATATGGTACCTAAATGTGGGATTCTAAGTTAAGAATTTCCTTAAGTAGATACGAATGAAGGTATGTATGTATGTATGTGTGAATATAAGTGGTATGTATGAATGAATGTATGCATGTATGTATGTAGGTATGCACGTATGTAGGAACGTACGTATGAATGTAGGTACGTAGTTTTGGAAGTAGTTATGTATGAACGGATGCACATATGTAAGTATGTATGAAAGTATGTACGCATGTATTCAATGAAATTGAGTATTGACGATAATAATAGTGTGCCTTGTGAACGAAGTGTAACGCAGGTACAATGAGAAAGTCTCACCACGGAATGTACGAACAGATGGAAAGCTGGGATGTAAAGAGTTAACGGAACAAAAAGTAAACGTGAATAAATCTTGTATGTTTATAATGCGTACTAATGTTATGAATTTAATGTGGTGAGCGCAGGTAGTACGAGTCATGAGGATCATCAAGGAACAGAGATCGAGGATCGAGTCACTAGTGGGATTGTACGGGAACGTTGATGTATATAATGTAGTAAACATAAGCTATGATTTTACTTAGTAAATAAGTCGATTGATGGACTTATGTGAAAGAGTTATGTTAAAGTTAATTTTTAAATAAGTTAAGGTGTTTATAATGTAAGAAAGTTTATGGCTTGAACTTCCGCTGCGACTTTTAGTCAAATACGTATTAGGGTCTTAAAAGTTGGTATCAGAGCCCTGGTTTGAGGGAATCAAGTACGAGAAGGTAGGTACTTGAACTCAAACCTATGTGCTCTTGTGATAAGGAACCTGTACAATCCATGACTCGATCAAGATCCAAAGGTAGAAATGGAATGAAAACGTGTATGTATGTATTCATATGAAGAAGCTAACGGTTTGCTATGTGCAAGGTAAGCTTAAAAGTTTGGAGAGGATGATCCGTGAATGCAATCTAAGGTGGATGCTAAGACAGGCAAGGATGCGAATGGACAGACGGACCCCAGGTACACAATGTTGACATGTATGGGTACCGTTGTTAAAAGAAAAAGGAAAAAGTCTCCTTGGGAGGGTAAGCACTAAACGGAAGACAACGATATTGTCTTGGTAAAATTGTAAAAATGTAGCACGAACTGAGACCCACTAATGCGGACATAAGGCGATGATTACCTGAAGGCACGGAATTAGTATGTGAATTGCGCACCTGGCCAGTACGCAAGAAGCATATGACGTTCGTGAGACCATGGTAATTATCGCAGGTATATCTGTAGAATTGGGTAGCAGGTGGGCGTGCGGGTGAAGTGGGTAGTAAGGCTCTCGGGAAATTGAGAGTACTATGTAGGAATGAAATGCAGAAAATGATATGTTTAAATCTGTGAGACGGATTCAGCACATGTAATGAATGAAAGATGTGAATGGGTAATGTAAATGAAATGTTTGAATCCGCGAAAAGGATTCAAAGCACGAAAGGAAAAAAATGTATGAATAGTATGTTTGGAACCGCTAGACGGATTCAAAACATGAAAGCAATGAAAGGCATGAATGTGACGTTTGAGTTCGCGGGACGGATTTAAAATATAAAAAGGGATGAAATTAATCCACATCACAATGTGTCGACAGTTTGACCATGGTTGTGTCAAACGAGTCATACGGGTAAATGTAAAGTAATAAACAAAAGAATGATCGTAATGGGCATGCAAACCTAAATTTTAAAGCGAAAGAAAGAAGTTCGAACAAGTTATGTGTTAAATATGTTAGTAATGGACTCTTAGGAGTCATAATGAATGACGGGCTACGACCCGGACAATGATTTAAATACGAACAGGTAAGTTTTGTTAAGAATACCGAAATGATGTAATGAATGTCTATGCAAGTAAGCATGAATGGAAAGAAGTACGAAGAGTACCTCAATACATCTATGGTAAGTAAGAAATGACAGTCTGACCTGGAAAGGTCAAACTGCAAAGGTTGATGAAATGAGGAACTAGAATAAAAGAATTGCAGGTAAGGAATGAAATGCGGAATGTGTTAAAGTTTGTACGCAGGACGTTGAAAAAGGAAATATAGGTGAGTAATCACCTAGTATAATGAATGCTTGAATGAAATGTGCTAACCGCTAAAATTGTAGATTATAATGTTAGGAACTCTTGATGTGATGAAACCAAACGAATTGGTGGAAGGATGTGCACGAGCGAAAGCGCATTACGCGGATGAATGAAATCTAGCCTGGTATGGCTAGTACTCGTGAAGAATGCGGATCGACCTGGGTTGCGGATCGTCGATTGATGATATGAGATGAGGTCAGTAAAAAGTTTAACTTATGTTAGATGAGTATGAATTGGTTAATTGGGTACGACCTACGAAATGAATGATGGGATGGGTATGGTATAATATGGGAAGTTTGATTTTTTAGTTGACATAAGAAGAAAACTATGTCATCAAGAAGCGAATCTCAAAGGTTTTGAGTGAAAAGTTCGAGTATTGGTTAAACTCTCATGAAATAAATTGCACGACACGTATGCTTATGCAAAATAAGTAAGACCCGAAATAAGAGGTTAGTAATGTGAAACAAATGAGGTAAGTTGAAGGTAAAGTATGAGAAATATGGACTTACTAGTAGAGAATGGTGTTGAGATTATGTCAAATTTCTAGTTTTTGAATATGATTGTCAACTATAGTGTTTCGAATATGTTAGTATGAGTTGAAATGGTGATACATGTACATATATGTAATTAGTTGATCATGTACTTATGTATATGAATGTCTTTCACCATGATAATGAAATGTAAATGGTATCATTGGTATGGCCGACTAGGTTTTGATGAGCACATGATCATATGACGAAAATATGTAGGTAAGCTGATTGACTTTCTGAAAGTCAACAATGTATGAACAGCACGACTAGGTCTTTGGATGCACTTTCGAGAATAGAGATGACAAGTATAGTTAAGAAATACTAACCATGATGCTCGGCTTGTTGGCCATGTTCATTTGAACAAGACATTGTAGAAAAGATACGCATGGCATAAATAACAAAAGTGACCATGGAATTAATGCCTAATTTTCGTGTTAAGTATGGATAAGTGGGTTTAAGAAGGGTGATTATAAGTAAGAATTGGTATATCGAAAGTCTATGATATGCGTATAATGATACGTCGACCTTTTTATGAATATGAATGTAAGTAGAAGAAACGTTAGTGATGATATGTGTTAAGAGCTAGTATTATAAAGTAAAAGACACTAATAAGAGCTCTGGAGCAGAGTCTAACATAAGTATAACTATGAAAGTAATATAAGTAATATGAGGGCATAGGAGCGATGTGTACAATTACGTTCATGTATGAATAACACCTTTGCCAAGATCCCGAATGCGTTTAGGTGGTAGTAAGTATTGTGAACAAAGCAACCTGAAAGGGGTAAGAGTAGAATCGGTCTAGTTTGAATGAGAAAGGTTTCGGGGACGAAACCTTCTTTAAGGGGGGTAGACTTGTAACACCCCAAAATTCGAATTATTAAATTCGTTAGCATGTTGCCATGTTTAATAAAACGAGATACAATAACTAGGTTAATAAACCTAGTTAAATGCCTATTAGATAAGCTAAATGGTGAAACTTGTGGCGTATATGATAGTAAGTTAAACTTGAGGGACTTGGAGTGCCAAACTTGGAAGTTTGGTTTACTAAAACAAAAATCACACACACACCCACACAAGGGTGCGTGAGATCGAGCAGGAGAAAAGAAAAAGGGGTGAAACCCTAGTTCTCAAGAAAGCTTCAAATTGACAAGGAAATAGGGCTCAAATCCGATGCATGAACTCGTTTTCTTGATGATCTAGCCCTAACAAACATGTGGTAAGTTGTATTTTATGATTTGATGATCTTGCTATGAAGTGGGTTATGGTCAATCCATGAAATTGTATGAAATTGATCATGTAGATGTGTTAGAATCACATTATAGAACATGAACTATGCAAGATTCCAAGTAATTTGATGATTTTGAATGAAACCCACTTGTGGTAGTGAAGATGATGATATGGATATTCATGCATGTTCATTAGTTGTGTAAGATTGATGTATGATGTTGTGTGTAATGAGTAATGGTCAGTTAATCTGGGTATAGTATGAAAATTACATGATTCTAGTGGAATTTGATGATCTTGATATGAGTTAGTAAGAATTTGCAAAGAATGCTTGTACATCATGTTTAGAAACTTGTACGCACGCCAAGTGTTTGATGAAATGTCTAGGTGAAGTTAGGATGTGAGATTGTATGAAATGGCTTGACATATATGAATGAAACATGATAATGATGTAATTAGTAGTATACTAACTTGAGGAATGTGCCTTAGATGGAACTCATACAAGAATTCGGGTTGAATGTATGTGTTGGTCAAGACTACGCATTAGAAGCTTGTACATTGTGCTTGAACGGGCGATGCTCCCCATGTGTTTTTATTAATCACTTAATTTCAATCAAGAAGTGAATGTGTACTAAATATATAATATATGACCATGCTAGTAAAGGATGATGTTATGAATTACGTTAGGTTGTCTAACTGAACAATGTGGTTGACAATTTATGTTGTATGCGTGTTAGTGAAAGTCAATGTAGATAAGAGCTGGAAAATGTGTATTAATATGAATAAGCATGAGTACTAACATTATTATGGCATGACGACATGAAAGGATAGGAACCACACTAGCATGGACCAAGCATGAAAGGCTAACGGGTCGAAATGGGGCAAGGAAGCGGTTACGAACATGGATGCACGAGGTAAGTGATTTCCGTAATCACTTCGTAGTACAAGTAAGTAATAAAGTGTTGTAATGAATTAAATATGATGTTTGAGGTCAAATATGTGTTAAAGTCTTTCGTCGTAAATGATGGGTTTAAGGTTGACCAAAATGCCCATGATGGGTATTTTGGGGTAAACGAACTTAAAAGTGGTTTAGAAGCAAGTTATTCGATTAGAGTAATGTTTTGGACAGGTATGGAAGTGGGGATGATGGTTTGGTCAGTCGTAGACCAATTAATGCGCGAATACCCTTAACGGGTCAAATAGTTAGATAATAGTTAAGTCGAATGTATGTAAGTTAAGGATTTCCGTAATCCGGAGGTAAGATTTTATGTTCATATGATAGAATGTGAATTTACAAGCATGTAGGAAGAAACGGGAGGTCAAACGGGTAAACGGTTCAAAAGTTACGTGCGTTTTAGTGCGTACGGACGACGAAACGAACCTGCAGAAAACTGCAAAAACTAGAGGGCGTCGCCGACGGGTAGGGGGCCCAAAGGTGGGATCCTAAAGAATATGTAGTAATATGGTACCCAAAGGTGGGATCCTAAAGAATATGTAGTAATATGGTACCCAAAGGTGGGATCCTAAAGAATATGTAGTAATATGGTACCCAAAGGTGGGATCCTAAAGAATGTAGTAATGGTACCAAGGTGGGATCCTAAAGAATATGTAGTAATATGGTACCCAAAGGTGGGATCCTAAAGAATATGTAGTAATATGGTACCCAAAGGTGGGATCCTAAAGAATATGTAGTAATATGGTACCCAAAGGTGGGATCCTAAAGAATATGTAGTAATATGGTACCCAAAGGTGGGATCCTAAAGAATATGTAGTAATATGGTACCCAAAGGTGGGATCCTAAAGAATATGTAGTAATATGGTACCCAAAGGTGGGATCCTAAAGAATATGTAGTAATATGGTACCCAAAGGTGGGATCCTAAAGAATATGTAGTAATATGGTACCCAAAGGTGGGATCCTAAAGAATATGTAGTAATATGGTACCTAAAGGTGGGATCCTAAAGAATATGTAGTAATATGGTACCTAAAGGTGGGATCCTAAAGAATATGTAGTAATATGGTACCTAAATGTGGGATTCTAAGTTAAGAATTTCCTTAAGTAGATACGAATGAAGGTATGTATGTATGTATGTGTGAATATAAGTGGTATGTATGAATGAATGTATGCATGTATGTATGTAGGTATGCACGTATGTAGGAACGTACGTATGAATGTAGGTACGTAGTTTTGGAAGTAGTTATGTATGAACGGATGCACATATGTAAGTATGTATGAAAGTATGTACGCATGTATTCAATGAAATTGAGTATTGACGATAATAATAGTGTGCCTTGTGAACGAAGTGTAACGCAGGTACAATGAGAAAGTCTCACCACGGAATGTACGAACAGATGGAAAGCTGGGATGTAAAGAGTTAACGGAACAAAAAGTAAACGTGAATAAATCTTGTATGTTTATAATGCGTACTAATGTTATGAATTTAATGTGGTGAGCGCAGGTAGTACGAGTCATGAGGATCATCAAGGAACAGAGATCGAGGATCGAGTCACTAGTGGGATTGTACGGGAACGTTGATGTATATAATGTAGTAAACATAAGCTATGATTTTACTTAGTAAATAAGTCGATTGATGGACTTATGTGAAAGAGTTATGTTAAAGTTAATTTTTAAATAAGTTAAGGTGTTTATAATGTAAGAAAGTTTATGGCTTGAACTTCCGCTGCGACTTTTAGTCAAATACGTATTAGGGTCTTAAAGCTAGGATCTGTTTCTCTCCCTTTTCTCAGTCTTTCATAAGCTTCACCAGTGTACTGCTTTGTCCATTTTGCTATGGCCTTGGCAGTTCCAACCTTTGCATCAACCAACTCTTGTTTCTTTCTTTTATAATCCAAGGTAAGATCATCAATAGCCTTTTTGTATTTACGCCAGTTTGGTGCTGACCGTTTCATGCTTGGATCTCTTTTTACTCTTTCAATTCTATTGAGTTCTGTCTTGAGACCAACAAGTGGCCAATCTTGGAATTGTTCTTCCATGGCAGGGTAGAACTTCTCACTCATGATTAGTGCCAGAATGTCTTTTCTCAGATCTTTTTGCAGGCCAGGTTCTGGTGGTAAATTTGACATTTCTTTACTCAAATCTCTAGCATAGTCTTCCATGAGCTTGACTTTGGTGAGTAAAAACTGATAATGACTTGAAACCACATTGTCATTTTCTCCTGGGCATTCAAGCCTAGCTCTTATTTCAGCTTGTCTAGCTTTTAGTTTTAGATATCCATCCAGGTTTTTTGGATTTCTAAAACCAAGCAGAGAAGGGAATTTCCTTTTTGAAGGATCATCCACTATGTAGAACTGCCTCATCTCATTCTTTACTGCATGGAGTACCAGTGGATAACTGGCAGCTGCTGGGGTAGTATCTGTAGAGTCATATCCTTGAAGAGCTATTGGATCTTTGATTGGATTGACCAATTTTTGAGGAATGAAAGATTCAGGTTTAGTGATTTTGTAAGGTACAGATGAGACAGGATCAGGTGTTGGTATGTCATCATCATGCACTTGAAACTTTTTTCTTCTAGTATACACATTTTCAGGAGGAGGTGTTTCTGTTTGAGGTTTTGGAGCAAAAAGAATTATGGCTTGGGAAGGATTGTTAGAAGTGGTAGGTAATTGACTAACAGTTGTCGAAACAACTGGTGTCTCAACCACTGTTGTCACTACAACTGTTGATGTATCAACAGTTGTCTTTTGCTTTAAGGCAGGTGGTGAGTTTTGTGATGATGGTTTTGTTTGTGGTGTTTGAGTAGTGATGGTGTGTGTCTGACTAGCAGCAGTTGAAACAACTGGTGTTTCAACCACTGTTGCCATTACCACAGATGATGTGTCAACTGTTGTCTTCTGCCTTTTGGCAGGTGGTATTGGTGGCGGTGAAGTGATTTTTGGTAATGGTGATAAGGCAGTGGATATAGTATGTGTTAAAGTGGTAGTGGTGGCAGTTGTTTGGATAACAGATGTTGAAACCACTGAAGTAGCAACAACTGTTGATACAACAGGTGTTTTAACATCTGTTGGTTTGGAAGATTGATGTGTGGAGCTTTTGGAAGGTTTGGGAGTTTGTTTTATGGATTTGGGAGGTGTGGTTTTGGGTTGTATGACTTTTCTAGTAGACTTTCTTATGGGCTGAGGATTTTCTTGATCCTTTGGCTCAGATATACCCTGCTCATTCATCTCCATAAAAACTCTCTTCTCCTGTTCAAACCTTCCTTTATCCTTTGCCTCCATATCCTTTTTCACCCTTGCTTTTGCATCATCAATGGAATTTAAGGTTACATCAACCTTTTTGGAACCATCTGGCAAAGGGAAGTGTGCAAGCATACTTCAATTATTTGGTGCAATGTACAGACCATCTTCATATCCCTTTTTCTTCAACTGCCTTATTTTCTCCGCCTTTCTTGGCATCATTTGGTGGTGGGTTGTCCACAAAGATGATAGAGGGAGGAGCAGTGCCAGTGGTGTTCAGCAAGTGAGCCTTCATGGCTTTTATATCTGCCTGGGTGTCTTTGAACCTGGCTTCCATGATATTTATGATCTTTTGAAGCTGAATTTCATGTTGCTGATCAGCATTTGCTCTTTGTTGGTGAAGTAGAGGTTGAAATAATGCCCAAAGGTCAGTGGGAGCAGGTGGTGCCTGTTGTGTTTATAACAACCGTTGCAGTGTGGTTTTGATTTCTGCAACAGATGTATCCAGTTTGTTAACCCTCTCCGTCAATTCTCGGTAAATTAAACCATCACCAAATTTAATGGGATCATCTGATTTCCCACCAGAGGTGGTTGTAACAGTGGTTGACTGAGGGAGACTTTCCTAAAAGTCATCCCCTGTTGCCCTTTTTTCTTGGAACTGGGGACTTCTTTCCTCAGTAGAGGTTACCAATCTAAGCTCACTAGTCAATACAGGATACACACCAGTGTTTAGAAAGGTTCCCATAGAAGAAATTGCCTTCAAGGAAGTCTGATTAATGAAACTACTGTCCAAGTGTAAACCAGTGGGTTCAACACTTGTAGTAGCTGCTTCACTTGAACTACTGACAGGAAGTAATTGTACATCCTGCAGTGTAACCTCCTCAGGTGTTGTTGGTGGGTTAGCAATGATAGGGAGCTAAGACGCAGTCACTTTCTGTGGCATGCTCTCAGTGATAGGTGGTTGAGAGGAACTGATTGCTATCTGAGTTATATCAAGTGCATCCAATAAAAAGTTTTGTTTGTGGCGGAATTGTGGCAGTGAGTATGGGAGTGGAAAGAGAATTTGCCCCGGGCAGTGGGCTGGGGATGATGGATTCAAGTGAGTCCAGAGCAACATAATTTGACGTCCCTATTCTTACAACCTGTTCTTTTTTAAAAGAAGCCGGAGGAGTTTGAGGCTCAGGTTGAGATATTTCTACCATCTGCTGTGAGGAAGTAGCAGCAGTGGTTTCTGGTGACTTTTGTGTTTTCACTGGCAGTTGCTCTGGGATCTCATCTTCCAGAGTTACCTTTGTTTTAGGTTTGAGGGGCTTTTGTGTTTTCTTTTGTCTTGGCCTTTTGGTGGGTTTTAGGTGTGGGTTTCACAGCCGTTGTTTTGCTGTTGTGATCACCTTGAGCAGTGGGCTCAGTAGCAGGTGCCTGAGGAGTAGTGGTAGCTGCTAAAGTCTGCTCAGGAGCCTCTGCTTGTGTTTTGGACACTTTTGATAGCCTTGTAAATGTTTCAGGTGTAAGGCCATTTATTTGAAAAGGTTCACCTTGGATGAGTACATGAGCATCATCCTTTCCAAATTTCTTTTGAAAATAAAAGCTTAGGAACCTTGGAAATAGTAAAAATGATTTGCTATTAACATTTTTTACCAAGTCATCAAAGATCTCCTGTGAATAGTTAAAGCTTTCCCCATGCAAGATAGCATATGCCAGATATTGGATCTTTAATGGAATTTCATTGAAAGCAGTGGTCTTATTAGAAACACACATTAAGAGGGTATGAAACAAAAACCTTGGGTCAAGGGGAAAACTGCCTTTTTGCAAAGTGTCTTTTTTCATTTGCTTTGCATACCCTCTTTCTAAAAAATCTGTTTGATACTCTAATTTAGGGAAAGAAGTTTTACCTTGAAGATCATTGAGTTCAAACACTTCAGAGATGGTTTGTGGTGTGATTTTAACATCAACACCCTTTATCGAGGAATTGATGGCTATGGGTGTTTCATCTTGAAATTCAAGTTTTGCATTTTTCCAAAATTCCCTCTGGGTTCCCAAGTAAATCGGAGCATCAGAAGTCAACAAAGTTTTGTACTTTGAAGACGAAAGGGCATTTATGATGGAATTGAATGTTTCAGTGTTACTTGGTTTTGTCAACAGACCCAAGTAGTTACGGGAAGCTTTGTATCGAATTTCTATGGCCTTTTGACTGGATTTCCTTTTAACTGATGAAGACCGTGATTTTGCCATTTGAGGAAGAAGGGCGATGAGGAATTTTGAGAGAAATGGAGGATAACTGCTTTGAAAAAGGAATTTTGAATTCGATTCGACAGCTTAAACCCTGTTTGGGGGGTTTTGATCAAGGTTTTATACGGGAAAAAGTGAATGCTGACGTGGCAGCGGTTACAAAAGATCTGACGGCTATGAACTGTCCACGAGCCAACACCTGATGAGTAATGCAACACAGTTTTTTTTTGAAGCCACTGATAGAATAATATCAGTGGTTGCAATGATTACATTGAAAACAATGGGAGACTTTAAGTTATCAGTGGATAGCCTGAAAACATTTTAATGCTTATAATTCATGAAAAAAATTTCATTTTAACTATTTTTAACATGCATGTTGAGATTATTAAAATAAAGTATTACATATAATCAGTTAGCATGCTGGGGTGATGTGATAAATACCGTTACATATAAACATCTCAGTGATATGAAATCTAACAATCTAACAGAGTATAAAACACTGATGTGATAAATACTGTTACATATAAAAATTGTTAACATAAACAAAGGTAGAATATCTACTGTTGATGCTGAACCACTTTTGTTGTTGGGCAGTTGTTCGTCTTGCACAGTAGTTGTTTTGCTGCTGAACCACTGCTGCTACTAAGTAGTGGTTTTCCGTTCATTGATCAGGCTTCACGTAAATAAGTGCTTGTCTTTAACATGGCTTTGTCCTCAACAGTGGATAGGCCTCAACAGTCTTTAAGAACATAAGTCTTTATAAGGAGCAGTGGTTAATTATAACAGTCCTTAGCATGATCAGCTGTTATAACCACAACATAACCCTTTGAGAGGAAGCAAGCGTCAGTCTATTCATTTGATAGGACTCATTGACACTATTAAACCTCTGTTGACTTACCAAACAGATGTTCAGATACAATTCAACATCAACATAATCTAAATCATTCTCAAACACTAAATAAAAAATAAAAATAAAATACAACATAGATTCATAAAATTAAATTTATTCATTTATACATGACCTTAAAACTAAAAGTCCAATAATTACATGATATACTGAACAATATTAAAGTTCAAATCTAAGAATAACAGCAAGAATTAAGAAACTTTAGTTTCAACTCCATCGATTGCTGAACCTCTCGATATATGTCCTTCAGCATCGCCATGAACTGCACGTCTCTATCACCGCACTCTATATTACTGACAACACAAATAAGAAAGAAACCTAAAATGCAAAGGTCTCTTCTCAACTGTTGTAGCACATCTGAGTTTTCACGATATTGCACGAATCTCACCTGAAGCAAGAAAACCTGACTTTCGATTTAACGAAAATCGAACAACGCAACTTTTCACGATGTTGCAACAATGATACTACAACATCGATATTGAAAGGTTGATGTGTGATGGGAAACTTCATTGAAACTACGATGTTGGAACAGTGATACTAGAACGATAACATGTAAACATAATCAACAAACATTCGAACAAAGAAGTGTAATCGGAGATTAGCGGCTGAATCACGAGAAAGATGCATTTCAGAGAGAGAGAGAGAGAGAGAGAGAGAGAGAGAGAGATACTCTCACATATATGAGCGAGCTAGATTTGAATGTGATAGCAGATAATTATATCTTATTTATAGGATTAAAATATACGGTTTGAATTTTGAATGTGGGAACTCATAATTATATCTTATTTATTGGGAACCGAGGTTTATTGGAAACTGATGTTTATTGGGAACTGATGTTTATTGGTAATCGAAAGTAGTGGGTATCCTTATATCCTGCTTTATTAAACTATTAAATGTTAAATATTTGAATTGATATGCAAAGTAGGAAAAAAAAGAGAGAGAAGGTCAATTTTAAATTACAATTTTGCATAAAATTACTGATATAAGTGGATACCCAAATGGTCAATACCAATAGATGTCAACAATAAAAAAGTGAGCAGTGGCTATTTTTCCTATTAGTGGATACCTAAATGTTTGAACTTAAACAAAAGTTTGCCATAAACATCTGTTTTCAAATTTCAAGAATACTATACCCAAACAGTCAAAATGAGGAGCTTAATAATAATCCAAGTGTACTTGATTTTTATTTATTAGTATAAAGATAAAACAACAATGTCTTCAAATCACCGGATTAGATCATGAACCCATATTAGAGGTCAAACAAAAGCACAACAGGACCACATAAATAATATCATTTCCACTTTTACTTCACAGCACTTGAATGATAGGGTGATTTAGAATTCTGTAAAAATTTTTGTTTTTGTACTTCTTTACAAAATAAGATGTTCTCCAAAATTCAAACAGATGTTGACCAAAAGTCAATCAAATGCTGACCAATAGTCAAATAGATGTTGACCTTAAATAGATGTTTGGTTTAAGGCCAAACATCTGTTTAAGGTCAAACATCTGTTTAAGTCCAAATATCTGATATAGAAGGCGAATCATCTGTTTAAGGTAAAACATATGTTTAAGGTCAAACATCTGTTTATGGCCAAACATCTGTTTAAGGTCAAACAACTGTTTAAGTCCAAACCTCTGATATAAAAGGCCAAACATCTGTTAAAGGCCAAACATCTGTTTAACCATGAATAGATGTTTAACTTAATAAGATCTACTGTCTTTTCACACTATTTTCCTCTTAAAAACACTGTTCAACCTAACATGGGTTTCCATTAAGTATTGACCAAAATGCAAACAGATGTTCAAAGCCCCGTTTGTTATTGTACTTGTTTACAAAATTACATAGAATTCAAGAAAACGAAACTAAGAAATTTAGGAACCTAACAGCAAAAATTTAGAATCTAAGAACAACACCAAGAAATTTACGCCTAACAGCAAAAATTTAGTGCTTTTAGCTTAAAATTTAGTGCCTTTTGCTTTAAACTCCATCAATGTATATCTTCGACAATTGCCATGACCTCCACGGAAGTACTCAATGCATCAACATCAGGATTTATAGAAACCTGATCTCTATTGAACAGACCAAGATGCAGTACATGAAAACACTTCTTCGGATGTTGAAGAGTAGCCCTGTCGTCATATACTTAATCCTTAACTTTGTTCATAAAGAGCTGCTTTAAACCAAACTTTATGCTTCTTTTAATACAAAGAAGGCAGGAAAGACCATTACTCTAGTAAGATAAAATCTTATCTTACAGCAATAGCAGACGCTTTCTTGCGTTTAGTAGGAACTACTGCAGCTTCTACATCATCATCATCTGCCTAGAGTCATATATAATCATCATTTAGTCAGCAGCAAAAATTATTTTAAATGTAGATTTAAAAATCTTTCTTTGTTTTAAATTTAACTTTATGCTTCTTTTAATACAAACCTATAATAACTCGCAGCAGATTGTATGAATTTCACACAACTGTGATTAGACTGAAATATAAAGAGAGAATTAGAGTATATCACTTCAAAATAAAAAAACTCAAAATTTCAAAATTGGAGTAGCAAAAAACACATACTTTAAACGATGTTGGAACAATGATACTGGAAACAACCGTAGAACAATCATCATCATCTTTTGTTTAATCCTTAACCTTGTTCATAAAGAGCTGTTTTAAACCAAACTTTAAGCTACTTTTAATAAAAAAAAAGGCAGGAAAGACCATTGCTCTAGTAAGATAAAATCTTATCATACAGCAGTAGCACATGCAACTTTTCACGATGTTGAAACAATTATATTGCAACATCGATATTGAAACATTGATGTGTGATAGAAAGCTTCATTGAAACAACGATGTTGGAACAATGATACTGGAATGATAACATGTAAACATAATCAACAAACATTCGAATAAAGAAGTGTAATCGGAGATTAGCGGCTGAATCACGAGAAAGATGCATTTGAGAGAAAGAGATACGCTCAATTTTAAAGATTACAATGTGAAACCAGATAATTATATCTTATTTATAAGATTAGAGTATATGGTTTGAATTTTGAATTTTAAAATTACTGATATTATCAGTAATTATTGATCTGATTTGAAAGCAATTGTCATGATGTTTATTGGGAACTGAAAGGTAAATAGCGTATATCCTGGTTTATTAAAGTTAAAGTAATTAAATATTAGAAATGATATGAAAAGTAGGAAAAAAGAGAGAGAACGTCAATTTTAAATTACCATTTTGCGTTTTTTCAATTTCAAAATTAATGATATTATCACTAATTACTGAACTGATTTGAAAGCAATTGTCATGATAATTTTTTTAATTTTTATTTTAACTTTAATTAAGAGATAATAACCTTCAGTTTGAAATTCACATTTTGAATATTTTAAATGTCCAAAGCTCAAGAAATTAGCATTAATTACTGATTTGATTTGCAACAAATAGTCATCAAGAATTTATTATATTTTTTAATTTAACTTTAAATTTTATCATGAAAACAATGTTGGAGGAACTCTTTCTCATTGAAATGTAACGATTAGGTAAAATGGTAATTTTATTGTAATTATAGTTTCCCGATCAGTGGATACCCAACAGTTTTTTAAACGCTGATGTTTGCTTAGTCAGTGGTCAACACGAAGATTGAAGAAACAAAGGTTGTATTTCAACAGTGGATAACTTTTAACAATCAAATGTTTCAACCAACACAGTGGTTGCAACAGGCTTTTAAACAGATGTTGGGGCTTAAACAGATATTTCGCCTTATATATCAGTTGTCTGGACTTAAACATAAGTTTGACCTCAAACAGATGTTTGCCCATAAATAGAAGTTTGGCCATAAACAGATGATTCGCCTTAAACAAAAGTTTGAGCTTAAACAAATGTTTGCCCATAAACATCTGTTTGCAAAAAAAGACTAATTTCAAAAATACTTTACCCAAACAATCAAAATGAGGAGGTTAATAATCATCCAAGTGTACTTCATTTTTATTTAGTAGTATAAAGATCAAACCACTGATCAATTTATAGTACAGATCAGTTAGCATGTTGGGGAGATGTGATAAACATTGTTACATATAAACATCTCAGTGATATGACATCTAACAATCTAACAGAGTATAAAATAGTGATGTGATAAATATTGTTACATATAAACACTATTAACATAAACAAAGTTAGAATATCTGCTGTTGATGATGAACCACTGTTGTTGTTGGGCAGTGGTTCGTCTTTGAGTTTGAATCCGCTGTAGATGATGAACCACTGCTGCTTCTGAGCAGTTGTTTTCCTTTCGTTGATAAGACTTTAGGTACATAAGTGCTTGTCTTTAACAGGGCTTTGTCTTCAACAGTGGATAGGCCTCATCAGTCTTTAAGTCAATCAGTCTTTATAAGGAGCAATGGTTAATTATAACAGTCCTTAGCATGATCAGCTGTTATAACCACTCCATAACCATTGGAGAGGAAGCAAGTGTCTGTCTATTCAATTGAGAGGAGTCATTGCATTACATCCCTGTTGAAAAACAGAATTGATAAATTTAGGGAAAATGGATTTGAAAGATGATAACCCAACAGTGGAGGATCTCATTCTACAGCTCCGATAAATTTAGGGGTATTCTCAAATAATGGTTCCTAGATGTTTGAAGAACGATAAAGATAGACAAATGTCCTCAGAGCTGCTTCTTCGAACATTTGTCGATCTTCAAACATCTAGGAAGCATTATTTGAAAATAACCCTGAATTTATCAAAGCTGTAGAATGAGATCTTCAACTATTGGGTTATCATCTTTCAACCCCATTTTCCCTAAATTTGTGAATTCTGTTTTTCAGACCTCCCAAAGTCACCTAACCAGCTCCAAAGAGATAGAGACAGCTTGAAGCATAACCTGCACTTGCTATATAATTCCACCAGTTCAGTATTTAATCCCAATATACCAACTAAATACAAATAATAAATATTTGGTGTGCTACAACTGTAAATAACTCAGGAAAAAGATTTGAAACCATAAATATGGATTATAGAGATCTATGAATGAAACATGGGTGAATAAAACAACAAAACAGATTCTGAAAAACAAAAACTACAAACATATAAAAATCAATCTACTGGTAATCATATGGTACACCAATGCAAGCATCTGAATAAACAATAACAAATCAAAGACAATTTACCGATACTTACCGAAGCCATAACTGGTCACATTTATGACCGGCTCTTAACTACAATCTGTAGAATCTGTACATCTAACAAACAATCAAATAACAAAGAAACAAATAATCAGAGATGAGAACCAAACACCTGATGTTGAATCCACTGTAGATGCTGAACCACTGCTGTTACAAACAGATAATACCTGGGGAACTGGAAATTTAAAAGGATCGGCTTCAAAGGCTTCAACATTCGGAAGATTCAAATCTCAAGCAAATGAAACCCTAATTTCAAAAGAATAATCGGTGAACATATTCACATATCAATAGTCAACAGATGTTGTACTGATATCATCACAGTTAAGAAAAGAACACTTAGTTTCTGAACATATTCAAACATACCAGTTCATGGCGGAAATCTAGCCGCAGGTAAGCGGATCTCAACTTTGATGACAATCGATGAGAACAACCCTGGAACCATACGATGAGATTAGAAGTAGAAATTAGGGTTTAATTAGAAACTTTGTACTGAAATAAATGAAGATATAGGGCTTACCTGGTGACGCATGGAATGATTCATGATGAGATGATTTGGTTTGATCTTTGATTGAGAACGGAGTAGAGTACAAGAGAAGGAGAAAGAGAAGAAGATCCAGATCTAGGGATTTGAAAAGGAAAAAAGAAGACGAAAGGAGTATAAAAGGGACTGAAGTGTGGTACTGTTGGGCGGGAAAAGAGAACCGAGGATGCCCTAATTAAGTGACACGTGACCCAAATAACTTTCATTTAATATATATAATAGATTTAGCTGCCTTTTTGCTTCTTTTGTTCATTTGAGCTCATTTAATCTTGAAAATACAAAAGGAAGACAAAAACACACTTTTTCCAACATTAGTACCAAAAAAGGGTTAGTTTTATGCCACAATTGATGTAATTTATATGTTGTATTTTGTGCACATCAGCCGACTTTGCAAACTACCTCACATGTGGAATCCTTATCAAAGGGTTATCATATCAGCAAAAGAGGACATTTTTCGCAGATTTAAAATATTATATCTGGGACGAACCATTCTTGTTTAGATTCGGAGCCGATCAAGTGATCCGTAGATGTGTATTTGTAGAGGAGGCAACTAGCATTTTGCGCCACTGTCAAGAAGGGCCCACCGGAGGTCATCATGGAGCAAACTACACAGCAAGGAAAGTGTTAGAGTCCAAATTTTACTGGCCCACTATTTTTTGTGACGCGCACAAATGGGTTAGAGCGTGTGATACTTGCCAAAGGGCAACAAATATCTCCGCAGGTAATGAAATGCCTCAACATCTAATGCAAGTCTGTGAAGTCTTTGATATATGGGGTATCGACTTCATAGGTCCATTTCCAGCCTCATGAGGTAACAAATACATCCTAGTTGCAGTAGACTATGTATCAGAATGGGTCGAAGCACAAGCTTTGCCCATAAATGATGCTAGGGTGGTTGTGAGGTTCTTAAAAAGTTTGTTTGCCCGATTTGGTGCTCCAAAAGCACTAATCAGTGACCGAGGAACACATTTTTGTAATGCGCAGTTGGAACGAACCTTGTCCCGTTATGGTGTTCATCATAGGTTAGCTATGCCGTACCATCCTCAAACGAGCGGGCAAGTGGAGGTCACGAATCAGGGTTTAAAAAGAATCCTTGAACGATCCGTTAGTCGGAACCGCAAGGATTGGTCAGACAAGTTAGATGATGCTCTATGGGCTTTTCGAACAACATTCAAGACACCTGTAGGGACAACTCCCTTTAGGCTGGTTTACGGAAAATCCTGTCATCTACCAGTCGAGCTAGAACACAAGGCATTCTGAGCCTTGAAAACGGCGAACATGGATTTGAAAAGCAGAGGTGACGCCTGTTTTTGCAAATCCACGAGCTTGAGGAGCTAAGAAGCCATGCCTACGAGAGTTCTACCAGGTACAAAGAGTGAGTCAAGAGATTTCATGACAAGAGGTTGAGAGAACATAAAGATTTCCGTGTTGGAGACCTTGTCTTGTTATACTCCTCATGACTGCGTTTATCCCCCGGGAAGCTAAGATCCCGATGGACGGGTCCATACACGGTCAAAGAAGTATTTCCATACGAAGTCTTGGTCATCGAAAGCTTGAACGGGGAGACTTTCAAAGTCAACGGTCATAGACTCAAAATTTACATCAACGTACCAGTTGACTCGGTGGAGGATATACTCGAACTCCACATCTCGCGCACTTAAAACAAGTGTGGGCAGAATGAGTCCAGCTATCGACTCGCTGACAAATTTAGCGAGCGTGTTTTCACAAGCTAGGGGTAATTTTGTACATATTAGTTTATCACATTTATTACCTAGTTCTTTAATTTTTCTTGTTTAAACATAGGTACGTACAAGTTTGATCCATAACTTTTGAAGTTTTGAAGTTGATTTACCGTTAAAATATACAAAATCTTGCAAAAATGGAAAAATTGGGCGAAAATACGGAGTTAAATGCTTGCTGTTAAGTCTGTCCAGAAAACACACAGATAACGCACGCCCGTACCGATTGCCACATGGTCATGCACTTCGTTGTCGCACCAGACCAAAAGCATCGTGCACTTGGTTGTCATCGGACACGCACTCCCGTTCGAGCCAACTGCACTATCGTGCACAAGCGGCACAACCTTGAAAACCAGAGTGCCACTCAGATCCGCACGCCCGTGTGAGACACCGCACGACCATGCGAGTAAAAATTGCAACAGTAAAAACAGGGTATTTAAGCGAACTTGCAGTAAAAACTTCACATATTTTTCGAAACCCTAACAGCCGCACGACAGTTCTTGGTCGCCCACACCCAAAAACCAACCAATTTTTTCTTAGATTTCACTTCAATCTTCATTCAAGGTATGTTTCCTACTTGTTTTTCAATTCTAATCTAGTTTCTAGTGTAGATTTGGGGTTTTGATTCAAGAACAATTGGGGGTTTTCTTCACAAACTCAAATATACCCTTGTTCTTGAATGTTTGGTGCTAATCGATAGTTCTGATAACTGATTTGATGTCCATTCACTACTTAAAAGTTGAAATTTGTGTTAAAAAGATTGAAATCGGTGAATAGAACTGATTTTTCATGATTTCCATCGTGCACGGTCATGCAGTTGAACGACATGACAGTGCCGATCCGATAAAAGAACCAAATTGGTGATCTAGAACCACGACTCCGAGACGCCAGGTAGTACCAAAATCTGCTCGGTAGTGCAACACCAATTTCCGGCACCAACCAGTCTCCGATCTCGGATCCGCACGGTAGTGCAATTGAAACGCACGACCGTGTGTATGCTGTAACGACAACAGATTGTCGTAAATAGAGTGTTCCGGTGGCAGCACTTAACATTTTTGATTTTGCTCTTATTTTGTTGTATTCCTATATGCAGATGAACTACCGATTTCATGAATTCGACCAAACAAAACGAAGGACTGTCTATGTGTTGCTGTCACACCCCAACCGATGGCGGAATCATCGGGGCACGACACTGAGCGAAACAGATTATTCAAGAGAATCCATAACACTATCAGTGACAATATATCTAACGTTCATGTCCCATACCATACCAAAACATATAAAGCAGAAATAGTTATTACAGACATTGTTCTCAAAGACAAATAATTGTTCTGACCACTCAGATTTTATTGAATGACGTTTCTAGACCACCTAACTTGATTCACCAAGCAAAGCATAGCATAGCATCCTAAACACCTGTCACATACGTTAAAATAAAGTCAATACACATAGTGTAAAGGTGAGTAGACAAGTTTAATAACATATAGTTTAGTGAAAACGATTTACGCATAACCAGCATGTAATACGTAGAAATGTGAAGCAGGTAAGCTATCGACAATTACATATGCAACCGACATGACCGCGAGTTGTAGAATGCGCAACACATTATCACCACTGTGACCATGTGGAGTAAAACCCTTAACAAACCCTGTCCACGACAGGTGCTGAGTCCAAACTATAGTACTTTCGTTGCTAAGGTGTCAGGCAACAATCATTGTGTAAACATAACATACAAGCATTCATCGAAAACACGTATAACATGCGAGAGAGGTTAGCGTATAAAAGCGTTTGCATTGTGTGTCGATGTGATTTGATATAGGTAACGTATGTAACACCCAAAAGTGCGTTAAACAAAAAGGGTTCGAGTATACTCACTGTGCGTGTTTAGTAAATAAACACAATCTTGGATTGAAGGGAGCGCGTGGGAGCTTAGCCTGATCAGAGAACGATAGTGTAAGCGTTGAACAGCGCATAACGGTGCATCGAGTGATGAGTGATCGGTTAGTGGTTCAATCGGATGACCGTCCGGACGGATGGTCATCCGGACGGTGACCATTTGGTCGGTTGGTCATTCGATTGAGGAAGTGCATTGTAAAATGTTTGAACTTTTGAAGTTTTCGTTGTAGTTTAAATAAAGTCATTCAATCGGATGGTCATCCGGACGGATGGCCATTCGATCGGATGGCTATTTGTTAGGATCGGAGGCTCTCATAATTGTGTTTGTTTGTGTAATTTGAACTCTTAATAAATATGAATCGAGACTAAGTGCAGCGGAAATGAACACAAACTTTATAAACACAATTAGGGAAGAAAATAGTTTTGATAAATACATGCTTTTCATTGAGTCGAATGATTACAATACAAATCAAAAGATTACAGAGCATGCTTACAAACTAAACTCCCCCTCAACCTGATACTCCATGGTTGATTGCACAAGATGAAAGGATTGGATCAGAGGAGAAGAACTCACTCAGTCCATCTAATGTAACAGTACAGGGTACTGTTCCATTTATAGGCAAATCAAACCACTGAAGCATCTAAGCTGACGTCACCATGAAAGTGACATCTAACAACCTAACAACCTGTAACCACTGATACATATAACTACTTCTTAGCTAAACACTGATGCTAATTACAATTGACAAAGTAAACAATTGTTTCTTCATTCCACTGCTTCATTCCAGGCAGGACTTTGGTCTTCAGCAGTACTTGACTTGAGGTAGCAGATTAAGGAGCAACACTTTGTTTTTCAGCAGTTGTAGTATACGATCAGTGGATGAGGACCATCAGATGTTATAACCACTTTCAAGGGGAAAATCTAATGCAAACAGCTGCTTATGATGAATCCACTGATGTGAACCAGTTTTGGCTCTTATTATTTGTTCCTCTGGTAGGGTTCAATCCCAACAATCTCCCCCTGGAATAGATAATGCCAAACACTTCATTATTTTGGATCTTTATTTTCTCATCAGAAGTTCTCTAACTTGCTTTTTAAATTCATGTTCAAAATCCAGAGAACTTGTATCACCCTCATCCCTACACAGTGTAAGCTCAAGGAGATCTTGTAGATCTTCAACACCCAGGCCTAGTGCTTGATCCCTTGATATGTGCTTAACTTCTCCATTGGATCTGATTAGAGTCAATACATGGGTCTTTTGATCAGACATCCATTTTAGTACTTTTGAACCCAATGGGTTTCTTGGGAGAGGTTTATTCACTAATGAGTTTGGAGATATTGGCCTTGTGAAGACTTGTGAATTTTCAGCAGACATTGTTTGAAAGCCATTTTTATGACATCATTTGCTGCAGCTATATCTTCTGTAGTCTCTTTTTCAATCAGCTCTTGTCTCTTCTTTTGATCTAGCTCAATGGCTGTCATATCTGCTGAAGTGTTTGGTAATTCAGGTTTGTTCAATACCTTTTTAACAAGGTTTTGAAGTTTTGCTGAGCTATCTTCATTTAAAGCCATTTTCTTGATGGCTTCTGTAAAGTACTCAGCTTCCTTTTCCTTTTCTTCTTCATTAGTCGGCAGTTTCCTCTTTTCTTGGTTTATCACAATGATAGAGGTATCAGCTGAAGAGAACAGTGGTTTAGGATCACTGATCTGTTTTGGCTTTTTGTGTTCAGGCTTCTTTGGAAAATTAGGATCTGTCATTCTCCTTCTTTTCAGTCTTTCATAAGCCTCATCTGTATACTGCTTTGTCCATTTTGCTATGGCTTTGGCAGTTCCCACCTTTGCATCCACCAACTCCTGTTTCTTTCTCTTGTATTCTGAAGTAAGTTTATCAATGGCCTGTTTGTATTTACTCCAATTTGGAGCTGTCTTTTTCTTACTTGGATCATTTTGGATTCTCTTGATTCTGTTCACCTCATGCTTTAATGCAATGAGTGGCTATTCACTGAATTGTTCTTCTTTGGCTGGATAAAACTTTTCTTTCATGATGAATTCAAGATATTTCTTTCTCATTATCTTTTGTAGGGAAGCATCAGGTGGCATATTTGACATGTCTTTGCTCAAGTCTTTTGCATAATCTTCCATTTGTTTGACCTTAGTGAGTAAAAACTCCATTCTCTCAGAAATGGCTTTATCACCTTGATCTTTGCATTCAATTCTAGCTCTTATATCTGCTTGCCTGGCTTTGAGTTTTAGATACTCACTCATGTTTACTGGATTCCTGAAGCCAATGATAGAAGGAAATCTTCTTTCCCAAGGATCATCTATCGTATAGAATTGTTTCATTTCATCCTTTACAGCTTCCAATTCTAGTGGATATCTTTCAGCAACAGAATCAATTCTAGTGGAGGATATTGGAGTAGGTGCTGGTATATCATCAGCATGTTTTTGAGATTTCCTTTTTCTAGAATACACCCTTTTAGGAGAAGGTGTTTTTGAATCAGTTTGTGGCACAAAAGGAACCATGGCTTTTGATGTGATAGGTGATTGATTAACAGCTGTTGAAACAACTGGTGTTTCAACCACTATTGTCATTATAGCAGATGTTGTAACATCTGATGTCTTCTGCTTTTGAGCAGGTGGTGATTTGATGGGTGGTGATGTAGTTGAAATGATAGCTTTTGGTGATGAGATGATTTTAGGTGAAGGTAGAGCAGTGGTTGTGGTGTGTATTGGAGTGGTGTGTGTTGGAATGATGGTTTTAATAGCTGCTGAAACTACTGTTGAAACAACAGTTGTTGAGGCTGCAGGAGTTCCATCAGCTGTTTGGGTAGAGGGTTTAGAAGCCTGCTTTTCTTTTTCACCTTCAACATAGAGGCCATCATCTATTCCTTTTTTCTTTAATTCCTTAATTTTCTCCCCCTTTTTGGCATTATCTGGAGGAAATTGATCAATGAAAAGAACATTTGAAGGAGCAATGCCAGTAGCTTTAAACATTTGGGCTTTTATAGCCTTGATGTCTGCTTGTGTGTTTCTAAACCTTGACTCAATCATGTTTCTCAATTCTTGCACATATATTGCATGTTGCTGATCTGCCATTTGTCTTTGTTTTTCGAGCAGGGGTTGAAATAAATTCCATAGCTCATTTGCAGCAGGTGCAGGTTGTGCAGGTGCTTGAGCTGGAACAGCAGTGGATTGTGCATTTTGAGCTTTTAACAGCTGTTGCACCATATCCTTTATTTCTGCAACAGATGTTTCGAGGTTGTCAATTCTCCCCGTCAATTCCTGATATTGTAAATCATCACCCAATTTAATGGGATCATCTGATTCCCCACCAGCAGTGGTTGTACCAATATGTGACTTAGGAACTGAGTCCCAAAAATCATTCATTGATGCCCCTTGTTCTTGGTACTGGGGTCTTCTTCCTTCAGCACTTGATAGCCTTTTGAAGGTACTAGTGGTCATAATAAACTCACTGGTGGTTTTTAGAGGTGCTATAGAAGGAATTGCCTCCAAGGAACTCTTATTGATGTAACCACTGTCCAAATGCAAACCTATAGGTTCAACACTTGTAGTGGCTGCTTCACTTGGATTACCACCAAGAGTTACTTGTAACTCAAGGGGTGTAACCTCCTCAATTGTTGCTGGGATAGCAGAGGTACAAGTATCAGATCCAGTCACTTGTTGGAGTATACTCTCGGTAATAGGTGTTTGAGAGGAACTTGTTTGTGTCTGTACTATATCAACTGCATGAAACAAGGGTATAATGGATTTTGGTAATGAGAGGGGTGAAGATAGGGGTGTTGAAATAAACATGTCCTTGGGATCAGGACTGAGGAAGATGGATCCGATTGGGTCTAGAGCTTCATATTGTGGGGTCCCTGTGTTTACAACCTGATCCTTTTGTGAGGATGCAGGAGGAGTTTGAGGCAAAGGTGGAGATCTTTTGTCACACCCCGTTTTCCACGTGTCTCACCGGTGGGCCCGGTGGGGGATTACCATGACGATGTTGGCAACAATATAGTCAAACCACACAATTATATAAATGCACAGCGGAAGCTTAAAGATAAATATATAGACTTCAACCTCTGGTTGTAATATCAAATGTATTACAGAAGTTGAATATATCCACAGCGGATCAAAAATCATAAATATTGTTCATTCAGATGCAGCATCGAGTTTGCGAGACTATGTACGATGCTTAGGACGCCTATACCAGCCCATTTCGTATAGTACCTGCACTTAATCTTTTTGGGGAAAATACGTCAGTTTACACTGGTAAATACATTCAACTGACACATTTGAAAATGTTTATTAAAATTGATTTGAATGCACAAGGCACAAACTCTTTTATAACTTGGGAAAATTATTAAAATCTTGTGAACGTTTTACATGTTCTTTTATGCGTTCAGTACCCCGGGTCGTGCCGGGTTAAAGATTTATAGACACACCACATTGCGTAAAACCGTAGTATAAAAACCAACGGCTACGTCTTTTAAATTTAATGTCGACAATGTATACCGGGTGTACGCCTACACCGGGATGTCGATGGTCGTGGCCATTTCGTAAAATGATGCCAAGGATATTCGGGACAACGGTCATTAAACCCCCTAAAGGCTTTTAAGAAACAAAACTGTTTAAATGAGCCGATCATATTATTTAATTAACCACCTAAGCGATGGAAAAATATAATGCTCAATCAAGCGGTATTAATATACCGTAACCCAAGCCCATATAGGGGAAATAAGTTAAAGTATTTACCTTTGCAAGTATATATCCTTAGTTCGATTAAATCGCCGATAGCTTTTACCGGGGCTCCTAATCTGGAACGAAGGTTTTAATTAACCTCTTAGAATCCTAATGGGTCTTTATATTGGCCGTAGCCTAGACCGGTTGGTTTCCGGAATATAAATATGGTTTAATCGCGCGAAAAGGCGAAAACCGAGAATGGAGTGTGATTCTGACCCAACAAGTTTAGAGACTTGTTTTATATGGGTTTATGGTTCACACTCTGGATTTTTGGGTTCAAATAATCTTATTTGACCCGTATCGGCTAGTTTATGAAAACTAGTTTCATAAGCCGAACCGTGCGCGCATTAGGCGAAACGGTTAACCATGAGAGTCTTACACTTATTTCCAAAGTCAATATGCCTCAAAGAGGTTGTGGTATCAGTAGGATACCTTCCGTGATGCCCGTAACGAGTTTAAGTTAATATTATGCCCCGTAGGGGCTTTTCGGTCATTTTAAAGACTTTTAAAGAGCTTTTCGAGTTCTACAGGAAATCTGGGTTTCCCGAACAGCTTATAAAGCTTAAAATGCTTTATTTATTATTTGGAACCAGTAGCAACTGGAATCGGGTCAAAAGACCTTGTAGAACTCAAGTTTTGGCCGTAAAGGGCATATTCGGTATTTACCGAACCGTAGCCATAACCGCAGGTTATGAGCGAGGTAAAAATTATTAAAAATCTTTAAAATTCCCAAAATATTATTTTAATACAGTGGGTAAAAGTTTTGGTGACGAAATCTTGGTTTAGATAGGCGTTATGCTAATTGCGCCTTTTATTACAAAAGTTTACTTTAATTGCGCTATTTAGCATAACTCTCATTCTAGACCTCGGATTGACGTGAAACTTTAAGGACATACTTATAATTTAATAAGCAAGGTTCTGGTCCGTTCACGTGTCCGAAATACTCGTTTTATTTTCAAAATGGCGTTACGGTCAACTTCTAGGCGATTAACGGAAATGCGCAAAAGACTCGGATAACTCGTGAACCGATCACAGAGGTTTATACCATCATGTAACCTGGTCCTAAGAGAGTCCTAAGGTATATCTATACTTCACTAAAACGGGTCAGAACTGAAGTCAAAGCAAAAGTCAAACTTTTGCGACATTCGGCTCCGAACCGGGTCAATATAGCAAATGGTCGATTCAAACGAGCGCAAATAAGTTTATATGCTTAATATCATGTTTTATGAACATCAAAACAGGTTTCATAACGTATACATTACAGATTATGTAGAAAATGGCAAAATGACTTTCTGTTGACTTTTTAAGTGCGCGTTTTACTCGATATTTGACATAGTTAGAGTGGTGATCAGAGGGAACCCTTTTAGGGGTTTATTACCCACATAAATACCAACTCAAAACTACTTTTGATTCGTCATAAGACTGAACCATCACAGATTTATCGCTATAACAACCGTTAGTTACGACGGTTGAGTTTATAAGCTAAAACTATGGAAATGTATGACCAAAATGGTTATGAATGACTTACAGAAGTGGTATCTTGCTTAGAGAGCAGAAGAGAATGCTAGAGAGCTCTTAGAATGATCAGATAGGAGTGTTTGTGTTGTGGTGAATGTTATGAACCAAATGTGCCTATTTATAGTGTTCACAAGGCCATGAGATCACTACAACTCACACTACAGAGGAGTATGGATGATGGGCATGTGTCTCCTGGAGCTATGGGTCAAGTGTAGGGTGCCCATGCCTCATTTATTGGAGATTTGATCATTCACAAGCTCAAAAGGCAAGAAAACACAATGTTTCTGCATCTGGGCGTCCCACGCGGCCCGCATGGGAGTTCCATTCATGTTTAATGCGGGTCGCCTGAGTTTTAAATATCAGACGCGTATCTTAGGGGGCTCGCGGCCCGCCTCAACTTAACCCAATCCTTTACGCGGGTCGCGAGAGGTTAAAATTTCAGGATTTTTAAATCTTTTGTAATGATTAACAGAATCTGGCAATTAATAACGAAATCTTTCGTAATGATTTACCTGACCTTTCGGGTTTGAAGGGGTAACTTTGCGGTTTGGCCCTCGGTTAATTAAAACTAAGGACCTCGTGTTATTTACCCGCATTGTTAAGTCCCCGGTTAGTTTATTAATTATTCAGAAAGCCTTAACTTTCATTATTGACGCTTTTAACCCTTCTCATACGGATTCGATCGTAACTTTCTTGTTTTATAACGAAACTTTCGCGAAATTTATATATTATATTTTAGTGAGTGTATAATACTGTTACGAAGCCTTGGGAACGTTAAAGGGTCACTCAGAGGTATAATTAAACATGTTGACACAGTTAACCCCTGTAGCTCGTAATCTCTCACTTTCTTCCGCGTTTCGCTTCCGTACGATCTATGATTCATTCGTTTGAAGGTTCAAGCATTATTTAGGGTTACTATACAGTATATTTACCCTTGTTGACATTTATAACCCTCGAATTTATATACTTTCAAGGTTTGTCAAAATTAGTCCTTTATTTAGTATCAATGCGACGTGTAAACAAATGACACGTGTTAACACATTATTGGACACAAAAATTCGAGGTGTTACATCTTTCTTCCATCTGCTGTGAGGAAGTAGTAGCAATGGTTGTGAGTGACATTTGTGTTGTCACTGGCAGTGGCTCTGGGATCTCATCTTCCAGAGTTGCCTTTGTTTTGGGTTTGGGGGGCTTTCTGGATGTTTTCTTTTTGGTCTTTTTAGTGATGGCAGGTGTGGGTTTCAAAGCAGTGGTTGTGCTGCTATGATCACCTGGAGCAGCGGGCTCAGCAGCTGATACCTGAGGAGCAGTGGTAGCTGCTAAATTTTGCAAGGGCACCTCTACTTTTGTTTTTGAAGGTGTTAACATTCTAGAGAATGTTTCAGGTGTTAAACCATTTATTTGAAAATAAACACCTTGTTTGAGCAAATTTTCATTTTCCTTTCCAAATTTTTGTTTGAAATAGCAGCTTAGAAACCTTGGAAAAAGTAAAAATGATTTGCTATCAACATTTTTTACCAAGTCATCAAAGATCTCCTGGGAATAGTTATAATTTTCATTATGTAAAATAGCATAATCCAGACATTGGATCTTTAATGGTATTTCGTTAAAAGCAGTTGTCTTATTTGAAACACACATCAAAAGTGTATGAAATAAAAACCTAGATGCAGACGGGAAAAAGCCTTTTTGTAAGGTATCTCCTTTTGGTTGTTCTGCATACCCTCTTCCCAGAAAATCAGTTTTCAACTCGCTTTTAGAAAAAGAAGTTTTACCTTGCTGATCATCGAGTTTAAAGACTTCTAAGATGGATTGCGGAGTAATTTGAATTGTTTTACCCTGTATGGAAGAGTTGATGGCTATGACATTCTCGCCTTGTTTGTCAAGGGTAGCATTTTTCCAAAACTCTCTTTGGGTTTGTTGATAGATTGGAGCATCTGCTGTTAACATAGTTTTGTACTTTGATGCAGACATGATGTCGATGATGGTATGGAAAGTGTTGGTGGTAGTGGGTTTTGTGAGTAGACCCAAGTAATTGTGAGGGGATTTGTATGGGATTTCAATGGGTTCAGCGGCCATTTGAGTGACCTCTTTGGAAGATGAGGATGATTTTGATTTTGATTTTGATTTTGTCATTTTGATGAAAAAGAACGAAGGATGATTTGAGATGGAAGGTTGGAAACTGCTTTGAGAAGATAACTTTGGAATTCAATTCGACAGTGTAGAAACCTGTTTGGGGTTTTAGTCAGGGTTTTATTTAGGGAAAAAGTGAATACTGATGTGGCAGCGGTTATAATGATCTGATGGCTAGAAACTGACCACGTGCCAACCTCTGATAATAGGATGAATAATGGAGGACAGTTGTTTTGAGAGCCACTGGTGAAACAAACACCAGTGGTTACAACGGTAACAAATGAAACAGTGGGTGATTTTCACTATCAGTGGATAGTACATCAGTGGATAAGATACTGATTTTGAACAACAATGCTTATCAAGTAAATGAGAGGACAAAGGTTGACTTTCAGCAGTGGACAGTGTTTAGGAAACAGATGTTTGAATAGAACAGTAGTTAAGAAACAGAGGTATAGGTTTTGACAAAAGATTTTAGCATCTGCTGCTCAGATGAAGAGAATGATTTTGTCTTGTGTTACCACAATATCATGTCCAACATATGTTGATAGTGATTTGTGAAGTGTCTGCAAGAATGCTATACTTAACAACATACATTTTAGATGCACATTGTCAAGTTTAATATGTCAGCAGATTTTACAGGAATTGCTATTCAAGGTTTTGCCACATGTCTATTTCCAGATTTGAAGCTTTTATAAATTCCTGACAGTGGTTTAATACCCCATATGATAAAAACTCTTTTACAATGGTTACTCATTTTGAGTCAAAATTTTTAATTATGACATGAGTATCCAAATATTTTAAGGTCTGTTAGCAATCAATTTTTGATCTGTGTTAAAATAAAACTTGAATTTGACATGACCTTGACGCTTGTACCATTACCTTTTGATCTGTTTTAAGGATAGTATCACCAACAAAAATAAAGGTTTTATATCCTGATAGGAGATTGAAACTTTTACTATCAAAAACAAGTAAAAGTACAAAATATATCATTCTAAGGAAAAATAATGAATAATATATCCTGTTTTATTTGAGAAAAACCTTTTCAAAAAAAATAATTAAAGGTTATTCTGAAAGCAACATCAAAAAGGATCTGGTATATTTTCAAAGAAAAACTCATAGTCACATCATTCTCAAGTTTTAAGAAAATGGTCAATGATTTGAAATTCATTACAGTAACCACTATTTGAGACCATTTCCTTGTCAATTGATTGCAAACATGAGGAGACATGTACACATAGGTTTTGAAATTTGGTCACTGGTGATATTTATTGTTACCTGAACTTCCCTGAATCAAAGAATGCACACAGTTGCTTGATGATCATTGTTTACCCAATTTTCGACTCTTAGGTGTTTTACATTTATACTCTTTTCTTTTAACTTCAAAAGTTTTGAGATAAACACACTTATGAGTTTTGTGATTTTACTTTTTCCCTTTTTACCCTTCCCATTCATAAGTACTAAAATACTTACTGGGAGGTTTTTATTTAAGACATACCTAGACCCAAATCATTTTACAGCAATGTTTGGAGAGACTTTGGACATTTTTGCATATGCTTATGTCAAATCTCACTTACATATGATTTAGTCTATTTTACATCTGGTTTTCTTAATGTGTTCTTAACAAAGTTGATTTTGACCCTTTTCAACAGGATTCTCAACCTGTTTTTCAACACATAAAATCTAATAACTAAAGTTTTGATTTCCCTCTTTTTATGTTAACAAAAACACTAATGTTTTTACGAAACTAGGTTTTTGTTGACCAGAGGTTCATACCTTAGTATCAGTCATGATGGAAACAGCACAAACTTCATATCAACACTTGAAATCATATTTGTAAACACTTGTTATAAGAAGTTTGTGTGTCATATGACATCTTGGTTGTTTTACAGAGTTTTTGAGTAGCAACTTTGAACATCCTTACTCGTTACTCTGTTTTTCAACAAAATACAATTAACCTTAGTATCAATGAATTTTGAGCTGAACTGTTATGTCAAATTGATTGTTAGATCGAATTTCATTGTCCGTGCTCTGATACCAATTGTTAGGATCGGAGGCTCTCATAATTGTGTTTGTTTGTGTAATTTGAACTCTTAATAATATGAATCGAGACTAAGTGCAGCGGAAATGAACACAAACTTTATAAACACAATTAGGGAAGAAAATAGTTTTGATAAATACATGCTTTTCATTGAGTCGAATGATTACAATACAAATCAAAAGATTACAGAGCATGCTTACAAACTAAACTCCCCCTCAGCCTGATACTCCATGGTTGATTGCACAAGATGAAAGGATTGGATCAGAGGAGAAGAACTCACTCAGTCCATCGAATGTAACAGTACAGGGTACTGTTCCATTTATAGGCAAATCAAACCACTGAAGCATCTAAGCTGACGTCACCATGAAAGTGACATCTAACAACCTAACAACCTGTAACCACTGATACATATAACTACTGCTTAGCTAAACACTGATGCTAATTACAATAGACAAAGTAAACAACTGTTTTTTCATTCCACTGCTTCATTCCAGGCAGGGCTTTGGTCTTCAGCAGTACTTGACTTGAGGCAGCAGATTAAGGAGCAACACTCTGTTTTTCAGCAGTTGTAGTATACGATCAGTGGATGAGGACCATCAGATGTTATAACCACTTTTAAGGGGAAAATCTAATGCAAACAGCTGCTTATGATGAATCCACTGATGTGAACCAGTTTTGGCTCTCATTATCTGTTCCTCTGGTAGGGTTCAATCCCAACACTATTCGATTGAAAACTGATAATCTTTGAAGTTTTGCTGAATTGTTTAAGTGTTGCAATTACAAGTCACCTGGTCGAATAGTCATTCGATCGGATGGTCGTCCGATCAGATGGCTATTCGATCGAGCAACCCTTTTGCTTGAAAACGTTGTAAAATCAGTTAAGTATGGAGAGTTTTGCGGTTTAACCGAGACGGCATGATGACGTGTCAAACAACGGAAACCATACTAAGTCCAGCTCAGTCGATCAGATGGGAATCACCCCGTTCGATCAGACTCAACTGTTCAAGATGAAGTCTCATGTTCAACCCTTGAATCGGTCGTCTTCTCCAATGGAAATCCGTTCTCAGACCGGTTCTCAACTAGAGTATGAGTAGAAAACCTGAACGAGTCTGAATTCCCTCGATTTTTGAGTAAAAAATGATGAATGTTGAAGAAAAGTTTGAATCATTTGTTAAATGTTTAGATTTAAACGAAGTCAGTGTAAAAACGTGTAGAAATCCTTTAGATCCGAACCGTTCTTGATGAGACGAGGTCATTCAACAGTGTTCATCGGAACTCGTGATGACGTCACCTTAGAACAGCCCAAATCAGATGATTTCACGGTGGAAACGTAAGATTTGTTGGAGAAGATGATGAGAAAGTGTGTAATGACGATGGAAGTACAATATTTAGGAAGAAAACTTACAAGAATCGCGAGGAATCGAGAGAAAAGGGCTTGAGAGTGTGTGGGTCGGACGGAGGTGTCACATCAATGAACAGTGATATGACAGGAGGGGTATTTACAGGTGAGAGGGAGAAAGGAGGTGAAGGTTTAAGTGGGTCGGACAGCCGTTCGATCGGATCGCCATCCGATCGGATGGTCATCCGGTCGGATATCCATTCGATCGGTTGGTCGTTCGATCGGTTGGCTTGCGCGAGTTAGTTTTCCGACCTTCGTTTCGTGCGTTGAGTGTTGCATTGCGTTTAAGCGAGTTGCGAGTAAGCGATGCGATAGTATTAAACAATAGTTACACAAATAACATAACTAACACACAAAAGCTTACAAGTAAGTAAATCTGCGTTTAGAGTTTGCGATGAGATTGCATTGCGATAGAGTTGCGATTGCGTTTGTGAATAACATCCTAAAACATATCATCAGCACACACAAGTAAAGCACATAATAACACACAGAACAAATACCAATAGCTGCGATTCAAGTTGCGATGAGATAGCGATGGCGATGTGATAGCGTTTAGTTGCGTTTATCGCATTGTTACTTCACATAATAATAAATCGTAATCTAAAACAGCGTTAACTAATAAATCGATTATCGAGTCTGAGAGTACAAGCAATAATTAAGCAAGAAATGTCAGATCTGGGTGAGACCTGATGTTGACTTTGACTTTGACTTGTACTTTGACTTTTCTTGGAAGGTCAGGTTGTTATAGTTGCCAAATTGGAGGCCTTATGGAATCGAAGGGGGAAAATCGGGGAGCCAAGAAGGATAAATTGGACCACCATGACAACCCTAAACCAAGAAGAGAGACTGTCCAACATGATTTCATATCCCATGTCCAGATTGTTGAACATTGAACGACCCGTGTACCTTGAGCTCACACTCGAGTTTTTCGCTTCAAATTCCTATGACAAACCGAGAAGTGACAATCCAGATTTTAAGGATGCACAGGTGATACAATTCAGGTTGGGTAGGAAATGGCACAAGTGGTCCGTTGCTAAACTAGGAAGAAGGCTAGGAATATACTCGAGTGAAGAAATCGATTCTGACCTTTTTACCAACATATACAAGTTTAGCAGTGACTAACAGAGGGCTGATTTTTGGGCAACCATATGATGCGAGGAAAGTAAAAGCATCAAGGCTACGAGACTCGCTTCTGAGGGTCATTCATCAGGTTATGAGCCACACCATTTGTGGACGCATGGACAGTTCGGGAAACTGTCCCACTCCAGATCTTATTTCTTATATTCAATAGTTAATGTAGTGCATGTAAACCTTTCCGCCAGAATGGCTGAATTTTTCTTAAACAGCGCGGGAAGGACCGCCAGCAATGAGATCCACGGAGGTGAATACGTGACTCAGCTGGCATACAACATGGGAATCATGACAGATGAAGTAGTCAGTGGTCTTATATTAGTTCATGCAGGAGGGGATGTATACATTAGGTCTTTGAAAGCAATGGGTTTAGTAGTAGATACGGACAATGGCCCGAGACTGAGGGGTCTTAATGGAGAGATATGGGATCCACTACCAGCACAGGACGAAGACATCGAGATGCATGAAGAAGAACAACATGTACTAGAACCACCACCACAGCACGAGCAGCCGCAGCATGAGCAACCCAACCACAAGTACGAATATCCACCACAACAGAACTGGCTTCCAGTTATCCCTTCATATCCAGAGTTATACCAGCAGTTCCAATAAATGCAGGTGACTCAGAACACTATGAGAGCCACTCAGGATACTATGCGAGCGACTCAGGTAACTATGAGGGAAGAGATGTATGCAGGCTTTTCTTATATCTTCGGAGGGCTACAAAACGCCTATCCTAACTACTTCGGAGAGCCTCCACAGTTTCCATTTGGAAACCCAGGAAATTACGGGGCGGGTTCATCTAGAACACGTCGCCACGACGATGACGACGAGGATTAGGAGGAGGTGGAGTGCACCATTCAGAGATACTGGTTTTTTATCGTAGTTTTATCTTTGTTTCTATTCAGTACTTTATTTTATTTGGGTTTTTAAAATTTTCTGTCTGTTTTCAAAATGTTTAAGTAGTGTGTTTATTTTGTTTAAATAATGGATTTGGTTTAGTTATCTAACGTTTTAATCAATGGTATTGTTTGTTGTTTTAGTCTGTGACGTACTTGGCAGGTTTGTAAAGAATGCACACAGAGTTGAGAAGACTTCTATTCAAAAGTTTATCATACGAATCTACTTCAACTCTGAGGGAGTACCTTTATCCCTTTTCACATTATTAGTTTAGCTCTTCATAATTGCTTAACTAATATGTGTTTCACATAGGGGACAATGTGAAGTTCAAGTGTGGGGAGGGGTTTTGAAGGTTTAAATTTTGATTGTCCTTAACTGTCCTCATTTCTGTACATATTTTTAGAAAATAAAACAAAAATGGTCACTTGTGTTCTTTAAAAAGCATCAAATTTGATCAAAACCGACAAGCCAAATTGATTTTTGAAAAAGATAACTAAAAAGTGTGACAAAAGAAAAGAAAGATTAGCATGTTTATCTTTATACCCATTCCTTCCATTTATGTGAGCGTATTTTTGAGCCTTTACTGCTTTCTTGACAATGCTTCTCTGTTTTTGCGGAAAATGAGTGAGCCGGATGTTTCAGGTAATTTAGAACTTGTCATTTGTATACTTTTCAAGATCATGAACATGTGAAATTGCATAGAAATGATAGAGGCACTTAGGATACCCTTTTGTTAGCCTTTTTCTTGTTTATATCCCGTACCCAATATTATCCATTAGTTCTCCATGTTGAGCCTATTTTCCCGTATTTTTCAAATTTTACCCAAAATATTTAACCTACTTAACCAAATTTAGCCTTTTTATTTTTAAACCTTTGTGTTAAAACTCGGCCAAAAATGTCATCTAGCTATCTCTTTGTAAATTTAAAAAACAAACCGTCTGTTGAAACTCTCTATGAGGATTATGAAAAACCATTAAGAAGAAAATAGAGAGTAGAAGTGTAAAAAGAATAAACTCTAAACACATACACAAATAGCTTAGCAACGTATTCAGAATCCTAGAAAATAACCACCGAGTTTTAACCATTTTAGCCACTTTCAAATATCTATTCCATACCCTTAACCATAGCCTATCATTACAAACCATCAAAGGCCTCTTGATTTATGTGTTTTACATGTTAATTGGTGGAGATTAGATCTTTTGACAAGCTTATAATATTGCATGATTCATTGACTAGGCATCGAGTGTTTTACATACACATTACATGTATGATTCAGAAATATAACCAAGTGTGTGTGAACATTGTGAGAAATGTAAAGATTTACATGCTAAGTCAATCGGACGTGGAATCATTGCTCTAAGGTTATCTTTTCATGCATCCAAATAAGCTTGTTTGTTTTAAATCTTTGATGATGACTTTTTGAAAACCAATTTAATCACCAAACAAAATAGTAACTTCGTAAATATTCAGATTTGTTTCCTTGCTTTATTTTAAGTTTGCTTGAGAACAAGCAAAGTTCAAGTGTGGGGATGTTTGATATACCTTAAATTATACATGTTTTTATCCCACAAATCACATCCGTTTTAAGTGTTTTGACCGAAATTGCGATGTTTAGGTACCAAATCTGGTACTTTTATACTTTCAGGTCTTAAACAAAGTACAAAAGACAAATCTAATGAAAATGGGCGAATTCTGATGCAAATCTGATGAGGATAGCAAAAATCTGATGACTGCCAGATCTCGCACGACCGTGCAGATCAAATGCACGGCTGTGCGAAACCTCCGACCTCGGAAGCACTGCCAGTGCGAGTGATGGTGCCGCTGTTGACCTCGGAACGCACTACCGTGCGATCAACCGCATGACCGTGCACCACCTGGACCATGTTTTCTGATGACCCTTCTGATGACATCGCACTACCGTGCGACCAGTCGCATAACCGTGCCAATATCATGACCGAGACAACTTGTCCACTAGTCCACTTGTCTGAACCCAAAATGGATAAATGACGTCACCCGACAAGTGCCAGTGCATGACCGTGCGAGCCAACTGCACAGCCGTGTGGATCAGAATTTTGCCTATAAATACCAGCATTCGCTACTGGTTACCATGTTGGGTTTTTCTCCATGTTTTTGGGCGATTTCTGGGTTCCGAAGCAGTCCTGATCAGACCACTTTGAAGCCTCAAGACCGAACAGAAGCATAACCGATCCAACCCATCAATTCCTTGCTTGTTTATGGTTCGATTCCTTGTTCTTATACATGTATTCTGATCATTATTCAAGTATTGAGCTGATGCTAGTTTATGTAATAGTAGTAATGAACTTGTTTCTTGAATAATCTTTATGTTGTAATCTTGTTTGTATGAATCTTTAGTACTTTTTCAAGTTTGAATCTTCATGATTATATAATGAATGTTTCATTGATGTTGAGTTCTTGATTATGTTTGATTGTTTTGGATAATGAATCTGTGGTTAGTGGGATGGTAACTATTTCTTGATTAATCACTTGTTTGTAAACTTGTTTACACCATGAGACTCGAGAGGGGTATCGGTTTTATCTAAGATATATTGGATTTTGATTGAGAATGCTTTCTTGCACGTAAGGGTTCTAAAGAATTATATGGTGTTGTCACATGTTCTTGACGCGGTTTATGATCTTTGTTTAGTAGTTTTGGTCTGAAATTGCTAACATGGTAGATTTGTGATCAAGACTTGTAAGATGAAATATTTTGTTATATGATCTACTTAAATGCTTATCCTCGTGGCTGTATTGTGGCCATCGGTATTGCTTTCTTTGATAAGTGAGGTTAGAAAACTCCTAGCGGATGACTAGTCTATCTTTAAAGGTTTACATGAATATATATCAATAGCTCGATAAAGAATAATTTTAGGTGGTTAACGTGTGTTTATCGCGTTAACTTTCCGAAGAATCATCATGTTAGAAAACTCGTAGCGGATGACTAACTGTCTTGAAATTGGAAAATTGATCAAGTGCTTTTGTGACATATCTGATGTAGATAACATGTTTAGGTTGTTTGTGGAACAAGATAATAATATATTTTTTATATTTGAAGTCTATTATGTTTTAGATATAATTTTAGATAATTTTAGTTAAACAACCATTCACTTATCCTTTTATCGTGGTTGTATTGTGACCATCGATATTGCTTTCTTTGATAAGTGAGGTTAGAAAACTCCTAGCGGATCACTAATCTATCTTTAAAGGTTCACATGAATATATATCAATAGCTCGCTAAAGAATGATTTTAGGTGGTTAACGTGTGTTTATCGCGTTAACTTTCTGAAGAATCATCATGTTAATTAGAAAACTCCTAGCGGATGACTAACTGTCTTGAAATTGGAAAATTGATCAAGTGCTTTTGTGACATATCTGATGTAGATAACATGTTTAGGTTGTTTGTGGAACAAGATAATAATATATTTTTCATATTTGGAGTCTATTATGTTTTAGATATAATATTAGTTAAAAAAACCATTCACTTATCCTTTTATCTGGTAATCTAATGACAAAGATTTAGTACTTAATAACACCCGTGTTCCATGGATCGATATCTGGCTCTTACCAATACTTTGCTACATATATGACGGGATACGCTTGTCCTTTTGTGTGTGTTTTAATGTTAAGGTATAAATCATTTTTATAAATATTAAAACAAAAGTTTGTCGAGTGTAAAATCACTGTAAATATCAAATGTATATAAACACGCACACTACATATATATATATATATATATATATATTATAAAGTTAATTGCCAAAATCGTCCCTGAGGTTTGGGCACGTTTGTCATTTTCGTCCAAAATGACACTTTTGTACCAAATTGCCCCCAACGTTTGTAACTTTTTGCCATTTTTATCCAAACCACTAACTTAGTTTATTTTTCTGTTAAGTTGAGGATATTTGGATGAAACTGGCAAATATAAAACCATAGGGAATATTTTGGCAATTTACTCAAACCCTTTTTAATTTCTTTTATTTAATTATTTTTGTTACATACATAATAAAAAAGAATATACATGGAGTTTTTAGAAAAAAAAAATTAATAGTTTTGTCACATAATTTTTATAAATTTTCATCCAAATCACTAGCTCAGTTTATTTTTTCTGTTAAGGTGAACGATGTTTTAAATTTTATAAATTAAGACAGAAATTAATTTACAGCTTTTTTATATAAATCAGTTTTATAAAGAGAAACGTCATTGGTGTGCAACACATAATAATCGATTACAACTTTTAATATTTTTCAGTTGTAGAGATAGAAAAAAAATGTAAAACGTTACATATTTTTAAATGTGTTGAGCACCTAGGAAATATGTTGGTAAAAATAAAATATTTATTTAATTAAGATTATGGGGGTAACTAACTAATATTTATTCTAAGTGGTTTGAGTAAAAAACTTTTGGTTCATAGCATTATAATTACAATTTGGTGGGTAATTTTAAGGTTTGGTAACGATACGTTGTTTGATGGGGGGGGGCTGGCTTCTGTTTTTCCTTAGGAGCGAATTTAAAAGAGTAGAGATGAATTACAAACTTGGTACATATGATAAGATTTTTTTATTTGACCTTTTTCAGTAAGGTCAGCAGCATTTTAGTTTTATAAAATTTAGATGTTTAAGTAGATTTTATTTTTATAAAACTGGTCTATATAAAAAAATAGAAATTAATTTCCTTCTTAGTTTATAAACATCCTTCGCCTTAATAGAAAAACTAACTTAGTTAGTGGTTGGATGAAAATTTATAAAAATTATGTGACAAAGCTATTATTTTTTCATATAAAAATTGCATATATATTCTTTTTTATTATATATGTAACATAATTAATTAAATAAAAGAAATTTAAAAGAGTTTGAGTAAATTGCCAAAATCGTCCCGGTGGTTTTATATTTGCCGGTTTTATCCAAATATCCTCAACTTAACTGAAAAAATAAACAAAGTTGGTGGTTTGGATGAAAATGGCAAAAAATTACAAACATTGGGGGCAATTTGGTACAAAAGTGTCATTTTGGACGAAAATGGCAAACCTGCCCAAACCTCAGGGACGATTTTAGCAATTAACTCTATATTATATATATAAAACATATGTAATCAAATTGATTCAAACTATAGTCTTCAAAAAGAGCTTTAACCGCATCTTCTTATATGGTTCGTTGTGTAGTCTTCAACGAACTCTTGAATCGCGTCTTCTTTTATAATCCGTTGTGTATGCTTGAACGAGATCTTGAATCACGTCTTCTTATACAATAATTTCCTACAAAAACAAACAAACAAACAAGTGTTGACGGTTGTGGCTAGGCACGTGTTAAACATCCTTCTCTTAAAACAGATTTCGAGTCTCTACTAAAGACGATGCGTCTGTCTCTCAGGATACAATAGCCGAAACAGTCTGTACTGCCGGAAATGGTCACGCGCCCGAGGTTACACCGGATAAAATTATAGTGTTAGAACTTGTGGAAATAATGATACGAAGGTGATGAAATCAAATAGAGAAAACATATCTCTCTAAGTACCTAACAAGTGGGTCTTCAAGTATTTCTTCTTTTAAGAACTCTCCATATATTCATGTATTTTTCTTGTATCCCTTTTCTTGTATTTTTCTAGTATCATTTTCATATGAGGCACATAGTCTTTTTAAGTATGCAAGAGTATAGAAAGAGTTAAGAGTCTCAATAATTATAGACTTGAACTCTATTAAAACTCATCAAAATGTCATCAATAAAACTCTACTCAACAGTTTCACCATATGAAGAGTTAAGAGTCTCAATAATCATAAAGTTAAACTCTAATAAAGCTCATTAAATGTCATCAATAAAACTCTACTTAAGAGTTTCATCATATAAAAAAATTAATATTATTAATTTAAGTAATACGAAGAGTTTAATATTATTAGTTTCAATAAATTAATTTTCATTCACCACATTCTAATTTTCTAACAACATCAAATGTGCATTAGCTAAAAACTGGCGAAAAAGCTTCGGTATATACACCAGTTCAAGCTGTATGTGTTAGCCGCTCTCTTTGTGTATCATGGAAGGAAATGAGAACTGAATATTTCGGATTATCAAACCTATTTTATAGATATATCTAAAACTAATATTTGTTAGTAATACCACATGGAATTTTGATTCAGCTGACATGAAATTTTGATAATGAGTCACTAAAAAATACTAATAAGAAACATACACACCAACACACAATACACTTTTTTCAATGGGATGTTTGTTAGTGACGATCAAAACATGTAGAATTGCATATTTTCCCTTAAAAACTGTTTAATTGCGTATTTATCTAACTTAAAATTAAAACTGTATATATCCTCTTCCTTAACTATTAAAATTGTGTATATCCTCTTTCTTAACTAATATAATTGCAAATTTACCCATTTTAATTTATATTATTAAAAACAAGTTATATAATGATTTTTTACCCTTATTTTTTACTAAAACTTAAAAAAAAAATACAAATTTATTCATTTTGACTAGTCTTTGTAGTTTTTTCACAATTCTTTAAAAAAATACATATTTTGTTCATTTTTATTATTTTTACTAAAATTTAAACACCGAAATAAACCGCTAAACGAGTAAAAATGAATAAATATGTAATTTTTTAAGTTTTAGTAAAAATAAGGGTAAAAAAAGTCATTATATAACTTGTTTTTAATGAAATAAATCAAAAAGGGTAAATTTGCAATTTTGTTAGTTAAAGAAGAGGATATATGCAATTTTAATTCTAAGTTGGATAACAACACAAGTAAACAGTATTTTAAGGGTTAATATGCAATTGTCCCAACATAAAATCCACTGTCTCAAATTTGAAGGTCATTCAAATCATAAGATCAATAGCTACTCGTGATTGGTTCTTAAAAAATAGTACGAAGGTACAAGCCTTGATTTCATTTATTTGCTTCTCTCTTGTGTATGTTCGTTAGTATTTACACTTTTATTTTGGTACCTCTCATGAGTTTTCTAATAATAATTACTAGTGGGTTTCTCGCGCTTTACAGCGAGTGGGTGTTGGTTCAAAGCATTACGAAACTGGTACGATAAGAGCACTCGATATATCAATCGAAAGAAACAAAAACGGATATATAGGCGAATGCAACTCCGTCTTCGACTTAAACTTATGTCGATTATGAATAGTAGCAACCAACAACGGTTTTACCGGCACCAATGTTATTCAGTCGGAATCGAATCGGTTCATCACGAAACCCGTGAAAACATAAGAAAAGCATAAGAATGAATACCTATGTTGTTCTTATGGTATCAGTTCGATAAATAAAACTTGTTTATAATTGAACAAAAAATGTATAACTTGATTATAATTGAAGTAAAATAAATTGGAATCGGATCAGTTCATCACGAAACCCATAGAAACGTTGAGAAAAGCATAGAAATGAATACCTTTGTTGTTCGTATGGTATCAGTTTGATAAATCGAACTTATTTATAATTGAACCAAAAATATATAACTTGATTATAATTGAACTACGAAATCAGATCGGTTCATCACGAAACTTGTAAAAACATTAAGAAACGCATAGAAATGAATACCTTTGTTGTTCGTATGGTATTAGTTCAATAGATCGAACTTATTTATAATTGAACCAAAAATATATAACTTGATTATAATTGAACTATAAAATTTTTTCGATTTAATATATTTACAAGATTTGAACACTTAATTCAACCTCAAAATAAAAAAAATAATAATAAAAAAATTAAGACACTATTATTCATTATTTATTTATTGTGGTACTATTCACCATGAGTTTGTATTCACTCAAGCATTAAAATAAAACACTAACATAGTTTTGCTAAAAAAACTAAAGCGATAATAAGACTATAATTTTAAACTAGGACCAAAATCATAATTTGTCAGGGCTAATGAGGGAGTGCCAGACAGATAGCAAGCACTGATGATGACAAGCATGCAATTTTTAACGGGCGCAAAATCGTATTTTTTCTGTGCCAACCCAAACACTACCATACTTTTGCTAAACCTTGAGTAAACTGCCATTTTGGTCCCTAAGGTTTGGTCACTTTTGTCACTTTAGTTCAAAACTCAAACCTTTTGAGTCTAGGTCTCTGTGATTTCAATTTTGTTGCCATTTTGGTCCAAAAGCAAAGTCAACTCAGATTTCTGAAAAAAAAAACCTGGTCTTTTGTCCTTTTCCTGAGTTTAGTGAAGGGCATTTTAGTCATTACAAGTTTTATTATAACAAATTTTTAATTAAAATAATAAAATTCAATCTTTGATCGTATAAAAGCAGACAAGCTCATCTTCTTCCCCAAATTAAACCCTAATCCAAAAGAGATGGAGGGCTCTGCCCCACTGAGTTTCTTGTTGATTTGATATCGGTTGACTATAGTTCATCCGATAGTGTTGACTCTTCTCGGAAATGGATCGATAGCCTTGTGGAATCATTTTCTAAACAAATTTCGTCAACGTTTTATGCAACAACAATCACTAAAATGTGGTCTTGAGGAAAATAAGAAATTAAGAAGAAAATCTGCAGCCAAAGGAATCATTGGTTACTGGAGGCAGCTTTCAATGCTCCTTAAATGTAGTGGCGGATCTAGGAATTTTTGCCAAGGGGTTCACTTTTTTAAGTGTTCGAGTATCATATGCCGGAACATAAAAAAATAGGGTCGATTCAACAGTTCGGGTCGGGTCAAGTTCATTACATAATAAAAATACGATACAATAATTAAAAAAACGTTGTCATGATAAATTTAAAAACACGTAACATCGTCATTCAAAGACCTGCAATGAATCTTGGATTTCCGATATGCTAGAAGCCCAACGCAGGGCGAAAACGTTGTTTTGACCATGGGGTGTCATAAGGAAGAACTGGAAGATGAGTTTAATGCCATAAACCAATTCTATCATGGACTCGCATTCTCTGATCGTGAAAAGCATACTTATCTTGGATGGGGATCCAAGTCAAAACATGGGGCACCAAACAGTCAACCGAAAAGGGTCGGGCCAGAACAGAGAGAAAGATTAGTTTGCAAGTTCTCCAGCAACATTTTCGCAGAAGTCTTAAAGATGCTACCAAGAGGATCCGCGGTTAGACATTAGACACTACAACTTTTATAGTTAAATCTACTTGTTGACATAACTAGTGAGATTCCCCAAAAGCTGGCAAGTCAAAGTCACCATCCTAAAAGTTCTTAAATGTTGGCTAATTGTGGTGAGAGAGGATCTAAATGGTGGTTCCCATGACTAGCAACATAGACGACCACGACTCGCAGCTAGAAGAATCAAATGTAAGATGAAATTGCTCAAAGACGGTGATAAAGCTAGAGAGCAAAGATATTGGCTACTGAGAGTGTCAAAGTGACATAAAGCATTCCCTGTTAATTTTAGGCATGAATATAAAGGGTGAAAAGCAGGTCCATTTTTCTACTAAGTTTATGTGTTTAATGTTCCATGAATTTACATATTATAAATTACCAACCAAATCGACTTTCTTTTTTGGATTGCTATGCGAGTGTCAGTATCGTAACAAATAAATCGACAACAACCAAATTCCTGCTTTGCATTACATCATTTGACCCATACATTTAAACCCCTTTAAGTTAACCAAATTGACTCGTTAGAGATATTACATAATTATAATCAACCTGACCTATTCACTCCATGAACATGTAAAAATCTTTGTATTCACAATTATAAATTGAATCTTTAAATCTTTTTATTCTAGAGATTTTGTCTTGTTTTTTACATACTAATCCAATTTTTTATTTTTTCAACAAACATTCAGAGAACGATCATGAAAAGTAAGTAGATGATGGTGTTCTTGAATGTAACCATGGTTTTGTGATATTTTCTTCATGTTTCATCTGACTCCTGCAGGCAAAAAAGGAGACTTAACCAGACTCGAACACTAGACCTTATGTTTAATAAGAACGGACACTTACCAGTTCACCATCTTCATATTTGTTTACAAGGTTCCCTCACAAAATTTTAAAGGGTTCCTCCAGAATTTCTTATATACTTTAACACTATAAAGTTTGAACCGAACGGGTTCCCAGAAACCCCCGAGCTGGCTGTAGATCCGCCCCTGCTTAAATGTGCATGGATGCAGGTAACCGTTATCATTCATCATGTGTATTTGTTTTCATGAAAAGTTAGTGGTCAGATAGTTGAGTGTATATGTATATAGAGGTGGCTAATTTAAACCAATAAAAACGATTACTTATAAACATGTTGAAAGTTGTTCAAACTTCAAAATCAATTTTCACAGTACATTTCGTTTGATCTATCGTTCTGATTGTGTCTTTGTTGCTTTTGAGTCAAAGATTTGTTGTTGTTGTTGGGTGGAATTCTGTTGCTTTTGTTCTGAGTTGGGTTGGGGCTCCATATGTGCATACCACCATTGTCGATCTTTACTTGCACGAGAATGGGGTTTGGAGAAGATGATGGTTGTAGGAGAATGGGGGTTGGAGAAGAGGATGAATTAGGGTTTGGGTTTGGGGGATGATAAGTAAATGCTTCTTTTATAAGGTCAAAGAGATTAATTAATTTTATAATTTTAATTAATAACGTGTTATAATAAAATAATAATGACCATTTTACCCCTGAGGAAAATGACAAAATACCACGATTTAATTTGAGAAATATGAGCTGATTTCATTTTTGGACCAAAATGGGAAAAAAAAATGAAACCACAGATACCCAGATGCAAAATGTTTCAAATTTGGACTAAAGTGGCATGAGTGACCAAACCTCAGGGACCAAAATGACAGTTTATTCGCTAAACCTTATATTATAAATAAAAATAGTCATGTTGTAACAATATACTCGACTTTTTTAGAACATCGTATAATAAAAGTTAGAGTTAAATGCCTTTTAGTTTCTGTGGTTTGGGACATTTTGCCAGTTTAGTCCAAAGGTTTCATTTTTTGTTTGTGGATCTAAAAAGGTTTCACCGTTACCATTTTAGTCCATTAGGTTAACTTCATCCATTATTTATCTTAACGAGAAGGGCAATTTGGTGATTTTAGAAGGCCGAATTGTCCTTCTAGTTAACAGAGTTACACATAAAATGACCGAATTGCCCTTCTCGTTAACAAAAAAAATGGATGAAGTTAACCCAGTGGACTAAAATGGCAACGATAAAACCTTTTTGGACCCATAGAAAAAAATGAAACCCTTGGACTAAACTGGCAAAATAGTCCAAACCACAGGGACTAAAATGGAGTTTAACTCTAAAAGTTATAAGAGAATAACAAATTATGATCAAAGTTAATTATAAAAATAATGAGTTTTAAGTTAAAAAATAATTATAAATGTATTTTTCTGTTTACCATTCATTAAGATTTGTAAATCATATGTATAATATATATATATATATATATATATATATATATATATATATATATATTTATATATAATAATAATAGACATATATCACATGTGGAGGGTTCAAATGAGAAGAATTTTTTTGTAAGAAGAAAAAAGAAGAAGTTTCAACCAATAAGAATGCTTCATTTTACTTTATTCAATATTTGCATTTAATTTTAATATAAGGGTATATTGGTAAACTTACATAAATCATTAATTTGTATTCTTCCTCTTTAATAACTAACTAAATTAAATTTGTAACTACTTTTCAAAATATATACTTTTTCTAAATTAAAAAAACAACTTAATTTAAAGTGTAGAATAAATTACTAGTTGTGTAGGATAAATTACAAGTTGTGTAGGATAAATTTCGACTGTGTAGGATAAAATTCTATAATGTGTAGGATATATGTTGGAAAATTTTGATATGTGTAGGTTTTGTAGATTATATGTAGGATAATTAATGATTAGTTGACTAATTAATTAAAGAGAGAAAAAATAGTGATATACTAATATGCTCTTTCTTCTTAAATTAAATTTCTTCTTAAATGAACCTTCCCCTATATCACATAAGAATTTATGCCCATTACACTTGCAAATCGGTTTTAATTACTAGTACCAAACAACAAAGGAGCAAACGTTAACAACGGATTCAAAGTACCCGGTGAAAACTTCCTTGCAAATAACACACACATAGGTGTCGTGTTATCATTATAAAGACATCCAGTAGAACCAAATCGAATCGAGTTCAACAACTCTTTTGTGATCTCACTACCTGCATATTTTCGTGGATGTGGGGCCACTATCGACCAATCAACATGTGTAATACTTCGGTTTGAGTTTAACCCTCCATATAAAATGTTCACCATGGTTGGTAAATAATGTTCATCGTTGTAACACGGCCGATGACAATATTCTTTGAAAAGACCATAGTAGTTTTGATCGGCAACAATACCAAGAGCAAGCTCGCGATTAACTTCAAACCATTGAGACCCTTTACGCCAATCTTGAATGGTGATGTTGGGTGACATTTGTGGATTGTAGCGACCACGGCCTGATTTTCTTTCGTCATCAATAGAGGCTACGTGGCTTATGTTTGAGTTAACAAGATATCTATAAGTCATGGTGAAGTTAAACAATGGAATGCATGAGTCGGATAGTAACACAAATCTTTGATTTGAGGGATCAAGGAGCGCGTTTGCTAGCAATCTTCTCTCAGCATCTATCATTGAAATATCCCCCCAATACACAGGCTGCATAGTAATACTATAAGACTCAAGCATCCATTAATATTAACATATATATGATATTGTACCACAAGCATTCATAAATCAACTATATGATACAATGGGTAATTTTATGTGTGTATATATTTATATACAGTGTTTATCTTCGAACATATATAAAGAAACATTTCTTTATAATTCATTAAGTAATATATATATAGGGTCAGAATATACTAGGAATTTTTTTGGCTAGGAAAGCTAGAAATTAATCTTGACCCTCAATTGATTAATCAAGGGTTTGGATTAAATGGGTATAATTAATAAAAAATGGAGGAGGCGTGTGAGTTTGTGTAGGGGTATTCTAGTCAATCTAAAGCAATAGTTTCTCTCTCCTCCAATCCCTCCCCAAGTTTTTTAAACATTAATAACTCTTTCATACGTCATTATATTTTTTTTTATAAAAATTGTACCAAAAAACGAGCGTTTTTTTTTTATCTTTAAAACGAGTACACTATTTCTATATTTTTGAAAAAAAATTCAAAAACCTAGATGCGTAAAATGCAATGGACAAAAAGCATAAAAAAATGATTTTTTTCTAAAATGCGATTGACAAAAAATACAAAGAAGTGCCTTGTTTCTAAAATACAATAGACAAAAAAACACAAAAGAAATGTGTTATTTCTAAAACGCAATAGCTGAAAAACACAAAAAAATGTCTTTCTTTTTGTAAAACGCAATGGCACACAAAGAAATGTTTTATTTATAAAACGCAATGGCCAGAAAACACAAAGAAATATCTTTTTTCTAAAACGCAATAACCAGAAAACACAAAAAAAAATCTTTTTTTTTTCTAAAACACAATGGCCAGAAAACACTTTATTTCTAAAACGCAATGGCTAGAAAACACAAAGAAATGTCTTTTTTCTAAAATGCAATGATAAAGGAAACACAAAAAATGTCTTTTTTTTTTTTTTAAAAAACGCAATGACCAAAAAACACATTTTTTCTAAAACGCAATGGCCAGAAAACACAAAAAAAGTCTTTTTTCTAAAACGGAATGGACTAAAAACATAAACAATGTGTTTTACCTAAAACGCAATGGATTAAAAACACAATAAAATGTATTGTTTATGAAACGCAATGGACTGAAAATACAAAAAAAAATGTTTTTTTTTTCATTCCTTTGTAAAACGCAATGACTCAATTCAAAAACCCAGATTGTAAAAATGCAATTCAAAATTTTCTTACATAGATCGAAGTCGATTTATTCAGATTTCTTCAACGACTAACGAAATTTGAATGCTAGAAACACTTATCAGTGATCGAATCGAATGAATCGCTTCAAAATCACGGAAAAATGAGATATTGTATTGTAAGCTGGGTTTCTTCAAAAAAAGTTGAACAACACGTTGATTGAGTGTTTGAATCATTGATTGGTGACGAAAATCACACTATAATGTAGTTATTATTGAGATAGAAAGTGAAGAAAAGGTCGAAGACGTTGGGTTTTGAAATTGTGGGTTTTGAAGTTACAGGGAGAGAATAAGGAAGAAGATTTGATAAAATTGACTAAAATATCATTCCCTTTATTTTTAAATTTTGTCACATATCATAATCCTATTGCTTCCTATCCTTCCTAGCCAAATATATATATATATATATATATATATATATATATGTATATATATATATAATTAGTGATTAAACCTTATTATGATAACAAATAATATAAAGGCGTTTCAGCAACCATAACCAACTATCAAGTCTTACGCGCGACGCGTGCTTTTCCCGATTTATGATGGCTATCGGTAATCATCGAATTAGTGACGATTTTTTTATATAATTAGTGATTAAACCTTATTATTATACAATGTTTTTTTTTCTATAATGACCTTGTTGGAAAAACTATTTACCAAAATAGTGTTGTTAGACAACTATTTAACAAAATAGTATTTTTGATTATTTTTTTTTTTGTTTCTCACTCCTAACCTTATTGGATAAATCTGATTCATTAAATAACTAATGATTTAATCATTGTATTGTGTCTCTCACCTAATTTATTTTATTTAAGAATCTTAATTTTTTTTTTAAAACCTACTTTGATTTAAAAAAAAAAACTACATTCTACTAACTTTAGCTATACCCTCATAATTTTAATTATGTATTGAGGAATATCTGGAGGACCAAAAAAAGTGACTAACAACAGAGGACTTCCGGCAGGTGTGAACGGCAGACATGGACGGCCAGAGCTATAGATCAGGAACCAGCGGTATAACAAAATTCTATGTCTCGAGGCTTCAGGAGAGATGTAGTTCGGAGGATATCTCGGTAGCTTTAGGAGCTTTTGGGACAGTCGAGGGTGTTTATATAGCTAGGAAGAGAGACAAACGGGGGTATCGCTTCGGATTTGCAAGTTTCAAATGGGTGAAAGATGCGGTGGAATTAGAGAAGGAGATGAGAAACATTTGGATGGGTAACTATAGACCTATCATCAACGTGGCTAGGTTTGTTATGGAGAATGAAATGGGAAGAGGTAACAAGGTGCATATGGGGAAGAAGATGGGTCAGTTTGACATGGAACAGGGAGGTTATCAACATACCTTCAATAAGCAGGAAGGTAACATTGGCAACTTCTTTTCCAATAGTAGATCTTACGCTGAAATAGTGGCAGGTAAGGTTAACGGTTCGACTAGTATGAAGGAGGTAGTGGTTTTCGGGTACGTTAAAGCTTATGGTGATCTACATGGAAAGGCAATTGTCGGCAAAGTGAAAGATTTGTGGACGCTTAGAAAGATATATATCTTACTGAAGGAAGCAAATTATGGGGATGCGTTGATTAAATATATTGGAGGATTGAATATCTTACTGGTCTTTAAGTCATCTTCAGAGGCGGATAGATGTAGAGCCGATTCTTCAGGCTTCGGGTGGTTCGATATTGTGGAGATTTGGAGGGGACAATCGGTTGCTTTCGAGTGATTGGCGTGACTGAACATACACGGAGTACCTCTCCATTTGTCTGAAAACGAAATTTTCGACTAGGTGGGGAGACGGTTTGGTAAGGTTATCCATGCCTCTCAAAGGCAACCGGAGGATAACATTTTAACTTCAGAAAGCTTTTGCGTTCTTACAGACTCGGTTAAAAGGATTGAAGAAGAAGTTATCATTATTGAAGATAGGAAACGTTTTAGAATTTAGGTTGAAGAAGAAAGAGGGGACTGGATTCCGGATTCGGTGGAGAAACAGGAAGTAGATTCCGAGGTAGGTGTCGAAGGTGAATTCATGTCTGAGAGCGATAATTGCAATAACACGGAGGAGGTAGATTCCGAGGGTAGTGGATCAAAGACGGAGGCTGAAGGGTACGGGATATGGCGAAGGATGCCTCGGGGTGTAAAGGCTCACTTTTTACGACATCTTCGCTGGAAAAAATAGTGAGTACTGCAACTTCGGAATTCCGACGGATTTTGGGGCGGGGGAACAACAGAAGAGTAACGGCAACTTCGAAATTCCGACGGTTTTATGACATCTACTCCGGTGGATTTTAACGGTACCGGTGTGGGGAGGCCCTCGGCCGGTAAGGTGGGATCCGGTGAAGTTGTACAGCAGGAGTTCATTAATGAGGATGGAAGCCCAATAGATGTTAAAGGTAAAAAGAATTCGCCGGATATATTGAATATGGAAGGTTTCCCCATGGTAGATGTTGGAAATGGGGAAAATAATATGCAAAAGAGTAATGGGGCATGAGGCTTTACAAGTTTATTTAATAAAAGTGAAGGGGAGGTGCAGGAATCGAGAAAGTATAAAGAGGACGATGTCGGCGCTTTTAATTTTTTAAAGAACTCGAGATTTAAAGTTAACCTAGGTGCTGGTGGGCCTTGTAAGGGTAAAAAGAAAGTTAGAAAGCCCAATTGTAACAAAAATGTAGTGGAGGAGATTGGTGGGTTTATTAGACCAAGGAAGAGGATGAGAAATGATGACCCATTTAACTTAAATAAAATAATTGGAATTCAGGAGGTGAGCACCAGCACTGAAGATCAGGAAGATGGTGATGACTTCAATATAGGAAACGTAGAAAGTTTTGAGAACTACAAGGAAGAATCGAGTTGCAATAGAAAGGTAACAGTGGAGGAGGTGGTAGAAGATTTAAATTTGCAGCTCAACGAGGAAGAGGAGGAGAACATTGATTTGGAGATGAATGTTACAACCATCATGGGGGGCATAGTGGGAGTAGATCTTTAGAACTATGAGACTTTAATTAAAGAAGCGATTAGGTAAGAAGGTTTTCAAAATGGAGAGAGATGAATTTTCTTTCTTTAAATATTAGAGGTTTAGGAGAGGGGGGGGGGTAAAAACAAAGCGGGGTGGATAAAAAAATTTGAAACATGAGAATGGTATTGACTTCATCGCTTTACAAAAAATTCAGTTTAGTGACGTTTCAAGCATCAAATTCGAGAAATACTGAGGAGTAGGCAACTTCGAGATGGATCACGTGCTGGCGGCTGGTAGATCGGGAGGGGTGGTTAGCATGTGGGACCCTAGCATTCTCAAGGTACACGATTTTTTCAAGCACACTAATTTTTTATTAATTATGGGGACTTTAAAAGGTAGCAATAAAGCTATTAACATTGTTAACGTGTACGTTCCGCATAAAGTCCCTCTAAAAAAGACTGTTTTTAATTCGGTGCGCAACCGGGATGAAAGGAGAAACTCTATTTTTAACAAAAAATATGCTTCAGTTTTTAATAATTTTATTTCTGAAAATGGGTTAAGAGAATATGATATGAAAGGAAGAAAATTCAGGTATCTTAAGGATAACGATAATAAACTTAGCAAGATTGATAGAGTCTTGGTCAGTCATGAGTTCTTTACAAAGTGGCCGGTGGCATGCATTCGGGCGATGCCGTAACTCTACTCGGACCATTGCTCTTTTGTTTTGACTTGTTCGGATAAAAACTTTGGTCCCAAGCCATTTAGATTTTTTAACTCGTGGTTGGAAAGAAAGGATTTCGATGAGGTGGTCCATAAGGCGAGTGCAAATTTTATCGGAGTGGGGGAGCCTGACGAGGTTTTAACGCAGAAATTAAAGAAGATAAGAGAGGTTGTAAAAATTTGGAAAAAAAGGTTATAGCCAAGGAAAGGGGAATTGGAGACGACTCTTAAAGAGGAATTAAAATGCTTGGAAGAAATGTCGGAAGATAGAGAGTTAAGCGAAGAGGAAGAATGGACCAAACTGGAATGTCTAAAAGATCTTAATGAGCTCGAAGGCTACAAAATTAAAGATATTAAACAAAGAGCTAGAGCTAGATGGGATTTGAAAGGAGATGAAAATTCTGTGTTCTTTCACGGGTACATCAAAAGTAGACGGGCTTTCAACAATATCCCGGGCCTTATGATTGACGGTGTTTGGACCACTAAACCTTCTCTGGTAAAAAAAAGAGATTATGGAATTTTACAAAAGGGCTTTCGAAGAAAATATTAAAGATAGACCTAAATTCAGATGCCAGAATGTTAGGGTCTGTTGGAGGAAGATGCGGCGTCTTTGACGGTTCCTTTCAGCAAAGAAGAGATCAAAAGTGCGGTGTTCGTGTGTGGTTCTGATAAAGCTCCTGGGCTGGACGGTTTTAACTTCAAATTCATCAAAAGGTATTGGAATATTTTTGAAAATGATTTATATAACTTGATGGTTTCTTTTTACAACAAAGGTACTATCGCGGTGGGGTGTAATTCATCATACATAACTTTTATCCCGAAAAACAAGGATCTGGTGGGGCTGAGAGAGTATAGACCTATCAATCTGATCAGGGTGATAAGCAAAACTATATCAAAGATTTTGGCTAATCTTCTAAAACAGGTTATAGGAATCATCATATCAGAGAATCAAACGGCGTCTCTTAAGGGGAGGTACATTTTGGACAGCCCGTTAATGCTAAATGAGCTCATGTCTTGGATTAAAAAATATAATAAAATGGCTTTCCTTTTAAAAATCGATTTTGAAAAGGCTTACGATAACGTTTGCTAGAGTTTCCTTTTGGACATCATGGGGCAAATAGGTTTTCCTGTGATATGGTGCAAATGGATCGAAGGGATTCTAGTTTCGGCTAGACCCTCGGTTCTTGTGAATGGGTCTCTTACCTTTGAATTTAAATGTTCCAAAGGGATTAGACAGGGTGACCCTCTTTCCCCGTTCCTGTTTCTTTTGGTCATAGAAGCCTTGTCTAGCATCTTGTGCAAAGCTAGGAATGAAGGGCTTTTCAAAGGTATTCAAACTCCTAATAGCGGTCCGGTTATTTCTCAACTTTTTATGCGGATGACGCTCTTGTGCTGGGGGATTGGGATAGGGGTAATTTAAAGAATGTGGCGAGATGGGTATTGATATGGGGAAGTGTCTGATACGGCTTAAGTTATTAGTTGTAATATGGACTCTATCCCGCTTACTTACTTGGGGATTACGGTGGGGACTAATTTGAACATAATTAACAATTGGACGCCTATTATCAAGGTTTTTGATTAAAGATTGACTATGTGGAAAGCTAAAAGCTTATCCATAGGGGGGAGGCTTACTCTGATCAATTCGGTGTTGGAAAGTCTGCCTTTTTATTATTTCTCTTTATATAAGGCCCCGTTGGGGTTATCAAGATCCTCGAAGCCAAAATGAGAAAATTCCTATGGGCGGGCTCTAGTAGCAGCTCAAAAATGAACTGGGTAGCTTGGGACTGTGTAAATTTGCCCAAGTTAAAAGTTGGGTTGGGTATTAACAGGTTCAAAGAGGTTAACGAAGCTCTTCTTATTAAATGGGGGTGGAGGCATAGGGTTGAGAATCATAATCTGTGGTGTAAAGTGGTGGAAGCGTGCCACTGTAAGCATAACCAAAGAAACTTCCTTCCGCTTAACGGTAACATTGCGGGGTGTTGGAAAAATATTGTGAATTTGATTTCCAAAATAAAAATAAATGGGAAGGGGTTATATCGGCTAATCACGGGTAAGGTTGGGAATGGGGCTCATATTCGTTTTTGGATTGACATGTGGGCGGGCGATCTTCCCTTCATGGAAAGATGGTCCCATTTATTTGGTTTGGAGATGTTTAAAATGTGCAGGGTCGCAGAGATAATTGAAGCAGGGAATGGAAATGGAACTTTTTCATGGCATTGGTCTAGACATCCCGAGTCTGATGAGGAGATAAAGGAATGGAAGGAATGTCGTGAGGTTCTAAGCGGGTTGAGACTCTCCAATGACAAGGATGCATGGTATTCGACGAAGGATAGCCAGAACGGGTTCTCGGTGCAGTCGGTTAAACAAGCGTTGATTAATGATAGAGGTAATTGTCACCCTCCAAGTTTTGTTTGGTGTAAATGGGTGCCTATTAAATGCAATATTATGAATTGGAGAGGCAATTTGGATAGGCTTGCTACGAGAATTAATTGAAGAAGAAGGAATGTGGATGTAACCTCGGTCATGTGCCCCTTTTGCGACGAATTTGAGGAAACGGTGGAGCATTTGTTCACTGCCTGCTCAGTGTCTATTAGGGTGTGGTCGGCTTTCAGCGTTTGGTGCAACATATCGTCGCTTTTCTTTTTTGAGTTCAAGGACATTTTAGAAATCCACAAGTTCATTAAGAAAGGTAAGAAAGCGGAAAAGCTCATTCACGGGTTAGCTATGATAGCATGTTGGTGCATACGGAAAGAAAGGAATGATGTGGTTTTTAACAAGAAAAAGTGCAGTCTGCAAGATATCCTAGGAGAGGTTAAGTCGAGAGGTTATAACTGGGTTAAAAATAGAGCTTCATGTAATTATATTAGCTGGACGGATTGGTGTAAATTCCCGCTGTACATGTTATAATTTCTTTGCCCTTTGCCCATTTGGGTCAGGGGTGCTCTTGCATGTTTGGCCTTTTACCCGTTTAGGTCGGAGGTGTATTTTAATGAAGTTTAATTTAAAAAAAATTATTAAAAGACAAACTGAAAAGTTCACTTAAATCTATATACGTCCAGATGTTAAAACATTCCTTTTTAGGCTAAAAGGGTAAAAGTGATATAACCACAGGGGTAAAATTGTAATTTACTCTTATTATTATTATTGGAAACTTGATCATTACTTGAGAGTTCAAATAACTCGAGTATAGAGCTTGAATAATTCAATACTTTCTTCTATATTTAGCGGTAACTGTCATTGTTTTGTATAATAAAGCATAGTACAGTTGGTAAAGCTCACCTGGCTCGTAATTCTTGTGCCATAGAAGACGGAGTCTTGAGGGATGGTGTCATTGTAAGATGGATGAGGGTGGACGTAGATGGAGTAAAGACCTTCATGCCCTTTAAAGAACAGCTCCCACAATGGTGCAAGTGGCAATCGTCCTGGTGTCAAGAACATAAATGCTACCTTATAAGGACTAGTATTTGTGGTGTTCATCCTCGAACTTTCTATCGCACTCTTTATCAAATCTTCATCACTCATATTGTGCATCATGGGTATTTTATCTGTTATTGAAACCCTAGGTGGAAGTAATGATGGCGGTGTGGCCGAAGAAATAGATTCCGACAACAATGGAGGTGGTGATGGAAATGAAGAAAGAGTATTTGCATGCGCTAGCGGCGGCGGCGGTGGTGGTGGTAATGATATTGAATGGAAAACACTAAAAATAGAGATTTGGACGGCGGCAGAGAAATTTTGAAGGTAGAGAGCGCAAACAAAGCCGATTGGCAAGCATATCAAGAAGATAAACAAGTGAAAAAGAGAGTTTTTAGAGTGGAAAAGGTTCAAGCATTTGATGGGGAATGCTATTCTGGTTTGTCGAGAACCCATGATTATTTGCATGGAAGACTAATTCTATATGTCCACATATAATATATAATGAAAGGGCTGCCTGGTGACTTGAAGTAGTTTTACTTAGAACATAAGTTATGGTATGTTGCATGTGCGATCCTGCACCTCCTTACTCCAATCTACAACTGACCTTTTAATGTTACAAAAGACCATTTAGTTGTATGAATATACTTGCACATGTATAGATAACTAGTATTTGCCCCGCCCGCGTTGCGGGGCACTAAACCGAATATTTCTCACTCATAACATGTGCGTTTGTGTTTCGGTTACTTGTACATACTGCTCATAACACGATCTCAAAAAATTACATCGAGTCGACCAATTAAAATAAGGCACTATCATACTTTTGCTAAAAAAATTAAAACGATGGGAAAACTATAATTTTAAACTAAGGGCAAAATTGTAATTTTTCAAGACAAATGAACGTGTGCTAGGCAGATTTGGTTGTTCATTCAGACAAATCAACAATTCTCTATTACAGTCTAAGGTTTGAATGATTACTAACTCTTCAGGACAGATTTGGTTGTTCATTCAGACTCGTGATCTCTAGCCACTCTCCTCATCCGAGACATTCCGGTGATGTGATTCAACTTTTGTTCTCTTAAAGGTGAATATGTTTATGGATAATCTTTAAACTATAAAACCTGATGCCTATGTCTCTTTGTTCTTTTAATTTTTGACATGAAATACTCAAATTAATTCAAGTTATGACATAAAATACATTTTTTAACAAAATTGTAATAGCAAATGGGTCAACTGGTGAACCCATCACCAAGCCCAACTTATCTAGTTAAACATGTTCATGTGTTCAACCCAAAACTGAATTGAATCGGTTTAGATTAAACCCAAACCACCTGCAAATTTCGTGTTAGGTTTGTGTTATGTTTTCGTGTTGTGTAAAACTACATGCATATATGGAGAACTGGTATTCCTTTTATACTTGAATACTTGGATGCTAATTCACTTTTATTTCAGGTATATCTCGTGATTCAATGCACAATAGACTTGCCATTGGTGGACTTGTTACATCAGATAGAACTCTCTGTATTTACTTTTATCTTAGATATGGCACGGCACGAGAGAGGTTACGAATAATGATATAGATGTTTTGTTGAAGACGTTGATGCCAAAATGTTTTAGTGAGTTAGGTATTTCGTTAATTTAGCTTTATATATAGATCATAGGAATTGTATGCAGTTAATTTATGGAATTTAATATTGTTTGTTATGCATTTAGCCAAGAATTTTAATTTGACCGTTTTATTTACTAATTGAATGTGTATCATGGGTTGATTTGGAAATGTTCGATTGGTGTATATAAGCTAGATTTGTACAGCAACTGCAATTTTTTTTCCAGCAATGTTTGATGGGGTTTAAGACGCGGTATTTTAAAACAGAATTAGAAATACCATCTTTAAACTCAAATCACCCCGTTTAATACACTATTTTCTAGTAGTGATTGGAACTGGCGAAAGAGTTTGAAAGTCAAATTATGCAACAGAATATCAACATTAATATGAAGTGTTGTGATCCGAATATTTTGCGTTGTCCTAATTAACTTTAAACGTACCTCACTTCTCTTTCGTGAAATTTATTATATTATTAGAAATTAATAATACTTATCCTCTTTAAATATCTACTAAATAAATTGTTAATCATTATAGATCATTGGCAAAACTATACCAATTAATAGGTTTTATTACTATCTTTGACTTGGTGGTCTAATGATTTAGTGTTTTCTCACCAAAAAAAATATATGAGTTTGAAATTCTTTCAAACACAAAATTAACTGATATTTAGATATAAGAAAAAGTCGTTGTTAAAATTAGTTTTGTTATTTAATTTTTTTTTTTTGTTATTACATTTGATTAATGTTATCATTAAAGTTAAATATGTGATACATGTTATTCTCCCTTAGGTTGCCCGTTAAATATGTGACATATTATTCTCCCTTAGGTTGCCCGTTTCATTCCATTTAATTTACTACAAACCGAGTACAGATTCAATATGTTTTAGTGTTCAATAGCTAAAAATAGTTTTTTTCATAAAAATGTTTTTAGTAATTATACATCGTTGTTGTATTAGATATGGTTGTATTAGATAACAATGTATAAGATTATAATAGAAACACACTTTTTTAAAACAATTTTTTTGAATGGCTAAACTCAATGGCGGAACCACAGGGGGGTCAGTTGACCCTACGGCTGGTTGAACTTTCCGGTAACAGGGTATATCCAACGTAATAGCGTTTCTAGAAATTGACCCTCAAATTATCAATGTTAAGGTAGTTGAAAGGAAAAGCAAGAGTAAAAATGGAAGAATCCGAGGGAGGACGGTGGCGGAACTCGTTTGCAGGCGACGGTTTATTTGATTGAAGAAGAAGAGTTTTTTTTCGTATGAAGAAGAAGGAGAAACAATTAACAAAGCAATGATCCATTGGGAATAGCCCAATGGTGTTGGTGAGTTAGATAAGGTGTAGAATAGTAGGAGGTCATGGGTTCAATTTCCATGGTGTGCAAGTTTAGCCATTCAAAAAAAAAAATTAACAAAGCAATGGAACATATTTAATAATACTTAATGTTTACTAAACTCTTATGTTTGACTATGAGAAACTTGTTTCTGAATGAGCATAAAATTTTTACTGTCATCATATTACTTTACTTTTCTTATTCTTTTTATGAATTCAAGTTTTTAAATTTATTTAATCGTTTAATGTATATATAAGTAGATAATTATTACATATAAATGTTTCTATATAATGGTATTTTATAATATAAAAACCTTTTTAACATTTTGTTCTTGAGCGTGTTATATATCGACTGATAAAGAAAATTACACTGACCCTCCTATTGAAAATTTCTGGTTCCGCCACTGGCTAAACTTGCACACCATAAGGATTGAACCTCTGACTTCTCCTATCTTAAACTCTATATAAACTCACCAATACCACCAGGCTGAATTTACAATGTAGGTAAAGTTGAATTCTATAATTTATATAACCTTAAAATAGAAGGTCGGTGGCTGTCAAATCACAGCCACCGCCTTTTTTCTATATATAATATTTGTTTGCGTAACTCTAATCAAAATGAAATTCTGCTCTGGTGGTTGGTGCATTCACATAAAACAAGGAGTTCAAGTGTTCGATCCTGATGTAACGTTTTTTATTCTCCAATATTGTAACCTTTTTTATTCTCCATATAGTTGTAATGTGAATACCATAGTAATGCTTTTTAATACATGGCACTAACAAAAACCCATACATAAAGTGTCCGAATTTTTTATTTTTATTACTGCGTTTCTTATCATCTAACAAATGCTTTTTTAAATTTTTTTAATAATATTCGTTTACATCAAAATTCCAATAATTGACGTCTACACTTCCTACAATTTTTTAAAAACTTTATAAAATATTATTTTCATCCCAGTTTCATTCTTTATGTTAAAAAAAAAAAACTATTTTCTAACGACGTTATTTTTTTTTACGTGTCGTTATGATTTCACGTTTAGACGTAGTTGGGTTAAATATAATGTGCATTCATTCTTATTTTTATGTACGTTTTTCAGTTGGTGTATGTGTTAACGTACATGTCTGTATAAATTAACATACCGACATCTTATTTTTACATTATTTTTTTATTAGTCTACGTTTTGAGGTAAACTGTGTTTGGAAACGAGTCGGGTCAAATATAATACGTTTTCATTCGACGGTATAAATTTGAGTTAATGTAAGTTTTGACGCCGATAAGTTTTGGTGCAAGGTAAGGGTGGTATAGTGGTTAGGTGGAACCCTCACTAAATGAACCAACCCGGGTTCGATTCCGTTTCTTTTGTAACTGCAATGCTTATATAGGTTATACTGAGTTAGACAATATACATTGAAACATGCGTTTTCATACAGTTAATGGATCACATAACTTGCCGCTACCTATAAACAACTAACGTGTTGCCGCCGCAACGCGCGGCCTGTAGAAATAATCTAGTATGTATAAAAAATAAACTTGGATTTATATGTGATTGTGATTTATATATCTAAACTTGGATTTATATGTAATTGTGGTTTATATGTCTCAAATTTAGGACTGGTAAGATAGTCATAAATTAATAAATGCGGTAAATGATAAATAATTTCACCATGTTGAAGAATGTTTTATTATTTGTATATTTTTGTTAACTGTTTGTTAACTATGAAAGAGGGTAAAATTATGTTATAAACTCTTTATGGAATTACCACAGTGTTTGTGAATTATGAAAGAAGGTAAAATTATGTAATAAACTCTTTCTTATGGAATTACCACAGGGAATTTAAAAAAATTATTAACCGATATCCATCCATTGTAATTCATAAATATTATATTTTTTTATTACTAAGTCAACCTATTATTTAACTATACCTTTTATAATTATTTATAACTAGTTGCAATTTCAAGAAAATTAGAATCCACGTACTTTATACTTTTTAAAGTCAACTTGTTTGAATCAAATTTTAAATTTGATTTATTAGCCATCAGAAAATTAATTGACTAAACATTCATTCACTAAAGACTAAACATTAAAAAGCAAAGTGAAAAACACTCAAAGTTTTCCTCTTTTGAATTTGGCTACGACTTCTTTTACAAGTGTATTATATAAACCAGCAGACGTACTCGTGCGTCGCGATGTAAAAAGGACCTTACGCCAACTCAACAAAATATAGCCTGCTGAAAAGGGTATTGACACGTTGGAGCGGTGTGGTGCACTACATGACAGGCTTATGGTTGATATCGGTTTGGTTTGTTATAGTGTCGGTACGATACTGGCACTGTATAGCAATTGACATGTATTTTACTTCAATCGAAAACCATAAAAAGGAATTCCAGTAGCGATATTGTTCGGGAGGGTATTGGTTCAGTTCGTCATGGTATAGGTACAAAACCGACACTCAATTAGCTTACAATACAAAAAAAGACAACTCTATATTGCGAATACAATTCCGTGTTCAGTGAAATTAATACCAGAAAGTTGAGAAAACCATAAAAACGAATATCGGTATTGATGTTGTGTGGACGATACCGTTTCAGTTCATCATGTCATAATAAAGAAAAAACAATTATATATGGCCCATTCGAACAAAACTTTTATAGAAACATGAATAAAAATAAACACGTCGCAACGGTATATTCTGAACTTTATAACCCATTATATTATATTGTATTATTAGAATGACGAAAAAGGTAAATGACGTTACTTTATAAAAAAAAAGAAGGAAAAAAAAAAAACTGAACCATGAGATAATTTTGATGGCATATACGGTGTGCTTCGATTACTTATACATTATCATTCACAACTTGAATTTGAACAAAGTTTATATCAATATGTAGATAAAAATAAGAATATCATAACACACTTGACTACTTAAGAGTCTATAAAACATAGTATCTTAAAACTTATAAAAGAAAAACAAAAAAAAAATGCTAAAAAGGATCAATATAATATTAGAATAAGAGAATTGTTAAAACGAGAACTAGTTTTCTTGAGAGAACTTGACCTCTAAAGATTTTTTTTCAATGTTTTGTTTCAACATTTTTTTAAATTACATTTAAAAAATAAAAAAAATTGTAGGACATTTTTTATGGTGGGGCATTATCACTAAAACATACATGCTAGAGTGATTTACCCCACCGTAAATCATCCTTACAGGTCAAAAAACGGCTCGTAATGTTTTTTTTTTTGTATTTTTAGAGACGTCTTAGTAAGATGTTACTCTACATTTATGCAAAATTTCGTTGAAAAACTCACACGGAAGTAAGAGTTCTAGCGGTTCTCTAGCGGTTCTCTCTGTTTTAGGGTGGTTTTCATTTGAAAGTCTCCCATTATAATGGAATAATAAAAATTTAAATAAAAATATTTTACTAAGAACAGTAAAATATGTGAGAGGATGCTAGTTTAATGTTATATTGTTATAATAATAATAATAATAATAATAATAATAATAATAATAATAATAATAATAATAATAATAATAATAATAATAAATTCAAAAAGACACACTGGACAAAAAATTCACTCAAACCTAATTGACAATTCAACGGGCGACTGCAAATTGCGGGAGTGAAGAGATAACGATTCATAAAGGGAGATTTGGCGTGCCGAATGACGATGGTTGAGGAGATAATGGTAACACTCCGGCTCTTGTTCTACAACTTTCTTCATCAAACGTTCGTGTACTCGTCTTCAACTAGGCTAGTTGAACTAGCAATGATCACTAGTGGGTTTTTGTAGTTTTTTGTTTAACAACGGTCTAGTAATCCTCTATGCTTTGGGTTTCTGTAAGCATTTTGGTGCTTTTTGAAAAGGAAGAAAGTATGAACCAATAAAAAAGGTCAACAAAAAAGAAGATTAAAAATAAAGAGTTAATTACTCTTTTCGTCTTTGTAGTTTGTCAAAAATCACTATTTCAGTCCATTAATTTAAAAATTGTGACTTCAGTCCCTGTGGTTTCACTTTCGTAACCATTTCAGTCCACCTCGTAACCATTTTAGTCACTGTACTTAACAGAATAATGGATTGAAATGATTACGAAAGTGAAACCACAGGGACTGAAATGATTACGAAAGTGAAACCACATGGACTGAAATCGCAAATTTTAAACTAATGGACTGAAATAGTGATTTTTGACAAACCACATGGACGAAAACAGTAATTAACTCAAAAATAAATGAAGTGAAAACGGAAAAAAAAGCTGAAAAAAGTAAAAACTAGAAAAAAAAAAAAACAAAGGCAAAAGATACTACTTAAAAATGGGTAAATTTAAAAAGTTTCAAGTTATAATAAAAAGGGGTAAAAGTTATTTTATAATTTATTGTTAAAAAAACTATTGGGATATCCCGCGCTTTGCGGCGGGCTTTCGATTGATATTAGTTCGGTGAGTTACAATACCGTTACGATACTGGGACTCGGTATAGCAACAAAAAAAAGATACAAATGATCACCGCCATTGGTACCAATGTAGTCCGGACACCATCTGTTCGCTTTGGCACAGTACTCACCCAAATGGATATCAGCACGGGCTTTAAATCAATGGAAAACCTTAGTTTACTTTGAAATAGTCATATATCGGTCTCAGTTCCAATAATACCAATACCGTTACCAACTGTTGTTCGGTCAAATTCAATCCGAGCACGAGCATCACTTTTGTGCTAGGTTTTGCAAATTCGATCCGATCGGATCGGATTGGTTGTAATTCAATCCGAGCACGAGCAGACCCTCGCTCGGATCGGATCGGATCGGCTCATGAACACCTCTAGGCTTATATTAGTGTGTGGCCCACTAAGGAATAGGGCCCAAGGTTGAGTGTGCGGCCCACGTATTAGTGCGCGGCCTACACGAGAGTGTGCGACCACTTGACAAGTATGCGGCCACCTGACAAGAGTGCGGTCATGTAACTGTGGCGACCTAATGGAGTGTGCGGTTTAATAATGTGCTAAATAAGTGTGCGGTCCATCTTTGTTGTGACCCAACAAAGATAAGGCTTAATTCAATTGGGCGGCCCACTATAAAGTGTGCGGCACACAGGGGAGTGTGCGGCCGCCTGGTAGTGTGCGGTCATGCTATTTAGTTATAGGAGAGTGTGCGGGTTTAGTTTAGCCCGGTGATTTAATGTGCAGCCAAGGATTGTACGGAACGGGAGTGTGCATCTCCTGTTTGTACCACACGCAGTCTAGGTTGTACATTCTAAGTGTGCGACAAGATTTAACCAAACAGTTTACATCGAATCATCCTATCCTATCCTAAATCATTATCGGCAATTCATATCATAAGGTCATGGCATGCATATAAGATCTCCAAATCAATAAGTTTAGAAACATACATAGTTTCTAACCAAATGCTTATTATTTCATAAATCATGACAGATATTTCGTACAAATAAGTCCCTAATTTAACACCTATATAACCACGATATGTGTATTTTTCACAAATATAGGAAAATGATTTTTTCCTATTTTGTACTAGAAATAAATATAAGAAAATGAGCGGGTTTTATATATTTATTTGTGGGTTTGTGTTCTATGTTGGAAGAGTTTCGCAACAAAGTAAACCACGTCCAAAACGGAGCTAAGATGAATGAGATATCGATGCTCAAAGTTGGGTATTTGAAACATTGAATGCTGAAACAAAAGGGAAAGTTGCACCTTGTCCCACATACGAGTAGGGATGGAACTTAAATGGGTATTTAAGTAGGAACTCTCCACCCTTATTGTTTCATGGAAGCACACACTAAGTGTACTCGCGAAGGGCGCGTGGGGTGGGCGATGAGGCGCAATGTGGCGCTTTGATGGCGCACTTTGCACTTCGCACGCTCGCATCGCCGCGAGCCGTCTTTGTATTTTTGACGACATGCGCGTGGTGGATCACAGAGGCTGCAAGGACCAAGTGGTGAAGTGGCGTGCAGGTTCGAAGCGCGTGGCGTGGCAGTCCGCGCGCGAGTACACGTGGCATGAAGGCCTGCGGTTGCGCGCATGGTGCATGGGCCCTGAGGTGACGTGCGCGGCGCACCAGTGTATCTTGCGCGCGCGCAGAACCTTCCAGCATTTAATGATGAAGTAGTTTCAGTTCTGCATTCGAAACTGGCGAGTCAAATGGCTTTAACAGCGAATTAAATGACGTATTAAATTGCATCGAAGACGTTTAATGCAATTTATACCTCTCCTTAATTCCTTTTGACTGTTTCGACTTAGGAGCGTTATAAATACAGCTCCATACCCAGCTGCAGAACACACCAGTAACACAACAGCAAATCCAACTTTCTCTCTACAGCTTTCTGATCTTCTCCTGCTCTCTTCAAGATAGTTTTCGGGTTGTAGGTCAACTCCTGCAGTATTCTGCTTCGGCTGTTGTACCCTGGGAAACAAAACGAGTACTCCTGGGAGACTCGGAATTTGTTTTAAGGGAAGCGTGTTGAACACGTGCCTCAGTCATCAGTTTTTCTGCTTCTACTCCAATTCTTATATTTGTTTATTTCAGTTGTAACAGTATTTTTATTTTCCATCTTTCTTTGTATTGTAATCAGTAATAAAAGTTTGTTTATTTTATTTATTTACGCGAACGGTTCCTACACTTTCAACTCTCATATACACCAAACAAATACTACACAAGAGTTAATGCCAATATGCTCTGTATTCAAATTGCATATAATAGAAGATGAATGAAAATTATATGATTTGAATACAGAGAAATATAAAAGAAATGAATAGAAGTTGAATGAAAATGAATAAGATTAGTGTCGTTTATATAGACGTTTCTACGGAATATTACATCGTATCAAATGATTAACACGCGGATCGAGGAATCTAACGTCGAATCAAATAACTCGCACGAATATCGAGAAATCTATAGTTTTAATTCAGACGAAATTGGAAATATACGGGTCATATAACGTTATACGGCCTATATAAATCGTCGTATACATTGTATACGACCAGACAAAAATCTTATTCTCACATGGTGTATACGGTCCGTGTAAGGTTATACGACCTGTATAGAATAAAGTCAACTGACAAAGGCTGCTGGCACAACCTTTGTCAGTTGCAGCCTTTGTCAGTTAACTTTATTCTATACAGGCCGTATAACCTAATACAGGCCGTATACACCATGTGAGAATAATGTGGGATTATTAACTCCCATTTAAAATCATAAGATCATTATTGAAGGTATTTCAAATCATAGGATCCATAGCTATTCGTGATTGGTATCATAAAAAGAGTACGAAGACACAAGCATTGATTTTATTTGCATCTCTCTTGTATATGGCCATTAGTATTTACATTTTTATAATTATTTTTGCACCTCTCACGACTCATGAATATTCTAATAATATATATAGACATAGAAAATTTACACTCCTTAAACATGCAAATTGTTTTCAACTAGAACCAAACAACAAAGGAGCAAACATTAACAAAGGATTCAAAGTACCTGGTGTAAACTTCCTAGCAAACAACACACACATAGGTGTTGTGTTATCATTATAAACACATTCAGTAGAACCAAATCGAATCGAGTTCAATAGCTCTTCTGTAATCTCGCTACCCGCATATTTTCGTGGATGAGGGCCCGCCCTTGACCAATCAACATGTGTAATAGTTCGGTTTGAGTTTAACCCTCCATATAAAATATTCACCAATGTTGGTAAATAATGTTCATCATTGTAACATGGTGGATGGCAATATTCTTTGAAAAGACTGTAGTAGTTTTGTTCAGCAACAATCTCTAGAGCAAGATCACGATTAACTTCAAACCATTGAGACCCTTTTCGCCAATCTTGAATGGTGATGTTTGGTGACATTTGTGGATTGTAGCGACCACGGCCTGATTTTCTTTTGTCGTCAAAAGAGGCTATGTAGCTTAAATTTGAGTTAACAAGATAACTATAAGTCGTGGTGAAGTTAAACAACGGAATACATGAATCGGATAGTAACACGAATCGTTGATTTGACGGATCAAGGAGTGCATTTGCTAGCAGTCTTCTCTCGGCATCTACCATTGAAATATCACCCCAATACAAAGGCTGCAAAGTAAACGATACAAGACTCAAGGCTCAAGCATCCATATCTATGAAATTTAAATTTTGTAGTTCATGAAGTAATTAACATTAGTAATATAAACGTGTATTGGTGATTTAAACTTATTATTATTATATTAAATTTAAAAGAGCATCCATCCGTGTGTGTGATATTGTACCCAAGCATCCGAAACATATATATGTTACGATGGGTGGAGTAGTATTAGTAAAATAAACGTGTATTAGTGATTAGACCTTATTATGATATTTTATTGACTTTAAAATATAAGGGCGTTTCTAATATCGTTTCTACATATTAGAAACGTTGAAGGTAACAGGTCTGAAGTTCGAATCAGATCCCAACTGGCTTTTACCACAGTGGGACTTCGTACGGTGGGTTTTCTTCGAACCGGAGAGATAGGCTTGGGCTACCCAGCGCTGTCTGCGATCTAGGGCGTATGAGGTCACCTTTTGCCATTTGGTTATCCTGGCCCCTGGGTGGCCGCAGTGGCGAAGCTTGAGATTTCCGATCGGGGGGTCGGAAGTCACCGAACCTAAAATTATGCCTAAAAAAACAAAAACCGGGGGTCGAAAACGTATATACCTAAAAAATTATATACGAAACGTACATATATAACACTACTGAGCGAAAAGTTCGGGGGGTTGGGCGACCCTCCCGACCCCTTGAAAGTTGCGCCCCTGGGTGGCCGGACTTTTATTCATTGTCCGTTCGAAAAAAACATCGACATATAGGTTTGGGATTCGGTACAAATAACATTTACCATGTGAAGGGTACTAAGTGAATCAAAAAGGACGCAATGACATCTTCATAATTATGATAATTACACCATTCAACAAATAATTGTTAGTACAACAAAAATAACTACACTAGAGTAATAAAATTACGCTACTTATAAACTATAACGTAATTAATTATTATTACTATATTGCAACTTATAAAACTTATTTATTTTAGAACTAAACTAAAATGTTTCAAAAGAGTCAATGTTAAAATAGCATTGTTTATACCTTTATAACGAACTAACTGAAAAGTTATCTTATTCAATTATACAAAACAATTTTGGTATTTATAATTGACCAAATTGATTTATATTTTCTTTTATTAATGACTAATTTTTGTTAATCATGTGATGTCATCTCGTGATATCTATCTGTGAAGACTTTTAAACCTAGGTGTTATTAAAGAATTTGTCTTTCCTAGTGGATCATCAACTCTATTGGTGACCATATTGGTTTGGATGGAGAAATAATTTTATTCACTAATAATAATTTTATTATTATTATTATTATTATTATTATTATTATTATTATTATTATTATTATTATTATTATTATTATAAAGATACTGAAATCATTACAGTTGGTAAATTAAGCTACCTGGCTAGTAATTCTTGTGGCATAGAAGACGGAGTCTTGAGGGATGGTGTCATTGTAAGATGGATGGGGGTGGACGTAGATGGAGAAAAGACCTTTATGCCCTTTGAAGAACAGTTCCCACAAAGGTGAAAGTGGCAATGGCCCCGGTGTCAAGAACATAAATGCCACCTTATAAGGGGTATTTGTGGTGGTCATCTTTGGAATTTCCATCACTCTCTTTACCAACTCATCATCACTCATATTGTGCATCATGGGCATTTGTTCCGTTATTGAAACCTTAAACGGCAGTGATGATGGCGATATGGCCGAGGGAATAGATTCCGATGATAGTGGTGCTAGTGGTGGTGGCGATAAAGAAAGATCATCTGGTAGTGGTAGTGGCGGTTCTCGTAGGTTTGAAGTTAGTGGTGGTAGTGGTGGTGATAAAGAAAGATTACCTGGTAGTGGTAGTGGTAGTGATAGTGGTGGTGGCGGTTGTGGTAGGTTTGAAGTTAGTGGTGGTAGTGGAGGTGGTGATAAAGAAAGATTATCTAGTGGTAGTGGTAGTGACGGTTGTGGCAGGTTTGAAGTTAGTGGTGGAGGTGGTGATAAAGAAAGATTATCTGGTAGTGGTAGTGGCGGTTGTGGCAGGTTTGAACTTAATGGTGGAGGTGATACTAGTGATGGTGGTGGTGTTAATGACGAAAGAGTGTCTGCATGTGGTAGTGGTAGTGGTGGCGGTGATACTAATGATAATGAACGGAAAACACTAAAAATAGAGGTCTGAATGGCTGCAGAGAAGCTTTGAAGGTAAAAAGAGCAAATGAAGCCGATCGGCAAGCAAATCAAGAATACAAACAAGTAAAAAAGAGAGTTTTTAGAGTGGAAAAGGTTCACGAGTTTGGAGGGGAATGTTATTTTGGTGTGGCGAGAAGCCATGATTATTTTGCATGAAGAGTCGAATGACTAATTCTACGTATGATATATAATGAAGGAGGTGCAAAGAGAGTTGAAATTAGTTTAACTTAGAGCATAAGTTATGGTATGTTGCATGTGTGTCCTACACATCCTATACTCCAACCTACGACTGACCTTTTATGGTTACAAAAGACCATGTCTTTCTATGTATATGCATACACATTGTAAGCACTTCAAAATATTACCTTAACTAGGTTAGAACCCCGTGTATTACACGGGTTGAATAAATGTAATTTTATATACCAATTAATAAAAAAATTATATCTTTAAAAATCTCGTTTATTACACGGGTTGAATAAATGTAATTTTATATACCAAATAATAAAACAATATATATTTAAAAATCTCGTTTACTACATGGGTTAATTAAATGTAATTTTATATATTAAATAATTAAAAAAACTATATTTTTAAGAACCCCGTGTATTGTACGCATTGAATAAATTTAATTATATATATTAAATAATGAAAAAGTTAATTGTAAGTTTTAACTTATGTATATATTAATAAATAGTAATAATTATCTTTGATATATTAGCATCTCAAATTGTGCAAATTTATGTTTTTTCTTCAAATTTCGTAGAAATTGACATTTTTCTGATTATGAGTGGTCTTAAGCATTTTTTTTTATGTTATTTATCATCTTTTACTTACGTGAGATATTTTTTTATTTAACCCGTGTAACCCACGGGGTCCATAACCTAGTAAATGAATAATTGAATATTTATATTAATAAGACATAAGAAAAATAATCAATATTTTTCAAACACCATAAATGACCGCATTATTTAGATAATGAAAGTGTTTACATGATAAATGTTTTTAAATATTATATTATCTCTTTTACGAATTATTTAAATTTATATTAAACTTAATTTTATAATTATCTTTTAATTAATATTAATTAACTAAAAAAAATAGATGGCTTCAATGAATGACATGTGTCCTTCCATTGGTTTCTTTTATTATATAGTATAGATTGTCAATTTTTATACAAAAAATTCCAATAAAAAAATTTGGGCGGAATTCTAACCATTTTCCGATGAAAAGACAAAAATATATAATAATTAAAACGTACAATCAATTAATCATTTTCCAACGAAAAACTAAAATATTTCAAACATTAAAATTTCGTAGGAAATTGTTCGGACATTACGACCATTTCAGGTGATCATTGAGGCTTCAAGGAATTAAACAGAAGAAAGATCGAACACTGTAATTACTTTGGTGATTATCTTATACAGATTTAATTGGTTTAACGGAAGACTTTGGTTAGTCAAGAGAAACTTTCAACTAAGGTGAGTTATTATAAATAACCATTACAAAACTTTACATGATGTTAAATAAAATTGATGAAAGAAAATATTGAATTGTGTATTCATGCTAATAAAAATAATCATTAAGCTATATATTTGTATAAACCATACCGGTTACATTCGTGATGTCGGCCAAGGGAAAGCACAACAAACTGTGCACGTAATTAAAGCTGATTCACAGTTTAGTTTTCTAAAGTGGCAATTATTTTAATAATATAATATAATATTGTACAAAATTCTAAATATGTCGTTTCGACGTACTTACTTTTTATCTACATTTCGACAAAAAAAATAATGGAAAATCAAACACGTCAAAAATAATTGATTTTTATACTTTACCGTGTTTAAACGAATTGTTCATGTTCCAACAACATTGATATTGGTATAAATATTTGGTTTTACGGTTTCTCGACGTTTTTACTGATATAAAAAATAGAGTTGTATTCACACTTGATATCATAAACTATAAAGGTACCGGTCACGTAGACATAACAAACCGAACTAATACCAACCTAATGTCCATCACAACGTGCCAGAAATCCTACTATTAGTATTGGGCTGTTGGTTTCCTCTTCGTGGGTTGGACAGAGTCAACAAGTTGGAAAGTCAAATTTTTGCAATGGAATAATAAAAAAAATAAAAATATATGACGTGATACATTGGTACATTCAGAAGATTTAGGGTTGTCCTAACTTTAAACGTACCTTAATTTTTGAGTACCAATCACTTCTCTACCCTCAACTTCATAATAGGATTCGAAAATTTTAATGTTTTTGGCTTTTTGCTCTTTGATGATCTACCAAACATTGTAACCTTTTTTACTGTAGAAACAAGTTGAGCTATAATTACATGTTATTGTATTGTTAATCATTATAGATCATTAACAAAACTAATAAGTTCTTTTTTGTTATTAGTTAAATAAATTAAATGCTTATACCTTTGATCAATTTTTATATATATATATTTTTTTGAACGGCCAACAAATCAATCCCGAGCACTCTCGGGGCACCCACTGGACAAACGGAGTACTCCGAGAGTAAACCGAGTGGTCCACCACCAATTCCGGGGAAAACTCGGTAACTCACCCGTCCGTAGGCGCGACGGTAAATTACCAGTAAAACCCGTTTGGCTCAAGGATCGAACCTAGTTTTATCTGGGTCTCCTATCACTGCCCACCGGTGCCTCACTCCTTTTTTGCACCAAATAAGAATTCAACTTGAGTATTCAAAGAACTCAAATCCTCATACTACTTGAGCTAGAGATTATTAAGGGGGTGTTTGGGATTGCGTTTTCAACCTGATTATTTGATTATTGTGTTTTGAAATCGCAAAAAATCTATTTTGAGTGTTTGGTAAAAAAATTAATAAAAAGTGATTTTTTTACGTTTTGTAGAGTTCAAAACGTGATAATCCATAAGTAGGTCACCTCTTGCTGCAGGAAAACGTGATAATCCAAAAACTGATTTTTTATGTTTTCACTTATTTATTTTTTTGAAATATATATACTTGCCAAACACTCAAATAGTTGATTATCTGATTATTGTGATATCAAACAACATAATCAAATCCAAATAATGTTGATTATCTGATTGTTGTGATATCAAACAACATAATCAAATCCAAACACTATCTTTCTGCAGCACGTTTTGTTACAGCTAAATATCTGATTCTGATTATTCAAAACGCATAATCTATTTTCAAAACTCAACCCCAAATAACCTCTATATGATGTCGAATCTAATCATCTATATATTCTCAATTTGTAATAAATTAAATGGAGTGGAATGGGACAATATAAAATACTCATAACTCAAGATAAAGCTTGGCTGAGATTCAAAAAATAATGAATAAGATCTATTAAATATTATTTATTACAAGTTAGTTCAAATATTAGAATTAGTTTTTTAGAGTTAAATGTCTGGTTGGTTCATGTGGTTTGTGAAAATTGCAGCTTTAGTCTCAATGGTTCACTAATTACAAATTTGGTCCTAATTGTTGCAATTTTTGCACTCGGGTGATTCTTATCACTAACCCATGTTAAGTTTTCCAGTTAAGTGTGTGTAAAATGACTAGATTGCCCATGAACAATAAAAAATTAAAAGTGATGGCAACACTCATCTTCTCTCTCCTACCATAACAACTATCTACCACCACCATCAATCTTCACCACCGCCACCATCAAAATCTTCACCTCCGCCACCATCAAAATCTCCACCTGCACCCTCTCTTTCCTTCGGAAATTCAAACACAACAAGCTTTCTACATTTCTTTGAAAAACACAAGCAACAGTTTATTGGTGGTTGTTAATGGTAGTTATATCGGAGGAGGGTGGTGGTTACCGAGGTGGGGTGATGATATTGGTGGTCGGAGGTTGACGTCGGTGGTGACGACGTGAGCAGATTGACGCCGATTATGATGGACGCCGGAAGTTGGCGCCAGTGTGATAAAATTGGTGGTCAGAGGTTGATGCCGGTAATGATGGATGGTGTTGAAGGTGGAGGAGGTTTACGGGGGTGGGTGGTTGTAATTTTTGGTGGTAACGAGGTGAGCAAGTGGTGGTCGGGTTGTTCCATGGTGGTTCGAATAGTGGAGGTGAGTGTTGAAGATGGTGAATGAGCATAAACGGCTGTTTAGAATAGTGGTTAATAGTGGTAGAGGGGAGATGCAGGTGTCTGGTTAGTAGGGTTGTTTATAGAGAGAGAGATAAGGAAGAAGTTGATGGGTAAAATAGACATTTATTATATACTTAACATGGAAATCTAACATAGGTTAGTGATAAGGACTACCCGAGTGCAAAAGTTTCAACTATTAGGGCGAACTTTGTAATTAGTGAACCCTTGGGGATCAAATCTGCAATTTTCACAAACCACAGGGACCAATTAAGCATTTAACTTCAGTACTTGATATAATTATTTGTGAAATTGCTTCGGCATAATAACCTGAACATAGTTATCCAAAAAGTAAAGTCTTAAAGAGTAAAAATGGAACTTAGTAGCTAGGGTGAGGAAGAAAAGGGGAAAGATAAAATAAAATAAACGATGTGAGGACCAGTGTTTTTAGGGTGATCGGGGCACTCGCGGGGAGGAGGTTCGGTGACCCCATTCCCTGATCGGGAACACCTCCGCCATCACCACGGGGACCCGAATCGGGGAGGGGTTTCGGGGGTGGTTCACCGCGAAGAAATGGCACATGGATCGAGGAGAGAGACGTTGGCAACGGTCATTTTTTTTTTTAAAAATTCAATTTTAACAATATAAATAACCAACTTAAACTCACTCTCAAATAATTTTTTTACCACACCCACCACTCTCAAACTTACTCTAAAAAAATCTATCAAATACAACACAAAATGGATTCCAAGTTCCCGTTTTTTCTCCCCTACCCGACTTTCCCGACGATGAAGATTCATCGTCAAGCGATGGTAGCTTAATTTTCTTCCAAAATCTCATTCAGCAAGCGGAGCTACTAGAAACGGCATCGTCTAGTAAAAAAAATAGTTCGTCGAGATCGTGTGGGAGGCCATGAGACACTCATGGCCGATTATTTTGTCGAAAATCCAAAATTTAATGCCGATATTTTTCGTCAGAGATTTCGTATGTCCAAGTCTTTGTTCCTAAAAATTGAGTGACGTGGAAGCGAATAACGAGTGGTTTCAAGAGGGCTTGGACGAGAGAATGAAGAAAAGTTTCACGCCGTTGCAAAAGGTTACTTATGCGATTAAACAACTTGCAACCGGTAACCCACCAGACGAAAACGACGAGTATTTAAATATGTCTGAAAGGACCTCTCGTGAGTGCCTTGAATATTTCTGCGAGAAGGTCTGTAAAATGTATGCCGGTGAATTCTTACGTAGACCAACGAGCCACGACGTTGCGCTATTGTATCAGGCTCATGAGGAGAGGCATCACCTACCTGGTATGTTGGGTAGTATGGATCGTACACACTTCGTCTGGAGAATGTGCCCCACAGAATTACGTGGACAATATATGAGAGGCGATCATCAATACCCAACGGTTATGTTAGAAGCGGTGGCGTCTCAAGATTTGTGGATTTGGCATGCTTTTTGTGGCTCGGCGGGTTCACAAAACGACATCAACGTGCTGCAACAATCTCCATTATTTCTTACTCAACGAAACGGAACGACGCCAAATTGTCCATTTCAGGTGAACGACCACTTATACAAACGCGGGTATTATCTTACTGATGGGATCTACCCTAGTTGGTCCATGTTTGTGAAGCCTTTTCCATATCCTCACATCCCGAACGAAAAAAATTTCAAGAGGCAACACGAGGCCGCAAGAAAAGATGTGGAACAGGCGTTTGGTGTGTTAAAGGCGAAGTGGGGAATACTAAATCATCCAATGCGTTCAAAAACGGTGAAAAAGATAAGGTCTATCGTGTATACGTGCCTTATTTTACATAACATGATTATAAAAGACGACGGAAGGGCGATAGCACCGGTACATATTCAAGATCCTCCAGTCGAACCCTTCTTCGATGATACAGCTTATAGCGAGCTCACTGACGAAGAAACGCATTGGAGACTAAAACACGATCTTGTTGAGCATCTCGGAAGTTTAGATCTACCTCACCTTGAAGTGAGTTCCGACGACGAGTAGTTTGTTTTTATATTTTTCTAGTTTGAATGTAATTTTTATTTTTCTAGTTTGAATGTAATTTTTTTTAATTTAATGAAATGTCTTTTATTTTTATTTTCATTAATATTTTTTTAATTTATAAACATGCATAATTTTACAACAAATTAAAAAAAAAACACACAAGCCCCCTAAAAGGGGAGTGCCGCCATCAAATTGGGGTGTTAGGGAGTTTAAGAGGGAAGTTGACGTGACATATGCTGATTGGTTATGCGTAAGAGAGGGGACTCCCCTCTTAGGGAGTGCCCCTCTCACCCTTAGTTTAAATGTAAGGGACAAAGGTTAAAAATCAGAAATTAAAAGATACAAAATACAAGAAGTTTAAATGTTAGGGTAATACACTAAATATAAAAATCTTTTATCAATCTAGCATAACCAAATTAACATTGACGAAGGTAAATGAACGAACGTTAACGAACGTAAAATAACGTAAATGAATCACATAACCGAGCACAAAACCGAATGATTATAAACACAGTTGAACGAATGTAAACGATCTTTACGCCAAACAATGCACTAGCAGTTTGTTAGACGTTTGGTTTATATACAATGATAGAAAAATAATTTCGATTTATATATTGTTGTGATTTGTAATTTTGTGTATGTAATAAATATATTATAAACTGACAATAACCCACTGTAATCGATAAGTTTTAGATTTATTATTATTAATTTCAGTCAAACTTTGATATTTAACTATAAATGATTTCTTTCAGTTATTTATAACTAGTTGCAGTTTGTTATATATTCAGGAAAATTGGAATCCATGTACTTTAAACTTTTTAAAGTCAACTTGTTTGAATCGAATTTTAATCTTTATTAATTCACCATTAGAGCATTCACATCCTAACCATCAAATTATGTGAGGAGGAGTTTTTATATTATAAAGGGTATAAAAAGTGGTTGTGAGTAGAGGAGAGAGAAAATGTTACTGTTCATCTGTATATTTGGGGGGACACTGTTCACCCGTTATAGTTTTTTAATATATTTTGAAAGTGGTTGTGAATGGAAGTTAGAGAAAAATGTAATGATAATATTATTTAATTGAAAGGAGAGAGAAAAAGTATTTGTTTTTAGTGGAAATATATTGATATAGGAGTTGTTTTTTAGTGGAATGTATGTATAATTTGATGGATTGAATGTGAATGCTCTTATAAACCAATACATTTACGCGCTCGGTATTACAAATCATCACTTCATAACTTCTAGAGTTTTTTGCCAAACTAGGGTAGATATAAAAATTATTTACTTATTTGGCTACTTTGAAAAATATTTACTTATTTGGTTACTTTTTTATATCCCTTTGACTTTTTACCTAATTTATACATTTCTTTTTATTTTTCTACCAAAAATTAAATTAGATTACTCACCGAATTAGAATCGGCAAAAATATGAGTAATTATTTTTTGTAAAAAAAATAAAAAATTCTGCAAATATTCAAAAAAAAATCTGCAAAAATTCTACAAAAAAAATCTGCGTAAAATCCACAAAAAAAAATCTGCAAAAATATATTAAAAAATTCTACAATAATCCTGCAAAGTTAAAAAAAATCTGCAAAAAACTATTGTAGAACTATTGTAGAATTTTTTAATATTTTTTTGTATAATATATGGTTTTTTTTTATAATATTTTTTGCAGATTTTTTTTAACTTTGCAGAATTATTGTAGAATTGTTTAATATATTTTTGCAGATTTTTTGTGGATTTTTCGCAGATTTTTTTAGAATTTTTGCATATTTTTTTTGAATATTTGCATAATTTTTTATTTTTTTACAAAAAATAATTACTCATATTTTTGCTGATTCTAATTCTGTGAGTAATCTAATTTTACTTTGGGTAGAAAAATAAAAATAAATTTATAAATTAGGTAAAAAAATAAAGAGATATTGAAAAGTACCCAAATAGGTAAATATTTTTCAAAGTACCCAAATATGTAAATACTTTTTGTATCTACACTAGTTTGGGAAAAAACTCTAACTTTTTATATTGAATAAGGAGCTTTATACCGGAACCTCAACATGCGCACATATTTTTTCTTTTTTGAACGAATTTTTATTCAACCAACAAAAGCTAAAGCTCCCACTAGCAAGGAGCCACCTAACAAGAGAGGCACTAACAACAGAGAACAAACAACACAAACAATTACAAGTCAAACTTTCTCCATTTGCCCAATCCATCTCCATTACCTTTGCCCTAATATTAATCCAAAGGAAAGTAAGCGATTTAATTTTACCGCTTATCACTTCCACTTTGACCAACACTTTTGAGAAAATGAAATTGTTCCGGACTCTACATAAACTCCAACATCCGACTAACATGATGGATTGTAGAACTTTCTTCTTGACCGTATTACCTGGAATGTGTTTCTGGATGTTTAACATGCCCACCAAAGAAAACGCATAGACACTTACTAATGTTCTCCCACACAATTAAAGCTACATAACACCCTATGAAGATATGGTCCCCAAAAATTCAGCATCAGATTGGCAAAGACTGCAAATGTTAGGACCGATCATAATCTTACGTTTGATGAGAGCATCATTGGTAGGTAACCAGTCAAGAAGAGCTCTCCACCCAAACGTGTTTAGCTTAAGAGGGAGCCAAGAATTCCAATCTAAAATGTTTTCGACCACCGTCTGGGAGGAAACCTAAATTAAATTTCTAACAACATACACCCAAAATTCACTCGAAGAGTCTCCATTCCACCTCTCCTTGTCGCTACCACCGTTGAAATCATAGGATAAAGATAAATTAGAAAGCCTACTCAGCTCACTTGCCATCTCTTCATGATTGGAACCCTCTAATTCCAATGCAGGGATGTTGAATTCAAGATGGGATGCATACATCGATCTGTGATGTGTGTAAAATGCAACATATAAAACACATCAATTAAGGCATAAAACTAACCCTTTTTAAGTACTAATGTTGGAAAAAGAGTGTTTTTGTCTTCCTTTTGTATTTTCAGGATGAAATGAGCTCAAAATCACAAAAGAAGCAAAAAGACCACTAATTCTACCATAAATACAAGAAAAGGAACAAAAGTAAACTGCCCGGACCCTCAACGGCACCTCCCAAGACAAAGAGAAGAGAACAGAGTCTGAACACGCCCCGTGTCCAGTGAACACGGGGGCGTGCCCAGGAAGCAGCAGAAAAGACAAACCAGTAGAAGCTTCCATTGCTCACCACGGGGCCGTGCCCAGCGGGCACGGGGGCGTGTTGAAAGTACAGCAGGCGCATTAATTGTAATTCGCAATTACAATTAATGAAGAGAGAGAATGTCAGACGGGCACGGGGCCGTGTCCAGCGGACACGGGGCCGTGTCCAGCGTTCTGTTCAGCCTATAAATAGAGGAGATTGGTTTCATTCTCTCTCATCCCTTGGCACACCACCTCTCTCACACTTCATCCACCACCCATCACCACCATAACACCATCATCCACCACCATCATCCATTGTCCATCGTAGAGTGTGTGAGTCGTCTCGGGATCCAAGATTGATCGTAAGAGTTCTTGACAATCAAGGCCATGTTTGCCTAAGTCTCTTACATCACTTGGTGAAGACAAGTGTTTAGTATAATACTTTTTATTTTTAATCTTTTGCACTTTTTATTTGGTTTTGTATTAATGACTTTAATAACTAGTTACTTATGTTGAAGGTGATCTTTCCTTATCGTTTGTCCGTGGTGTCTTGGCGTTATTTTACTGTCTATATAAAATAAAAGATTTTCACCATTCATATCTCCACGGTCTATATGGAGGTATGTTGGCTACCTGGTCGGGGGTTAAGGGAACGGTTTGGTAAGGGTCTTGCCCTTGTTCAGCGTTTAGAGGTCCTGCTTGGGACCTGGGTCAAATTTAGTAGGATCTCCTTCAATGCCCATAGGTATTGGATGGCGGGGATCCAAACTCTTTGACCCCCTCATAAGCTAACTACTATTAATACTATAACCCGGCTATTTAGGACTGTATCCCTGCTGACTCAGACTACTTAGCCGAGGGTAACGTCACCGCCAAAAGCGGGGCCTACCATAATTTGCATTAATAACTTAATTCATTATCTTTCAATAATCCGACCCTTTAGGATTGTATCCTTGCTGACTCAAACTACTGGGTTGAGGGTAACGTCGCCTTCAAAAGAGGGGCCTACTACAATAACTAAGATAATCTCTTAAACAAGTGCAAAAGTGCGAAAATAATCAAAGGTTATACTAATACACGTGTCGGATCCAAGTGATTCATCTTGTCTATCTGTTTTTATTTTATTTTCCTTTTTCAGCATTTAGTTAGTTTTTATTTTTCTTAGTTTAAAATATTTTTCTAACTTTTTGATTTGATTAGACGTTGAGGATAAACCGGTATTAAAAGCTCTTGTGTCCTTGGACGACCTCGGTATCTTACCAACACTATACTACGTCCACGATGGGTGCACTTGCCCATATGTGTGTTTAGTGTTAGTGAATATCGTGTTTTATAAATTTAAAACTTGGCTAAAAGTGTAAAAAGGGCTTAAATAAACATCTAAAAATATATACACACCGACACACATCAAGTTTTTGGCGCCGTTGCCGGGGACACAAGGATTTTAAGAAAGTTAGGAATCAACGGCCTAATCATCTTTTTATTTTTCTTTAATTTTTAGGATTTTTTTTTAGATTTTTCAGCTTCTGCAGAGCTCAGCACGGGGCCGTGCCTGGTCGGACACGGGCCGTGCTCAGCAACGTTACTGGCAGTTTTTGTTTTTCAAGTTAACAGAAGGCTGACCACGGGGCCGTGTCGGTGCAACACGGGGTCGTGTCCAACTTCCAGTAACTGGGATCTGAAAAACAACCACTGTAACTCCGACCACGGGGCCGTGTTCGCTCGACACGGGGCCGTGGTGAACCTTCTGACCAACATTCTTTTCTGTTTTTATTGCAGGACTTGGAACCCGACGCCAACCTCGCGTAGTGTATGAGCTCCAGTTCCAATAAAGACATAAAGGAACCATTAGAAGAACCCGAACGCTTTCTCAGAAAAAGGTTAAAAGCCAAAAACCAAGAGAAGGTTTCGGGTGACCCACCCCCAATGGCGGACCAACGTACCCTCATGGATTACTTACGGCCCACCGTAGGTAATCTCGGCGCCGCTATCAATGCCCCGAATGTCGAAGCCAATAACTTCGAACTTCGACCGCACTTGATACAAATGCTCCAAAACTCCGCAACCTTTCACGGGCTCGCGGACGAGGATCCCAATCTACATATAACTAATTTCTTAGAAATATGTGATACATTTCGGATCAATGGAGCATCAAACGACGCCATCCGCCTTCGTATGTTTCCATTCTCACTAAAAGACCGAGCGAAAGCTTGGCTCAACACCCTCCCAGCTGGATCGGTAAACACCTGGGATGAACTAGCCCAAAAATTTCTATATAAGTATTTCCCTCCTTCTAAAACTGCTAAATTAATGGCTGAAATTAACACATACTCACAAGAGGACGGGGAATCCTTATATGAAACTTGGGAAAGGTTCAAGGAGCTATTACGCAAGTGTCCCCATCACGGCCTCGCAATATGGCAACAAGTATCCACTTTCTACAATGGGTTGTTGCCACATACTAGGCAAACACTTGATTCTAGCTCCGGGGGACTTTTAGGTAATCGACGCCCACACGAAATATATAATCAGATTGAGGAAATTGCTCAAACCAATTTTCAATGGCACACTCCCCGGGGAAATAAAACTATCGCCCCAGGCGCCCATAAGGTAGACGAAAGCACCTCTTTACAAGCCCAAATCGAGGCCCTTTCTTCAAAAATAAAAAAATTAGAAATGACAAAAACAGTCTCGGTTATGGCTTGTGAGGGGTGTGGTGGGTCACATGAAAATTGGAGTTGCATGAAAGAAACAGACGATCAACAAGAAATGGTAAACTACATTGATAATAGACCTAGGCCGTCGGGTCCTCCAACGGGGACCTTCAACCAAGGATGGCGAAACCACCCAAACCTTGGTTGGAGGGAGCCCGGCAATAGTAGTAACCAACAACCACAACGAACAAACTTTCAGCAATCAAGAAATGAGTCACAGAATTTCACTCAACAACAAAGTGGAAGAGAAAGGCTCGAAGATACTATATCTCGCCTCGTCTCTGACACTGACAAGAAAAATTCGGAAAGATTCCTACAATTAGAATCAAACTTTAGGAATCAACAGGCTAGCATTCAAAACATAGAAAAACAAATAAGTCAACTAGCTCAAAATTTTTCCGAAAGACCACAAGGCGCATTACCCAGCAATACCGAAACCAACCCGAAGGCGCAAGTTCACCTCATCACGCTACGAAACCGGACCGTAGGGCCTGCAGAAGTACCTCCAGCCGCGGAAGAATCAACGCCAACAAATCTGCAGGAGAAGGACCCTCCCCCATCAACAGAGCCTACCAAGGCTCCTCGAGTTCCGTACCCCGGTAGGTTAATTCGTCAGAAAACCAACGAGCAATTCGCAAAATTCGAAAGTTTGCTAAAACAATTGCATGTCAATATTCCTTTTATCGAAGTCCTAACCCAAATGCCCAAATACTCTAAATTTATGAGGGACTTCCTTACACATAAAAAGAAAATTGAAAATTTGCAATTAGTTAATTTAGGCGAAGAATGCTCTGCCCTCGTACTCAATAAACTACCCCAAAAAAAGATCGATCCCGGAAGTTTCACGATTCCGTGCTCAATAGGGGAATCTCCCGTTCGCAATGCCTTGGCCGACTTAGGGGCTAGCATTAACCTCATGCCCTCTTCAATGTTCAAAAGGCTTGGCTTGGGAACCACAAGCCCCACAAAAATAAGCATACAACTCGCGGATCGATCGGTCAAGTTCCCGCAAGGTGTCATCGAGAATGTCTTGGTAAGGGTAAGCAGATTCGTTTATCCTGTTGACTTTGTCATACTCGACATGGAGGAAGACACCGAGGTCCCTCTTATTCTAGGGAGGCCTTTCCTTGCCACCGCACAAGCAGTAGTGGACATGAATGACGGGACACTAACTTTAAGATATGGGGACGATGAGGTAAAGTTCGGAGTTGGGAAAAGAATAGAGGATGACGACCCGATCCACTACATGAAGGTTATCGATTCAAGCTTGGATGCCGCTCTCCGACGGTGTAACTTGGGAGGCAAGGCACCCCAATCAAAAGACGTGTGACCGGGAATTGGGTCTAGCCAAGGACCCTTATAAACGTGGCGCACCACGGAGGCATTCCGCGGACCTATCCTTAGTTTAGTTTAATCTTTTAGTTTTTGCAGAATAAATCACACTCGTGGTGGTAATGGATGAAAAAGGGAACGAGAAAAAATGGAACCATGCAGAAGAACAGAACAAACCGACAAAAATCTCCACAACAGAAGGCTCCACACGGGCCGTGCCCAACCAACACGGCCCCGTGCTGAGCCCCCTGCAGGAAATCACTCAGTTCAGGTAACTGGACACGGGCCGTGTTCAGCGGACACGCCCCCGTGTCCAGGCTTCTGTTTCAATTCTATAATTTTTGTTACTGGCACTTGACCACGGGGCCGTGCCCGGTCAACACGGGGCCGTGTCCAGAGTGCCAGTAACACAAATCTTTGTTTTTAAACACACTTTTACATATTCTAATCAACCAAAAACTTTATTTTTGGACACATTGAGGACAATGTGTAATTTAAGTGTGGGGGGGATGCTAAAACCTTGGAATTTTGCAAAATCCTAAAACAAGCCTTACACAAAACTCTATTGGAACCGCTAAACACCCCAAATTTTTTCAAAAACTTTTTCATTTTTTATTTTATTTACTTGTCTTAGTTTAAGTTGGGAATAACAAGTTATAAAAGGGTTATATTTTTACAAACTTACAACCGATAGCGTCGTGATAAAAAGAACTAACATAAGAAAATTATGAAACGGTATAACAAGTCTAGCTAAAATTCGATTATATATGCTTGGTCACATTAAAAAAACCCATTCCCACAAAAAGTGAGTTTTGAGCCTTTATTGAGCATAAAAATACACATATTTAGATTAAATGCTCATTTTTCGTTTCTTGTGTGAATAGCCGCTCGGTCTTTACAAATCTAGAACTTGCCACGACGATACATTCCCGGTCCTTACCAACTTAAACCCAAGTAAGTAAATGATGGAGGCATTAGGACTAACTATTTTTCTTTCAAAACCATTATTTTTCATTTTTTTTTACCTACCCAAAATCCCCTTAGAAAACCCCCTTTGAGCCTAAACCTTTCATTTCATTACCCCCAAAACAAATTTTTTTTTTACCCACCAAAAACCTTTTTCATTTTTTTCACCTTTATTTTAGTAACAAACTCGGTTTTTCATAAACATACCCTTTACGTGACAAAAAAAAAAAAAATGATGAAGTCAAAAACAAACATAAGCTACAAAAAGCTTGTTTGGAGAAATACTTCAAAAATAAATGTCACCAAAAATAAGGTATTTCACGAAAACCGACACTTGTTACGATTTTCGCCCTTTTTTTTACTAACCACTAACCAACCACCCACCTTCAAACCCAAGCCTTCACCCCAAAAGACCTCTTGATATTTACAAAGGTAAAAAGTTAAAAAGGAGGAGGATTGATCGCTTGGCAAGCATATGGAGAATGTAAATCCGTGCCGCTCTCGAGCGATTCACTTAAATATACACCTTCGGCCGAGTGATTGAGTGATCTCCCGTGAGGTATGTGAACTTGTATATAAATGGAATTTTAATAAGGCATGCTATGCCCAAATAAGTAGTTTATCTTATGAAAAGTTCAAAATAAACCATGACGAATAAGATTGTAAATAAAATAAAAATAGAACCTATACAAACCTTGGATTCCCGACACTCTAGGACAAGTTAAAAAACTTCTCTTCTACCTATTCCATTTGGGAGTGTAAGCCACATTAAAAGAGTTTTGCTTGAGGACAAGCAAAAGTTCAAGTGTGGGGGTATTTGATGTGTGTAAAATGCAACATATAAAACACATCAATTAAGGCATAAAACTAACCCTTTTTAAGTACTAATGTTGGAAAAAGAGTGTTTTTGTCTTCCTTTTGTATTTTCAGGATGAAATGAGCTCAAAATCACAAAAGAAGCAAAAAGACCACTAATTCTACCATAAATACAAGAAAAGGAACAAAAGTAAACTGCCCGGACCCTCAACGGCACCTCCCAAGACAAAGAGAAGAGAACAGAGTCTGAACACGCCCCGTGTCCAGTGAACACGGGGGCGTGCCCAGGAAGCAGCAGAAAAGACAAACCAGTAGAAGCTTCCATTGCTCACCACGGGGCCGTGCCCAGCGGGCACGGGGGCGTGTTGAAAGTACAGCAGGCGCATTAATTGTAATTCGCAATTACAATTAATGAAGAGAGAGAATGTCAGACGGGCACGGGGCCGTGTCCAGCGGACACGGGGCCGTGTCCAGCGTTCTGTTCAGCCTATAAATAGAGGAGCTTGGTTTCATTCTCTCTCATCCCTTGGCACACCACCTCTCTCACACTTCATCCACCACCCATCACCACCATAACACCATCATCCACCACCATCATCCATTGTCCATCGTAGAGTGTGTGAGTCGTCTCGGGATCCAAGATTGATCGTAAGAGTTCTTGACAATCAAGGCCATGTTTGCCTAAGTCTCTTACATCACTTGGTGAAGACAAGTGTTTAGTATAATACTTTTTATTTTTAATCTTTTGCACTTTTTATTTGGTTTTGTATTAATGACTTTAATAACTAGTTACTTATGTTGAAGGTGATCTTTCCTTATCGTTTGTCCGTGGTGTCTTGGCGTTATTTTACTGTCTATATAAAATAAAAGATTTTCACCATTCATATCTCCACGGTCTATATGGAGGTATGTTGGCTACCTGGTCGGGGGTTAAGGGAACGGTTTGGTAAGGGTCTTGCCCTTGTTCAGCGTTTAGAGGTCCTGCTTGGGACCTGGGTCAAATTTAGTAGGATCTCCTTCAATGCCCATAGGTATTGGATGGCGGGGATCCAAACTCTTTGACCCCCTCATAAGCTAACTACTATTAATACTATAACCCGGCTATTTAGGACTGTATCCCTGCTGACTCAGACTACTTAGCCGAGGGTAACGTCACCGCCAAAAGCGGGGCCTACCATAATTTGCATTAATAACTTAATTCATTATCTTTCAATAATCCGACCCTTTAGGATTGTATTCTTGCTGACTCAAACTACTGGGTTGAGGGTAACGTCGCCTTCAAAAGAGGGGCCTACTACAATAACTAAGATAATCTCTTAAACAAGTGCAAAAGTGCGAAAATAATCAAAGGTTATACTAATACACGTGTCGGATCCAAGTGATTCATCTTGTCTATCTGTTTTTATTTTATTTTCCTTTTTCAGCATTTAGTTAGTTTTTATTTTTCTTAGTTTAAAATATTTTTCTAACTTTTTGATTTGATTAGACGTTGAGGATAAACCGGTATTAAAAGCTCTTGTGTCCTTGGACGACCTCGGTATCTTACCAACACTATACTACGTCCACGATGGGTGCACTTGCCCATATGTGTGTTTAGTGTTAGTGAATATCGTGTTTTATAAATTTAAAACTTGGCTAAAAGTGTAAAAAGGGCTTAAATAAACATCTAAAAATATATACACACCGACACACATCAATCTGCCACCAAACAATATCTATCCATCTGCAAAACAAACATACATGGGAAAACAAATTTGATGGGGTTGTCCAACAGCCACGAGTCAAGCCAGAACCAAGTATTAGCCATGTTCCCGGCAACACTTCGAATCACCTTTAAAAGAACCATAATATTAGAAGCCATATGATTCTCAAAATTGGCGATAACACTCCAAGTTCTATTTAAAGATTTGTTCTGAGGAATAGTACCCCAATGGTGAATTGCATAGCACGAATAAATTTCCTTCACAAACTATCTTCTTAGGTTTTAAATCTCCACCACCAAGGGGTCAGTAAGGACATAGGAAATCCAAACGAAAAATGTGTGTTTTCCATCTGGTGTTAACGTTGATATTAGTAATCTCTCTTCCTTAGGAGAGAGAAAGTTAGAAAGTATTAAAGCATGTGTTGCTGAAATACAATTACCTCAAGATCTTATCTCAAAATCAGATTTATCAAAATTTGAAAATAAGATTACTGTCGAAACTGATAAAAGGACAGCTGACCAAGATTGAAGAAAATGAAGTGATCATAATCCAGGAAAGCATTCAGAAGATAAGTCAATCTGTACCTGAAGCTGAAACTTCTCAAAATCAGAGGGGCAAACAATTAGAATGCTCAATATTCTAGAGAAGATGATCAAGGAAACAGAGGAATAAAAGAAGACCAGTACAGCTTTAGTAAACAAAAGTATCTGCGAAGAATTAACAAGTAAAATCTATACAACTGAAGAACTCAACAATAAGTACCTATGGCTCCAAAACAAATGGACCATGTAGGAAACAACATCCTAGCAATAGATAGAGCAGTTGAAAGGATTGGAGTCAAACGAGAAGATCCGATGTCGTAACCCCCGACCCCTGCCCGGGAGCGGGCGGCCGTGAGCTACTCAGAGCGGGTGGTATCGGTGTTTATTAATTTGGCAGCGGAATTGTTGGTGCACTGAATGTCTGTTGACTACGTTTGTATCGAGTTTTAGGTCAAGATATGTTAGATTGGAGCTTGGAAATCAAATTAGGGTTTTAATATGTTAATTTCGCTCCAAATGACATATGAGTCATTTGAAGCGAAATCAGTTCATGGGATTTCGCTCTTAGGTCATAGTTGGTGATTTCGCTCATAAGTTACTAGGGGGTTTCGCTCATAAGGAAATCATGGGGTTTCGCTCATGTTGTTTGGAGCGAAACCTGATGCCTATAAATACCAGGTTGTGATTTCGCTTATGTAACAGTTGGAGCGAAATCAGAGTCGAGGTGCTGCCGGATTTTTGTCAGAATTCTTGTAAACGACTCAGAATTATGTAATAGAAAAGGAAATTGAAAGGAAAAGCTGTTGTTACTTTGTCTACACTGATTCCGCCTTTGTACACAAAGATGAACTGCCTTAACTGACTATTTAGGGTCATAGATCGGTCCAACAAGTGGTATCACAGCAAAAATAGTTTATTTTTCAGAAAATACAAAAACAGTAAAAAATGCAAAAATACAAAAACATGATAAAATCTCAAAATCCAAAAACAATAGAAAATTGAAAAAGAGCTTGTGTAACAAGGGAAAATGATAATACATCGGCTAGACAATTATAGTATGCTAAAGATTTGTAAAGATTAAATGAGTTAAACAGTCTCGCTGATGATGTGTCGATAGGTTTTCGCACATTTAGTAGATTTGTTCGAGATATAAACCTAAAATTTCAAACTTGCGAAATTCGTGGGGAACTCTACTTGGATATATAGGTAACCCCTGAAATCTCGTTTGAATGTCCCTTATTCTGAGATACTAGGTCTTTATACTCAGTGATATCTGGGGTATTATTCCGGGACTTCTACTGAATGGAAGTTCTGACCTAGTCCCCGAATAATACTTTCCGCAAACGCTTGAAACATAGCATCACCCTCAGCAAGCTGATGAAACAATAAAATTGATAGTCGTTGCTGTTGTAACTAAAATGTCCTCTAAAGGGGACACACCGAAAAGTCGAAGCCGTCATCTCTCTGCGTATACGGAAGTATCGACCTGAGCTCTCACGGCCCTCGCATTTAACCCCTGACAGATATCATCTGTGGTATACTCACATGTAAGACTGAATACTTGGGATTCTGGATACGGGAGTATATTCAAGAGGTGGGACACATGAGTGAGCTAAGTTCATAATACATCTAAATCGTATCCTGAGTAAATTGAAATTTGTGTGAGAATTTAAGATGGATCAGTATATCGACAATCGACGTGAATTGTTTAAGTCTGAGTATGAAATGAAGCTTAACGGTACTTGTAATTTGTCTGAAAAGCTGATATGATTCCCTGACACGCTCACCAAAAACATGTTTGTAAATAGTTTATTTTGTTTACATTCTGCAATTTAAGTTTCTGTATTTCATTTCTTAGTTTAGAACACTTTATTAAAATCCAAAAAGATTTTATTTCTGCTTTATTTTTGACAAACCAAAGTGGAGAGTTAATCGTTGGATTCTCGAAGATTGAGGCAGATGCAGGAAAAGTTTTGAACTGAAGAATGAGGAGAGCTTACTTTGACAGAGTTTGAGTGATTTACAAGTTAAATCAAGTTCATTAATTTGATGCTTGTTACATTTTTCAGAAAATGTTTGAAAATGTTTTACAAAATCAGTCTGTATTATCAAAAGATCAACCAAGGTCATTAAATTGGACTTGGTAGATTAATTGAGTAATCAGGGTCATTAACTTGAACCTGAATACTTGAGTGGATTTCTAGAACTGATAGACTGTGTGTTTTTGTGAAAAGATATGTTGGTAATGTTTGATGTTTGAGACACAGGTTTTGGACTTCATCATTCACACGGGAGCTAATTGTCAAAGCTTGAACCAGATCAAGACCTCAGATTCCAGCATACTAAGAGGGGGAGTCTGTGAAAGGGGGAGTCTGGATCAACAGTCAATGGGGAGTTTGAAGATGGAGCTAGGAAGTGATCCTGAACCTGTGAAGATAGAGTTTTTACGATGAAAAGACAGAGTTAGAGAAAATACCAAGACTGAAGACTCGGAGCCGAAGACTTCGTCAACATCCAAGGGGGAGTCTGTTGGTGCACTGAATGTCTGTTGATTACGTTTGTATCGAGTCTTAGGTCAAGATAGGTTAGATTGGAGCTTGGAAATCAAATTAGGGTTTTAATATGTTAATTTCGCTCCAAATGACACATGAGTCATTTGAAGCGAAATCAGTTCATGGGATTTCGCTCTTAGGTCATAGTTGGTGATTTCGCTCATAAGTTACTAGGGGGTTTCGCTCATGTTCTTTGGAGCGAAACCTAATGCCTACAAATACCAGGTTGTGATTTCGCTTATGTAACAGTTGGAGCGAAATCAGAGTCGAGGTGCTGCCGGATTTTTGTCAGAATTCTTGTAAACGACTCAGAATTAAGTAATAGAAAAGGAAATTGAAAGGAAAAGCTGTTGTTACTTTGTCTACACTGATTCCGCCTTTGTACACAAAGATGAACTGCCTTAACTAACTATTTAGGGTCATAGATCGGTCCAACAGGAATACATCAGGACCGTAGTTAGTAAATATTTTTATCAGAGTAAAACACCAAACCTTTTATAATAACATTTCATGGGAATAAAATCCAAGTTCATTTGACAATACATTGATAGGGATAAACCCTAATTATTGAAAACAAAATGTCTTGTTTATTTTAGGTAACTTTTATAGCCACTATCCCAAGCCTTCAGTGCTCTCCAGCTGGCTTCTATTGGGCTTTCATATTATGTTTCCTGAAATGCGTTTTAAAACATTTTTTCAGCAGGAAATACTGGTGAGTGAATCCCAATTTAATCAAAACAGGTTTTATCATTTTACAGCATTGAGGGCGATCTCGCAATTACATTTGTTTACCATTCTACCTTAATTACCACCCACGGTACTTCAATCCATGACTGGTGGTCATGTTACTACTCACGGTGTAGTAACAAATTTTGTATACAAAACCCCAACATATCGACGATAATTGTAGAATACAAATACTCAATCTCTGTTGAATATAATTAAAACAATTGAGGTTTTGTAAAAACAGTTTGCAAAAGGAAGGATTACTCACAAACAAGATTTATAAAAACAGGATCAACTCACATTGTAAGTTTAGATAATACTAAGGCTTCATGAGAATCTCCTGATTATTATCCAATAAATCAAATAATGCACACGTGTTAGTAAAATAACCCAATTTAAATTAACCGTACACTCGAGACAGAAATTCCAATGACTGAGTTGGGGGAGCCGAAATGCATTACCGAAATTCAAAATCAATCGGGTGTACACACGAGACAGAATTCCAATGACTGACTCGGGCAGAGCCGACATGCATTACGGAATTCTAAATCGATCGTGTAGGGTAATAGCAGGGTTATAGTACTTACAACGAGGCAGAGCTTCGCTATATATTGGGTATTATGTTTGAGCAGAATTTTTACTATCAGAGAATTTGAGAGAGAAAAGAAAACTGAACGATTGACAAATGAACCCTGACCCCCTTTTATAGGCTGATCGACCACTTGGTCGCGCCCCGCGAAAGAGAAGGCTAGGGCCTTCGCGGCCCGCGAGAGCCCCTAGGGCAGTTATAGGTTTGCCGAGTCAGCTCGTAGCTTTGCTGAGTCAAGTGCCACGTGGCACGCCACGTGTCTGGATCAGAACGTGGACGTCGCGCCCCGCGACAGACCAATAGGTCTCCATCGCGGCCCGCGAGGGACTGTAAATTTCGTTTTTGTTGATTTTTACAAGCGTAGGGCTATAACGGGTCCGGTTTTCATGTACGGGGTATATTTAGTGACATTTAGGGTGTCCAAAAATATTTTTAGGAGGATTGTTATATCCCCCCCACCTTGTTTTGGATCTCGTCCTCGAGATCTACTGGAACAGGTGTGGGTATTTCCTTTGTATCTCGGATTCGAGTTCCCATGTGTATTCTGGTCCTCTTTTAGAATCTCATTTCACTTTGACTAGAACTAATCTCTTGTGTTTGAGATTCTTGATCTTTCTATCTTCAATCTGAATAGGTCTCTCGATAAATTTAAGTTTCTCATTTACCTCTACATCCTTAAGTGGCATTACTAGAGATTCGTCTACTAAACACTTTTTGAGATTACTTACATAAAATACATAATGTATTCCTGCCATTTCCTCTGGCAGGTGTAGCTGATAAGTTACAGGTCCTATTCTGCTAATAATCTCAAAAGGTCCAACATACCTAGGGCTTAGCTTCCCCCTCTTAACGAATCTGACTACTCCTTTCCATGGAGAAACTTTTAACAACACTTTATCTCCTACTTGAAATTCCAATGGTTTTCGTCTATTATCAGCATAACTCTTTTGACAATCTCGTGATGATTTTAGTCTTTCCTTGACTTGAATTATCTTGTCTGTCGTTTCTTGCACTATTTCTGGTCCAGATAATTGTTTTTCTCCAATCTCTGCCCAGCAGACTGGAGTTCTGCACTTTCATCCATAAAGTGCCTCAAATGGTGCAGCATTTATGCTAGTATGATAGTTGTTATTGTAGGAAAATTCTATCATTGGTAAATGGTCATCCCAATTTCCTCTGAAATCAATTACACAAGCTCTAAGCATGTCTTCCATAGTCTGGATTGTCCTTTCGCTTTGTCTGTCCGTCTGTGGATGGTAAGCTATGCTTAGATTCAACTTGGTTCCCATTACTTTTTGGAAGTTTGTCCAAAAATGAGAAGTAAAACGGCTATCTCCATCGGATACGATAGATAAAGGAATTCCATGTAATGAAACTATTTCATTTACATATAGCTTGGCTAACTGTTCCATACTGAAAGTTTCCTTCATCGGTAAGAAATGAGCAGATTTAGTCAATCTGTCTACAATCACCCAGATTGTATCATTTCCTTTTCTTGTCTTGGGTAATTTGGTAACAAAATCCATTGTTATCAATTCTCATTTCCATATGGGCATTTCTAACTGATGCAATAAACCTGAGGGTTTTTGGTGTTCAGCTTTAACTTGAGAACAAGTTAGATATTTAGCAACATAAGCTGCTATATCCTTTTTCATTCCTATCCACCAAAAATTCTTTCTTAGATCTTGATACATCTTATCACTTCCAGGATGTATCGTATACTTAGATTTATGAGCTTCTTCTAGAATTCTATGACGTAGGTTTCCTTGTTTAGGTATCCATATTCTTTTCTTATGGAACTTCCAAATTCCATCTGTTCCTTGTTCTAATTCCTTAATCATTCCTTTCAATTTTTCAGTATCATCCTTGATTACTGATTCCTGTACTTCTCTAATTTGTTCATTTAAATCTACTTGTAGATTTAATCTGAGAGAACGTACTCGCTTTGGTTTTTCATGATACTTTCGACTTAAAGCATCAGCTACTACGTTGGCTTTTCCAGCGTGATACCGGATATCACAATCATAATCACTAAGAATTTCCATCCAATATCTCTGTCTCATATTTAATTCCTTTTTTTTGCCGGAAAATATATCTTAAACTCTTGTGATCAGTGAAGACAACAAATTTATTTCCATATAAATAGTGTCTCCAAATCTTAAGGGCAAAAAACTATGGCTCCTAATTCTAAGTCATGGGTTGTGTAATTCTCTTCATGTTTCTTAAGTTGTCTAGAGGCATAGGCTATAACCTTTTGACGTTGCATCAATACACATCCATATCCTAACTTAGATGCATCACAATAGACTATAAAGTCTTCAGTTCCTTCTAGTAATGCAAGTATGGGTGTGTTGGTTAACCTCTGCTTAAGAATCTTAAAGGCTTCTTCCTGTTTTGGTCCCCATTCAAACTTAACTGATTTATAGGTCAGTTTAGTTAATGGAATAACTATTCTAGAGAAATCGCGGATAAACCGTCTATAATATCCTGCCAGTCCAAGAAAGCTTCGTACTTCCGTTGGTGACTCAGGGACTTTCCACTTAGTAATCGCCTCGATTTTTGTAGGATCCACATGAATTCCTTCATGATTAACCAGATGTCCAAGGAATTACACTTCTTGTAACCAAAATTCACATTTTGAGAACTTAGCATAAAGCTTCTCTTTTCTCAACAATGTGAGGAGAGTATGCAGATGGGCTGCATGGTCCTCTTTACTCTTAGAGTAAATGAGAATATCATCTATAAAGACAATTATGAATTTATCCAAATATTGCTTACATATTCGGTTCATCATGTCCATAAATGCGGCTGGGGCATTGGTTAAACCAAATGGCATGACGGTAAATTCATAATGACTGTATCTCGTTCTGAAAGCAGTTTTAGGAATATCATATTCCTGTACTTTCAGTTGATGATATCCAGAGCGTAAATCGATCTTAGAAAACAATCGAGCTCCTTGAAGTTGATCGAACTTCTCATCGATTCTTGGTAGTGGGTACCGATTTTTAATCGTGACTCTGTTCAATTCTCGATAGTCAATGCACATACGCATCGATCCATCTTTCTTCTTTACAAACAACACCGGTGCACCCCAAGGGGATGAACTTGGTTGTATAAAACCTTTGTTAAGAAGTTCGTCCAATTGCTTCTTCAGCTCCTGCATTTCTGTTGGTGCTAGTCGATATGGTGCTTTGGCAATCGGCGCCGTCCCTAGTATTAGGTGAATTCTAAATTCAACCTCTCTATCAGGCGGTAATCCAGGTAACTCTTCTGGAAAAACGTCTGTGAATTTAGATATTACAGGAATATCTTTTAATTCTTTTCCTTTAGTATTAATGATTACAGAAATCATATATACTATTCCTCCTTTTCTTTCATAACTTGCAGCTTTCATCACAGAGATGAATTTCATCGATCTAGTTGGCTTATCTCCTTTAATTGTGATCTTTTCACCACTTGGTGTACTTACTTGTATTAACTTTTGATCACATAAAATATTGGCACGATTGGCTACCAACCAATCCATTCCTAATACAACATCGAAACCAACCAAATTCATTGGGTAAAGGTTAGCAAAGAAATGATGGTTTAGGATTTCTATTCTTGCTCCCTACAAGATTTCACTTATCTTAACAGATTCTCCATTAGCCGTTTCTACCAGACAGTCTTGTTGAAGTTTGACTAAGGGTTGATCAAGAAATTGGTAGAAAGAAGTATTGATAAAACTTTGGTTCGCACCAGAGTCAAACAATACTTTGGCAAATATGTCATTAACTAAAAACGTACCGACGATCACATCTGGAATCATTTTGGCTTCCTCAGCTGTCAGAACAAAGGCTCTAGCATTCTTCTTGGGTTCTTTTGCCGTGTTAGTCTTGTTGGGCATGGCTAGAGCTAGTTTCGGACAGTTTGGTCTAATGTGTCCTTTTTCTCCACAATTGAAGCATACTCCATTGCTGGGTTTTCTCCTACAATCTTCTTCCTTGTGTCCAGAGGTTTTGCAAAAGTTGCAATAAGTAGAGCATTTTCCAAAATGCTTTCTTTTGCAATTCTTACAATAGGGTGCAGAAGAACCTATTCCCTTTCCACGGTAGGAATTACTAGAACAGAATTCCTGTGTAAGCTTTTTAGCTAGGTTCTTCCTCTGGTTTTCTTCTTGTGTACGTACCAGTTCGTCAGTCAAGGTATTGGCTAATTCTATTGTTTCTTCTATGGTTTGCGGTCTAGCTGCCTTGACTACATGTCTAATCTCACCAATTAATCCCCAAATATAACGGGAGATTAATACTGGTTCAGGTGAGGCTAAGGATGTTACTATCCTAGCATATTCGAAGAATATGGTAGTGTAACCTTTGCAGTCTATTCCAGTCATTCTGTGATTTAGGAACTTATTGGCTATTTGTTCCTTCTCATTAGGAGGACGTAATTTTCTTTCAACATTTTCCTTAAAGTTGATCCATTCCATATTATAAACTCTGTCACTTCCTTTAGACTGGAGAATAGTATTCCACCATTCTAAGGCTGCATTTTTGAAAAGATTAGAAGCAAACATAATCTTATCTTCGTCTGCGCATTTACTTATTTTTATGACTGCTTCTGTCTTTTCTATCCAACGTAAGGTTGAAATGGCTCCTTCATTGCCTAAGGATTCTATAGGTTTGCAGGCCAAGAATTCTTTAAAAGAACAACCATATGGAGCGGTTCTTCTTCTTTTAGGGATTGGCACTTGGATAATAGGTCCATTGTCATTATTCACACTGTGACTTGGTTCAGTGTGTTGACGTTTACCGCTATTTGCAGATTTATCTGCTTCTTTAACAGTCTTGATAATATAAGGCATGGTATCTATAATTCCTTGTGCCACTATATGCTGAATGTCACTGTTATCTATTTGGTTTCCGTTATTCTTCATTATTCTGGTTTTCTTGATTTACTTCGTTGTCCATCTGGATTGTAGACATTTACCAGATATTAATTATCATAGAATAGAATTGAATACAATCATTTATATACAATCACACGAACAAGTTGGTCAAAAACGTCGATCATTGCGACTTTTACTCCTTTTCATATATATATGCATCTATTACAAATTACATCTGGAAAGGAAAAATACTATGCATCCCTACTTATATATATATATATATATATATATATATATATAGTACAAAATTACACGTATATCTAATTAATTTCTTAATTCCGTTCATCCAGTACTGCATTTCATTCTCATCGTATTTCCAAACTAATCGTTCAACTATCTGCCGGATTCTATTCTCCTCATTCACTAAATCTTCCCCATACTGATGGAGTTCCTGCACCTGTTGTCTACTCATTGGTGGATCTAATGGTTCAGGTGGAGGTATGGTTCCTCGTAGGGGTTTCCGCTATTCATTTCGAAAATGTCCTATCTATATCCTTCCATGGGTCAGGTTCTAAAGGTTTTAGTTCTTCTTCAGGAGGGTATAAGGCCGAATATGACCTATTGTCATCCAACCATGGATCATATCCTGGAGGACATGGAGTTGGGATTCTAGCATCGGTTGGTCTGGAGGTTCGGCTACTTGGTTTTGGTCATTGTCTACTGCTGTAGTGGCTAACATATGGAAATTGGCCAACTGTCTATCTAATTCTTCCTCCCAAGGTGGTCTACTGGTTACTTCCTGGATTTGGGTATCTGCCTCCCTATTGGCCCTGGCTATGGCTCTCTGTTATTCTTTTTCTCCTTTCATGGGCTCCCCTATTAAACCAACCTCTTTTCTTAGTAGTAAAAGGTTCCTCCGATTGTGCCTTAAAAATAAATATTCTCTCTTTTGTATCTGCTGAATATCCTGAGGGATCAGGCTGGGATGAGGTTCCCTCATTTTTCTGTGAACTATCTAAATGACGCTAAGCGTCCGCTATTCCTTGATCACTCATACTGTAAACTAACAAATAGTCAAATAACATGTCACACCCCAACCGATGGCGGAAACATCGGGGCGCGACACTGAGCGAAACAGATTGTCCAGTTGAAATCCATAACAATTAATATAACAACCCTCCTAAATAATTTTCGACACCCCTAAAATATTTAACGTGTCCCTATACATCCTAAAATACACCCCGAATACGAAAACAGGCCCCGAATACCTTTATTTTTATTTAATTTCATTAAAAATCAGATTTTTTAGTCTGTGGCGGGCCGCGAAGACCTAGGTTTAGTCTTACGCAGGCCGCGAGCGATAGGACAAAAAGGCGCAGCACGGAGCTGCCACGTGTCGCAAGAGTGTCGAGCCTATAAGTGATGACCGGTCAAAGCTAGGCCCTAGCCCCCTATGTCGCGGGCCGCGTAAGAAGACCTTTGAGTCTTCGCGGACCGCAAGGAACTGCGAAACCAACACTATAAATAGGTGGGATCGGCTTCAGTCCCAAAGCGTTCAATTCTCTTTCTCTCTCTCGAATTTCTGCATAGTTAAAGTGATATTCGGGTAGTATACCCCCTAATTAGCGAAGCCCTGCCTCGTTGTAAGTATCATAACCCCGGTTACGTATTAGATGCGCTGCCCGATTGATCCAGGGTTCCGTAACGGTTGTCGTGGTTCTACCCGACGTAGTCGTTGGAATGCCGTCTCGGGGAGGGTATTACTAATGTAAATATTGGGTTATTATACTAACGCGTGTGCATTTGTGTAATTTATAGATAATCACCAGGAAATCCTTAAAGAAAACCCTAAAACAGCAATGTGAGTAATCTCCTTTTTGTAAACCTTTTTGCAAACTGTTTTTACAAAACCTCAATTGTTTTTATATTATAATTTACAGTGATTGAGTATTTGTAATTCCACAATTATCGTCGGTACGTTAGGGTTTTGTATACAAAATTTGTTACTACATTGTGAGTAGTAACATGACCACAAGTTGGGTTGACAGTACCGCGGGTGGTAATTAAAGTAGATGGAAACAAATGTAATTGCGCGACCGCCCTCAATACTGTACAATGGTTTTTACAAGTCTTGATTAAACTGGGATTCACTCACCAGTATTTCCCACTGACAAAATGTTTTTAAACGCGTTTCAGGTAACAAAATGTGAAATCCAAATAGAAGCCAGCTGGACAACACTGAAGGCCTGGAAAAGTGGCTATAAAGTTACCTAAAATAAAGAGATGTTTTCTTTAAATAAAATAGGGTTTATCCCTATGAAAAAGTGAGTACTTGAAACTTGGGATTTTCCCATGTGTTTAATATTATAAAAGCGTGGTATTTTACTCTGATAACATATTTCCTAACTACGGTCCTGATGTAAATTCCGTTGCCAAAATGATAAACACCGATACCACTAAAAATGGCCGCGGCCGCCCGTTCCCTGGGTAATTAGGGGACGGGGTTGCGACAACTAAGATTACCAGATATTTAACATTATGTCCCATACCATAATTGTAGGATCGTGTTTTGACCCAAACGAGTCGTTCAGAGGAGTTTTAATCTATTTCAAATGCAGAAACAGAGAAATAGACTTTGAAACAGCTTGCAAATCACTTTAAATCTCTTTCTGATTGATATAACACTGATTACATGCAGAAAACAAACCGGCAGCACATCGGTATCAAAATCCAGAACTGTTACATGATTTCGCTTGAAACTACCTATATATAGACTTGAGATTCCGCTTGAAAGTGGCATTGTCATTTCAGGCGGAATAAGGTGTGATGATTTCGCTTGAAACTGACACATGTCATTTCACGCGGAATCAGCTCATTCAAGCGGAATCAGCTCATATTACACCTAAAACTTCTATTTTCTTGAACAACGTGCCCTGATCTAACACTCTAGTACAAGACTCGGTACAAGACGAAGTCGACAGATGTATGCACCAACAGACTCCCCCTCAGATGTTGACGAGTCTTAAGTGTCGAGTCTTCGCATCTTCAGTCTTCGTGCTTCCTTCACTCTAACTTTCTTCAACTAATCTTTCAGCATCAACTTCCTAGCTCTTGCATCTTCAGACTCTCTTTCTCTAACAGACTCCCCCTCAACTTGTGCTGGGATCGTAGTCTGGCTCAAACTCTACACACATATTCACAGGTTCAGGTATCGCAACCTGGCTCACCTGCATATTCTCTACCCAAAACATAAGTTTCATAAAAATAAGACATAACAATTTTAGAAACCCTGCTAACCACTTGTAGATTCAAAACTAAAATGATTTATCATTAAAAATTTCTGATGAACCACTTGTTAAAATATCAATTTTCTTCTCAAACATCTTCAAAACAACTTTCCCAAACCTGTTCATCATGTTCAGCACTCGGAATTTTGAAAATCAGCTTTCCAACAATCAGTTGTCTAAAATGTTTTTGAATTTTTTTTTCAAAATTTATGCTAAAACACACTGAAAATCTTTTTGGATTTTATGAATAAAAAGAAATACTTGCAATAAAGAAATATTTACATACAATATTTTTATGAGTTTGTGTAAGAGGATCATATCAGTTTCTGAGACAAATCACTAACACCGTTAAACTTCATTTCATTTTAAATTCTAAACGATCACTTAGATTGTCTGTATACTGATCCACTTAAATTTTCACATAAAATTCAACTATTTCGAGATACGATATTAGTGTTTTAAGCAATTAAACTTATTCGCGTGTCCCACCACTTGAATATACTCCCGTATCCAGATCCCAATATTCAGTCTTACAGGTGAGTATACCTAGATGATATCTGTAAGGGGTTAGGTGCGAAACCGTGAGAGCTCAGGTCAGAACTTCCGTTCAGCAGAGAGATGACGGCTCGACTTTAGGTGTGTCCCCTTTAGAGGATCTTTTCTTCAACAGCAATGATTATCAATTTTATTGTTTCATCATTTTTGCTGAGGGCAGTGCTATATTTCAAGCAAATTTAGAAAGTATTATACGGGGACTAGGCCATTGCTTCCGCAAAATCAGAAGTCCCGGGATAATACCCCAGATATCAATGAGTATAAATACCTAGTATCTCAGAAAGAGGGACCTTTCAAACAAGATTTCAGGGGTTACCTATATATCCAAGAAATGTTACCCACGAGATAAGCGAGTTTGAAATTTAGGTTTATATCTCGTCACAATCTACTGAATGTGCAAAAACCTACTGACACATCATCAGTGAGACCGTTTATCACCATTTTGACTTTCCAATTCTTTAGCATGTTGTGATAGTCCACTGATGTACTATCATTTCCTCTTTTTACAACAAAACTCATTTTGAATTTTATCATGTTTTTGGATTTTCAAAATTTTCTAATGTTTTTGGATTTTCTGAAATTTTCTTACTCCCCCTAAAATTCAAACACATTTAAAGAAATTTGAAAACAAACTATACAAGAAAAGTTGACAACTGTTGTGAATTGTTTCAATTCTCCATTCACTAGGCATAAACAATCAGAACTCCCCCTTTCAACAAACTATTTTCCCATTAAGATTTCAAAACACTTAAGTTTGTTTTAATCAAAATGGTTTTTCCGGAAAATAAGTTTTGTTTTAACCACTTGTAGGTTCGGGGTTCATCATCTTGCTTTTCAATCACTTATATGAGGATTACATCAAGTTCAAATTAATGACCTTGAGTAATCACTTTGTCAAAACCAACCTCTGTACCACTTGTAAGAAAATCAAGTACAACTTAATGTCCCTGATTTACCACTTGTAGGAATACCACATCTAAACAAAATCATTTTACCAATAAAGATGTCGATTCCTGCTTCACACTTACCAACCTGGAAGCTCCGGCAAGTCACACTTAACCTGTAAAAATTTAACCATTATAAGATTTATTCACAAAATCAATTATCAAGAAAGATGCCGATTCCTGATCCACGATTACAAACTTGGGATCTCCGGCAAGTCAGGATTTTACTTATGAAAAACTGCCATCCAAGCCTGACTGAACTTGGATGTTTCCTCTTCAACTTCACCTGGGTAAAAAGTTGCTTTCTTTGTTTCATAAAAGTCTTTTACCCCTTTGGCCTTTCCCTCGACCATTTTTCCAAAAATCTTTTTAACATTTCCATTAAACACTTTCTCAACATCAAATTCTTTCTTCTCAGAATAGAATTGATTCGAGATCTCAACCTTCCCAACTTTTGATTTAAAATTCTCAGCCTTCAATGGTGGAAAATTATCATCATCCATCGGAGGTACTGAGTTTTCTTCTTTTACCTCAACCTGTGGCTCTTCTGATTTTGTGGAATCAGGTTCATCGCCAGTTTTCTCATCAAACTTCTTAACAACCCACATTTGGTTGTCCTTGGCTCTCCTTTTGTAAAAATTTTTCTTAGAACATTCACCAACTTCATAGGTTGAATTTTCAAAAATTTTGAATTTTTCAGTTGATTGTTCATCTTTCTCAACAACTTTTCCTTTAAGTTTTTCAGAAACTCCCTGTTTTGTCTTTATATTCATCGGACAATTCCATGCAATGTGACAGCTTCATTGCATTTAAAACAGGTTCGAGTATCTTTTCTGTGAAAAACTCCAGTTCCTATTCTCTTCTTCTCAGCAAGAAACTCCTGATTTGATTGTCTCCAGAAAGGTTTCTTCTGTTCTTCCTCAGCACTTCCTCCTGAAACAAATTTTGTGTTTGTTTTAGAAATTTTGTCATTTTTATAATTTTCAGGTGGAATAAAACCAAGACCTTTCTTTTTGAAATTATCATTATGGTTTGTTTTCTTTTGAAAACCAGAACCAGAATTGTAACCCTTTTTCTTGTTTAATCGCTATTGAACTCTTGAAGTGTATTTTTTAGATTTTTCAAGATCTTTCAAAACTTTCAATTTAGGAATATTAATTTCTATTAGCTTGAAAACCTTGTTAATCATTTCCGTTTTGACACTTCTTATTGAAAACTCTTTATCAGAATATAATTTGTCAGAATCATTTAAAGTGTATATAACTTCAAATGTTTCTTTATTCAAATTAGATTTTGATAGCAAAATCTCTTTACTATAAACCCGTTTAACCGATGTCTTTGGACTGTTGACTGACGAACTTGAACCTCCAGACTCAGACTTTGACTCAGACTCCTCATCTGTATCCAACACCTGATCGACCACCCTTTTAATAACTCAGACTCATGATCAGTGTCAGACGATGTGAAAGTGATGTCAATATTTTCTGGTAATTCATTGGTTATATCCGTCTTCAGTTTTATATTGACTGCCTTTTGAACTTTCTCCTCATTTGGTTTTCTGGGAGAATAACCTTCCCAGATCGGAGGCGGACACTTGTTATAGTTAACACTCGGTTTCTTACCAGTATCCTTCTTCTTTGGTTTTTCATCCTGAAATGCTTCGAAACCTGTAACAGTTGGATAGATTCGATCAATAAGAAAATCAGAACTAGAATAACTCTGTAATAAGCGTCTGATTCTCTCATTTTCAATTTTCTCAATCTCCAACTCTTGTTTCAGCTTTGCACATTCTTCAATGTAATGATTAATTGCCTTTTGTTTAGTCATCATTGTAGCATTCATCATCGTCAAAGCATCTTCTCTCTCAGAATTTGTCTTTTGAAGACCAGTTACTGTTCTATTCAATACATCATAAGATTCCTTTACGTAATTGAGATTGAACAGTAATTGTTCCTTCATCTTCTCAAACTCAGCCAACTTTTCGTCTTTTGCTGCACATTCTTTGCAAGATTCTAGACACTTTGAACAAGGCTTGATGACTTCCACAATTTTTTCTACTTCAATAATCTTTTCAGATTCAACAACTTTTTCAGCTTTAGTCACCTTCTCTGTTTCAACAATCTCCTCAGCAACACTTTCAACTTCATCATTTTGAACAGCCTCATCTTCTTGAACAACACTTTTAGACTTCATTTGCTTTTGTTCTTTTGCTGCTCGTCTCTCCTTCAGCTTCTCCAAGTGATCTGCAAAATAAAAATGAAAGCTTTCAGGAGGTAGATGGGTTTTTGCAACATTAATATGTCTTTCTTCCTCATCATCACCACTGTCATCAGTTGGTGATTGATCAAAATCTATTGACTTTTCAGAACTATCATCTGAAAGACTTGAATCAGATGGTGTTTGATCAAAAACAGTTGCTCTTTCTGAACTTTCTGAGCTTTCTTCTGAAATTTGTGAGCTTTCTTTTGACGAAGCAGACTTTTCTTCTTCACTCGACACATTAACTCCAACAGCTTTCATCCACTCTGTAAACATATCTGGTTCTTTCACAATTTTAGCAATGAAAGCTTTGAACTCTCCTTTTTCATCCACAAACATATCCCAGCTAAAACCTTCAGGTAATCTTTCATCATCTTGATTGATTAGACATGTTTTACTGTCGGATGAAATGTATTTATCCCAGCTAAAATTTTCTTGATTCACTAAACATGCTCTCTTTGAAGAATCCTCTATCACTTTTCTACCATGAGCCATTTGTGGTTCTTGTTGTTGTTGTTGACCAACTTGTTGATATATAGCTTTCCGGTAGTAATCATCTTTTCCGAATGGATTCTTTGTTTCACTTGCTTCTCGATTCTTGCATTCCCTCTTGAAATGACCTTTCTCTCTGCATCGAAAACAAGTAATTTTAGATTCATCAAAACCTAAAGTAGAAACATGTGCATCAAGAAAATCATTTCTTCCAGTAATCATCTTGAACTTTTCAGCTCTTCTTAGGACACTAGCTAGACACCATTTGATGTCCATGAGCTCCATTTCTTCAGCGTCTATCTGATCGTAATCCTCTTTTGTTAGCATAGGATTCCCGATTCTCCCTGCAACCAAACCTCACAGTTGCAAGTAAAGACATATGATCTTTGGCAATTTCTTCAGAAAAGCTTTGACCTTCTGGAAGATTCAATGCAATATTGCACTGTATCACACATCCACCACCTTTTGTACTTTGAGAATGAAAACTCGAAGCTGAACTTTTTGGATTGACATTTGGGTATGAAGAGAATCCACTGTTGCTATTAGGACTTTGTTCAACTTTTTCAGATGAATTTCCAGCACTAAACGCAGTTTGTATTTTTGGACTTCTTTCAACCTCTTGAACACTTCCTTTGTAGTATATTTTCACATCTTGTTGACCACTCGGATTATTCATCCTCGCAATCTTTTGCTATTCATGATCTTGTCCCTCAATCTTCTCGATAAACTGAGAAATCATCAAACAATCATATTCTCCGGTGTTCTTAAGAATCATCAAAAAGGTACCCCACTCTTTCTGAGGTAAACAATCAGCTAATTTGTCGACCCATTCCTCTTGTTCTTTGGTTATGCTTAACATCGACATAGAACGCACTAGGTGGCAATATCTTTCAATCAATTTCTTTGTATCTTCACCTGGCAGACATGTGAAAAGATCAAATTCTTTCTTAAGCAGTGCCTTTTTACTCTTAATCATCTTCTTACTACCCTCAAATTTGGTTTTAAGAGCATCCCAAATTGATTTTGAAGTTTTGTCATGTTGTAGCAATAAAAAATGTCTTCTTTAATAGCTTGCAGAAGTAAACTTATCCTCATCTTTTCAGCTTTATACATGCCACGTTCTTTATCATTTTATTCAGAGATTGCTTTTTCAGTTCGCTGTTCAGTACGTGGTAAAACATACTTCTTCAAAATACACTCCCAAGATCTAAGATGATTAGCTTGAACCCAGTTTTCAAACCTATCTTTCCATCCGTAATACTCCTCAATGCTCATTAGCTTCAGGGGTTTTTGCATTGTTCCGGTTTCGTTTTCCAAATTCATGTTTTGAGCAATGGAAGTCGGAGTAGTCGGAGTAGCAAATGCGTTGTAAAACTCTTCACTCATGATGAAAACAAGTTCAAGTGAAATAAGCCAATTCAAGCGAAATACCCTCTCAATCGAAATCAAACTTTTAAACATAAACCCTGTTCAAGCGGAATACCGTCTTCAAGCGGAATCATCAACTAACAATTTCAAGCGAAATAACCAGTTTAGAGCGGAATCACTGATTTCGCTTGAACTTTCAAGCGGAATAGCCCATTTGAAGCGAAATAAGACAATGTCAAGCGGAATCAGTCAACTTTGGAGCGGAATAAAGATTTCGCTTGAAATCTCAAGCGGAATATCAACTTTGAAGCGGAATCAGAATGTGTTCGTTCAAGCGGAATCACAACTTAGGTCCATTTTTACCATTTTTAAGCCGAATTTTGTCCTGAAACTCTCAAGGATTTGTTAAAATGCAGTTTTACACAATATGTGAGAAAATGAGCCGATTTTAACTGTGAAAAGTTGTTAATTTTGAAAAGAAGGTGTAGAAAATAGAAATTTTGAGCTGAATCGGAAAGAACTCCTCTTCCTGAGCTCTGATACCCCTTGTAGGATGGTGTTTTGACCCAAACGAGTCGTTCAGAGGAGCTTTAATCTATTTCAAAGGCGGAAACAGAGAAATAGACTTCGAAACAGCTTGCAAATCACTTTAAATCTCTTTCTGATTGATATAACACTGATTACATGCAGAAAACAAACCGGCAGCACCTCGGTATCAAAATCCAGAACTATTACATGATTTCGCTTGAAACTACCTATATATAGACTTGAGATTCCGCTTGAAAGTGACATTGTCATTTCAAGCGGAATAAGGTGTGATGATTTCGCTTGAAACTGACACATATCATTTCAAGCGGAATCAGCTCATTCAAGCGGAATCAGCTCATATTACACCTAAAACTTCTATTTTCTTGAACAACGTGCCCTGATCTAACACTCTAGTACAAGACTCGATACAAGACGAAGTCGATAGATGTATGCACCAACAATAATATATCAAAATAAAAGCAGTTATTACAGACATTGTTTTCTCAAAGACAGATCAAATGTTCCGACAACTCACATTTTATTAGATTTGTTTCTAGACTCCATCCTAGCTTGATTCCACAAAAGATGGCAAGCAAAGCACAGCATCCTAAACACCTGTCGCATACGTTAAAATAGAGGTCAATATACAAAGTGTAAAGGTGAGCATACAAGTTTAATAGTATAATAAATTGCGAAAGCGTTTACGCATAACCAGCATGTAACATGTAGCAAAGTGAAGCTAGTAGGTTATCGACAATGAAATATGCACAGACGTGACTGCAAGTTGTAGAATGCGCAATACATATCCCCACTGGGACACGTGAAGTAAAGCCCTTAACAACCCCTGTCCATGACAGGTGCTGAGTCCAAACTATAGTACTATCGTTGCTAAGGTGTTAGGCAACAATCACTGTGTAAACGTAACATACAAGCATTCATCGAGTAACACGTATATCATGTAGTAACGGTTAGCGTATAAAAGTGTTTGCGTTGTGCGTCGATTGTGATTTGAATATAGGTAACGTATGTAACACCCAAAAGTGCGTAAAGCAAAAAGGGATCGAGTATACTCACAGATCATGTTTAGTAAATAAACACTCTCTTGGATTGAAGGGAGCGCTGAGAGATTAGCCTGATCAGTTAACGATAGCATAAGAGAAGAACGGCGCGCTAAACGGTGCAAATGAACTAAGTGACGAATGGTCATCCGGTCGGATGACAATCCGAACGGATGATCATTCGATCGGATGACAATCCGGTCGGATGGTCATCTGGTCGGATGACCATTCAGTCGGATTGCCACTCGTCTGGGATAGATGTGTTTGTGTATGATGGCTTTGAAGTTTTCAGTGTAGCATAGTAAAATCAGAGAAGTATCTCTACCTTTCAGGTCGTTCGATCGAACGGTCGTTCGATCGGATGGCGATCCGTCCAGCGAGACATTTCTTGGAGAACAAGTTCACAGCAGGATGGTCATTCGATCGAATGGTCTTCCGATCGGATGGCAATCCATTAGAAACTGTTGTTCTTTGAAAATTGGAAAAATGTTAAAGTGTTGAAGATCATGGGTCATCTGATCGGATTGACGTTCGATCGGATGGCAATCCGATTGGACGGCAATCTGTTCGACCACCTGATCGTTTGAAATTTGAAATATTTTGTTAAGTTTTTGAAAAGTTTGCGGGTGATCGGAGTGTCGCGCTCCGGTCAAAGATAAGATTTATAAGCCCAAATTACCCTTAACAATGTGTTAGTGGGAGTAAGGGGTCGAACCACGAAGAGTATGTGGTTTGTGTGTGGATTCGAATGAATTAAAACAATTGTCACAATTTATGAAGCTTGCTAAAATGTTTTTGTATTTTCGTTTAATGGAGAAATATGATTTTTAACTAAGTGAATTGATGCGAATGGTTAACAACTACTAATTAACGATTGCAAGAAAATGATTACTAGAACAATAATGATAAAAAGGAATCACACCCGGTTTCGGTAATTGTTAACCTAGGATTTCTACAAGTTTTAGTTTCAACTCAAATGTATTCGATTAATGGATTTAGTGTACCGTGACTTAGGTGCTACTAGCTATCAACGCCCCGAAGAACGGACAAAAAGACACTTTGTAATCAACATAAGTAAATCCAAACAATGACAACGTACAATTACATATCACCGTTTCGCAAAGTCATAACTTTTAACATCGTTCGACAATTCACGAATTCGTAACAAATGTAATACTATTGTCCAAAGTTTCAAAAACCAAATACAAATTGTCACTAAGATGAAACAATAACAAATTGAAACCCTAAAATTAACAACTACCTATGCCGGGGTGAAACCGAGATGATTAGCCGCTCATGGTTGATGCAACTTGATCACCGGATGTTTGGAATGCGGATGAAGTCATCTTGAAGCTTGATTGAAGGATTGGTGAATGATGAAGGTTTGGTGATTGATGATGATGGGTGGATGGATGAATGGATTGATGGCTAGGGTTTGGAATCAAGATTGTGATATGGTTCTTGATCTTGATTCCGGTGATTGATGTTGTAGAAGGTTGAATGGTAGGTGAAAGAAGAAGAATATGGCTCCAAGAACAAGTTCAAAAACCCAAGAATTGTGTAACTCCCGAGTTAGTGCCCCCAAGGACCAATCAGAATCGAAGTTAATCCCCCAAAACACAAAATTCGCGTTTCAGCTTTTCACAAGCCGTCGCCGACGGGCTCCCAATTCTTCAAGTGGTGCTGACGGGTTAAAGCATCGTTCGGTAGGCCCATAAAGCATCGTTCAACTTAATTGACCAATCCTTACGGTCCGCCCGCACGGTCTTTTGCAAAATCTCTTTGATTTTCCTATTTGACACCTCAACTTGCCCGCTTGTTTGCGGGTGATAGGGGGTGGCAATCCTATGGTCCACACCAAACCGCTTTAGAAGTTTTCCAAACCGAAAATTTTTAAAATGGGATCCTCCATCACTTATAATGACACGAGGAATTCCAAACCTCGAGAAAATATTGGTTTGGACAAAATTACATACTACGGAATGGTCGTTTGTCTTGGTGGCTATTGCTTCGACCCATTTTGACACATAGTCAACGGCCACCAAGATATACAAATTGCCATAGGAATTGGGGAATGGTCCCATGAAATCAATACCCCATACATCGAAAACATCGACTACAAGGATTGGTTGCATGGGCCTCTCATCCCTTTTTGAGATACCCCCTAATTTTTGACACTCTATGCAATTTTTGGCAAACTCATTTGCATCTTTGAAAATAGTAGGCCAATAAAGGCCACTATTCAGCACTTTGTGACCCGTTTTGTGACCACTAAAGTGACCACCACATGCAAACGAGTGTAGATGCTGCAACACGCTTGGAATCTCTTCGTCATCAATGCATCTCCTTATAACTTGATCCGCACACTCCTTCCACAAATGCGGTTCTTCCAACCGATAGTATTTGATTTGGGACATGAAGTGTTGCCTTTTCCGTCTATCCCAATGTGCCGGCATATCACCTGTAACAAGATAATTGACAATGTTAGCATACCATGGCAATTTATCTAATTTCATTATATGCTCATCTGGAAAAGACTCATTGATTTCTAAGGCTTTCGGATCTTCTTCAACCATCAAGCGGGACTGTCACACCCCGATTTCCACTGTCTCACCGGTGGGCCCGGTGGGGGATTACCGTGACGATGTTGGCAACAATATAGTCAAACCACACAATTATATAATGCACAGCGGAAGCTTAAGATAAATATATAAATTTCAACCTCTGGTTGTAATATCAAATGTATTACAGAAGTTGAATATATCCACAGCGGATCAAAAGTAATAAATATTGTTCATTCAGATGCAGCATCGAGTTTGCGAGACTATGTACGATGCTTAGGAAGCTAATACCAGCCCATTACGTATAGTACCTGCATTTAATCTTTTTGGGGAAAATACGTCAGTTTACACTGGTAAATACATTCAACTGACACATTTGAAAATGTTTATTAAAATTGATTTGAATGCACAAGGCACAAACTCTTTTATAACTTGAGAAAATTATAATAAAATCTTGTGAACGTTTTACATGTTCTTTTATGCGTTCAGTAGCCCGGGTCGTGCCGGGTTAAAGATTTATAGACACACCACATTGCGTAAAACCGTAGTATAAAAACCAACGGCTACGTCTTTTAATTTAATGTCGACACTATATACCGGGTGTACGCCTACACCGGGATGTCGATGGTCGTGGCCATTTCGTAAAATGATGCCAAGGATATCCGGGACAACGGTCATTAAACCCCCCAAAGGCTTTTAAGAAACAAAACTGTTTAAATGAGCCGATCATATTATTTAATTAACCACCTAAGCGATGGAAGAATATAATGCTCAATCAAGCGGTATTAATATACCGTAACCCAAGCCCATATAGGGGAAATAAGTTAAAGTATTTACCTTTGCAAGTATATTTCCTTAGTTTGGATTAAATCACCGATAGCTTTTACTGGGGCTCCTAATCTGGAACGAAGGTTTTGATTAACCTCTTAGAATCCTAACGAGTCTTTATAATGGCCGTAGCCTAGACCGGTTGGTTCCGATATATATAGATATGGTTTAATCGCGCGAAAAGGCGAAAACCGAGAATGGAGTGTGATTCTGACCCAACAAGTTCAGAGACTTGTTTTATATGGGTTTATGGTTCACACTCTGGAATTTGGGGTTCAAATAATATAATTCGACCCGTATCGGCTAATTTATGAAAACTAGTTTCATAAGCCGAACCGTGCGCGCAATAGGCGAAACGGTTAACCATGAGAGTCGTACGCTTATTTCCTAAGTCAATATGCCTTAAAGAGGTTGTGGTATCAGTAGGATACCTTCCGTGATGCCCGTAACGAGTTTAAGTTAATATTATGCCCCGTAGGGGCTTTTGGGTTATTTTAAAGACTTTTAAAGAGCTTTTCGAGTTCTACTGGAAATCTGAGTTTCCCGAACAGCTTATAAAGCTTAAAATACTTTATTTATTATTTAAAATCAGTAGTAACTGGAATCGGGTCAAAAGACCTTGTAGAACTCATGTTTTGGCCGAAAAGGGCATATTCGGTATTTACCGAACCGTAGCCATAACCGCAGGTTATGAGCAAGGTAAAAATTATTAAAAATCTTTAAAATTCCCAAAATATTATTTTAATACAGTGGGTAAAAGTTTTTGTGACGAAATCTTGGGTTAGATGGGCGTTATGCTAATTGCGCCGTTAATTACTAAAGTTTACTTTAAATGCGCCATTTAGCATAACTCTCATTCTAGACCCCGGATTGACGTGAAACTTTAAGGACATGCTTATAATTTAATAAGCAAGGTTATGGTCCGTTCACGTGTCCGAAATACTCGTTTTATTTTAAAAAGGCCGTTACGGTCAACTTTTAGGCGATTAACGGAAACGCGTAAAAGACTCGGATAACTCATGAACCGATCACAGAGGTTTATACCATCATGTAACCTGGTCCTAAGAGAGTCCTAAGGTATATCTATACCTCACTAAAACGGGTCAGAACTGAAGTCAAAGCAAAAGTCAAACTTTTGCGACATTCGGCTCCGAACCAGGTCAATATAGCAAATGATCGATTCAAACGAGCGCAAACAAGTTCATATACTTAATATCATGTTTTATAAGTGTCAAAACAGGTTTCATAACATATACATTACAGATTATGCATAAATCGCTAAAATAGCTTTCTGTTGACTTTTTAACCGCACGTTTGACTTGATATTTGACATAGTTAGAGTGGTGATCAGGGGGAACCCTTTTAGGGGTTTATTACCCTCATTGATACCAACTTATAACCACCTTTGATTCGTCATAAGACAGAACCATCATGGATTTAATTTAAAGTCATACCGTATTTACGACGGTTTGTTTTCTAGCTATTTACTAAGCATAAACTGAATTATAAATGATCTAGGCAACTTACAGAAGTTGAGAGCTGATTATAGAGCAGAGAAGAGGACTTGAGGGCTCTTGCAATGACCAGAGATGTGTGTTTTTGGTGTTGTGAATGTTATGTGCATAATGTGGCTATTTATAGCCAATGCCAAGCATCAATGATCATTACAAACACCTACAACAGTCCAGAGATGATGGGTAGGTGTCCCAGAGGGCTATGGGTCGAGTAGGGGGCGCCCATGCCTCATTTATTGGAGATTGATCGTTCATAATGCTCAAAAGTCAAGAAAACACCAACTTTCTGCATCTGGACGTCTCACGCGACCCGCATGGGAGTTCCCATGCACTTTAACGCGGGTCGCCTGAGTTTAAGAAATCAGACGCGTAATTGAGGTGGCTCGCGACCCGCCTACACTTAGGCTATTACTTAACGCGGGTCGCGAGAGGCCAGATTTCCAGAAACTTTAAATCTTTTGAAATGATTACGAAATCCGGTAATTAATAACGAAATCTTTCGTAATGATTTACCTGACCTTTCGGGTTTGAAGGGGTAACTTTGCGGTTTGGCCCTCGGTTATTTACCGATAGGGGCCTCGTGTTATTTACCCGCATTATAAAGTCCCCGGTTAGTTTATTAATTATTTGGAAAGCCTTAACTTTCACTGTTGACGCTTTTAACCCTTCTCATACGAATTCGAGTATAACTCTTTCGTTTTAAAACGGAACTTCGCGGAATTTATACAGTATATTCTAGTGAGCGTATAATACTGTTACGAAGCCTTGGGAACGTTAAAGGGTCACTCAGAGGTATAATTAAACATGTTGACACAGTTAACCCATGTAGTTCGTAATCTCTCACTTTCTTCCGCGTTTCGCTTCCGTACGATTTATGATTTATTCGTTTGAAGGTACAAGCATTTATTCAGGGTTATTATACAGTATATTTACCCTTGTTGACATTTATAACCCTCGAATTTATATACTTTCAAGGTTTGTCAAAATTAGTCCTTTATTTATTATGGATGCCACGTGTAATCAAATGACACGTGTTAACACATCATTGGACACAAAAATTCGAGGTGTTACATCCTCACCCCCTTAAAATATATCTCGACCCGAGATTTACTCTAATAAATAGGGGTACTTTTCTTTCATTGTAGCTTCGACTTCCCACGTATATTCAGGACCTCTACGAGCATCCCATTTGACTTTTACAATCGGTACGTGCTTTCTTCGAAGTTTCTTCACCTGTCGATCTTCAATCGACAAAGGTCTTTCTATGAACTTTAAGCTCTCATCTATATGCACATCTGTGTGTGGAATCACCAATGATTCATCGGCGAAGCACTTTTTGAGATTGCAGATGTGGAACACATTGTGAATTCCATTGAGCTCTTCAGGCAAGTTCAACTTATAGGCGACTGACCCGACCCGTTCAATGACCTCAAAAGGTCCTATGTATCTCGGACTCAGTTTGCCTTTCTTGCCGAAACGCATCACCCCCTTCCAGGGTGACACCTTAAGTAATACCTTTTCACCCACTTCGAAGTGAAAATCCTTACGCTTTGGATCAGCGTAGCTCTTCTGCCTATCGCGGGCAGCCTTGAGACGTTCCCGGATCTGGATAATCTTGTCTGTTGTCTGGAAAACAATCTCTGGTCCTGATAATTGGACCTCTCCTACTTCCGCCCAACAAACAGGCGATCTACATTTCCTACCGTATAATGCCTCGAAAGGCGCAGCCTTTATGCTGGTGTGGTAGCTATTATTGTAGGAGAATTCGATCAGGGGTAGGTTCTTATCCCAGTTACCACCTAAATCGATCGCACATGCACGAAGCATGTCTTCTAGCGTTTGGATAGTACGCTCACTTTGACCGTCCGTCTGTGGATGGTAAGCCGTACTAAAGTTTAAACGCGTGCCCAAAGATTGCTGGAAACTCTTCCAGAAATGAGACGTGTACCTGGTATCCCTGTCCGAGATAATAGTCACAGGTATGCCGTGTAAGGCTACAATCTTATCAACATAAAGTTGGGCTAACATATCGGAGCTATATGTCTCCTTAATGGGTAGAAAATGAGCTGATTTAGTCAGCCTCTCGACTATGACCCATATTGTATCGTTTCCTTTCCTGGTTTTGGGTAACTTGGTTATGAAGTCCATAGTTACGCATTCCCACTTCCACTCGGGAAGCTCAGGCTGTTGTAGCAAGCCAGACGGCTTTTGGTGCTCGGCTTTGACTTGAGCACAAGTCAAGCACTTTGCTACATGGGCGGCTACAGACTTTTTCAAGCCTATCCACCAATAATTTGCCTTTAAGTCTTGGTACATTTTGTCTGCACCAGGATGGACTGAGTATTTGGAACTATGGGCTTCCTGGAGAACAACATCTCGTAGTCCTCCATAAATCGGAACCCATATACGTCCGTTCAGCCTCAAGATTCCATCCTTGCTAAGAGTCAACTGCTCCTCAGTTACTCCTAACTTTTCATTAGGATAATTAGCTTCCAACACAGCCTCTCGCTGTGCAGCCAAAATCCTTTCAATTAAATTGTTCTTGACCTCAATGCTCTTGGCATTGATTCGAATAGGTTTTACCCTTTCCTTTCTGCTCAAGGCATCGGCGACTACATTCTCCTTGCCGGGATGATACCTGATCTCACACTCATAGTCATTCAGGGTTTCCATCCAACGGCGTTGCCTCATGTTCAACTCTTTCTGGTTGAACAAGTGCTGGAGGCTTTTGTGATCAGAATAAATCACAAATTTAATACCATAAAGGTAATGCCTCCATAATTTTAGTGCAAATACAACGGCACCCAACTCCAAATCATGGGTGGTGTAATTCTTTTCATGCACCTTTAATTGCCTTGAAGCATAGGCAATCACCTTGCCCTTCTGCATAAGCACACACCCCATGCCCGTGTGTGATGCATCGCAGTAAACCACGAATTCCTCTGTACCTTCCGGTAATGTTAGCACAGGTGCGTTGCTTAGCTTTTGCTTCAGTATTTCGAAGGACTCTTGCTGCTTTGGGCCCCAAATAAACTTTTCTTTTTTCTTGGTTAGGGAAGTCAAGGGCGCAACAATCCTTGAAAAATTTTCAATAAACCTTCTGTAGTATCCTGCTAATCCCAGGAAACTACGGATTTCGGTAGGCGTCTTTGGCTCTTGCCAGTTCATGACTGCCTCTACCTTAGCGGGATCCACTTGGATACCACGCTCACTCACAACGTGCCCTAAAAACTGAACCTCTCGTAGCCAGAATTCACACTTCGAGAATTTGACATAGAGTTTCTCACGCTGTAGTAATTCGAGAATGCAACGGAGGTGCTTCTCGTGGTCAGCTTGGTTCTTGGAATATATAAGGATATCGTCGATGAAGACTATGACAAATTTGTCCAGATACGGCTTGCAGACGCGATTCATGAGATCCATGAACGCAGCCGGTGCATTTGTGAGCCCAAAAGGCATCACTAGGAACTCGTAATGACCATAGCGAGTCCTAAATGCTGTCTTATGTACATCCTCATCTCTAACCCTTAGCTGATGATAGCCCGACCTTAAGTCGATCTTCGAGAAGTAGCTCGCTCCTTGCAGCTGATCGAACAGATCATCGATCCTCGGCAAAGGATATCTGTTCTTTATGGTAACTTTATTCAGCTCTCGGTAGTCGATGCACAACCGCATCGATCCGTCCTTCTTCTTTACAAATAGGACTGGTGCTCCCCAGGGAGACGAACTAGGTCTGATAAAACCTTTCGCCAGCAGTTCATCCAACTGGGTCCTCAGTTCTTTCATTTTCGTTTGAGCTAGCCTGTAAGGTGCTCTTGCTATTGGAGCTGCTCCAGGAATGATGTCTATTCTGAACTCCACTTGTCTATCTGGTGGCAAACCAGGTAGTTCTTCAGGAAAAACCTCGGGATATTCAGAGATGACAGGAAGATCCTCGATCTTCGGCTTAGGTTCTTCTATTATCACCTGGGCCATGTAAATTACACAGCCTCTGTTTAAACACCTTGAAGCTTTGAGCATAGATACGTCCTCGGGTAACCCGTACTGCGTATCTCCTCGAATGGTAAGCGATTCACCACTCGGAGCCTTTAAAACTATCTGCCTCTTGCCGCAAATGATTTGGGCCTGGTTATGGGATAACCAGTCCATGCCTAGCACAATGTTAAAACCCGCTAATTTGAAGGGAAGTAGAGATAAAGGAAAAGAATGGTTCCTAAAGGATATTTCACATCCTTCTAGAACAGTTGAGACGGTTTCTATCGTGCCGTCTGCTAACTCTACTTCGTATTTCATATCAAGGGTTTTGATAGGCATATCTAGTAGTTGGCAAAATTTCTGGTCCACAAAGGATTTATCGGCGCCAGAATCAAATAGTACTCTTGCAAATATATTATTTACGAGAAAAGTACCTGTAAGCACATTGTCGTTCTGGACCGCTTCCTTTGCATCCATGCGAAAAACTCTCGCATTTGACTTCTTTGTCTCTTCCGCCTTCTTGGCGTAACTTGGGCAGTTACTCTTGATGTGCCCTTTTTCATTACAACCATAGCAGGTTGCATCCTTGATTTTCTTGCACCCCACGGTCTTATGATCCTTGGACTTGCATAGTCCACAGGAAGGAGTCTTTAATTGCGACTGTGAGTTCGATGCAAATCTGCATTTCCCAGAGTGGGGTTTCTTGCAGATTTTGCAGTTGGGTCTTTCACCAGCTTGCCCATCTTTCTTCGCCTCCGACCCTCTTTTGCCTTCACCGTTTCCACGGTGCTTCTTCCCTGATCTTCGTGAGGTTTCATCCTCACGCTTTCTTTTCTCAGCCTCCTTGCTCCTTAGTGTCCTCAGACGGACAGCATCTAAAGTTAGAGACAAGGAGAGGTCAGTAACTGACCTGAAGGTCGTCGGCCGGGAGGCCTTTACACTCGCCTTTATTGCGGGCTCCAAGCCCCCAATAAAACGGGCGATTCTTCGAGGTTCCGGTGTCACAAGGTATGGGACCAGACGAGACATTGTATTGAAACTCGTCAAATATGCCTGGCAGTCCAGGTTCGTCATCACCAGTGACACAAAGTCAGCCTCGATCTTCTCAACCTCATGTTGAGGGCAATAGTTTTCCTTAATGAGAGCAATAAATTCCTCCCATGTCATCTTGTACAAAGCAGACTTACCGGATGCCTGCACCAACGCCCTCCACCACGCCAGGGCCTCGCCCTTAAATGACTGGGACACATATTTCACCACATCCCTCGCTGCACACCCGCTGATGTCCACTATAGTGTCCATCTCATCTAGCCAGGTGATACAATCAACAGCACCTTTTTCCCCTGTAAATTCCCGGGGCTTACACGATACAAAGTATTTGTAGGTGCAACCCTTAGCATTTGATGCATCAGTATATTCTCTATCGCGATGAACGCTGTTCTCAGTGGACGAGTGTTTGTCGTCATCTTTCTTGGGTTGAGAGGGTGGTTTGGAGTGTGTCTTTGGTTTAGAGGGTGGTTTTGACACGGTTCTGCCTTGGGACTCAGTATATTGACGATCAAGAGCTGCCTGAACAGCATTGTCAATCAGAGCCTTCAGTTGTGCGCCTGTCAGATGCACTGGCGTATTGTCGTAGTCATCTTCATTAGTATGGCTATTCTCTCCGTTGGGATCCGCCATTGTAACTTGAATCTGTTACAGAAGATAACAAAATTTTATTCAAGAGTTTATTATATAATTGTCTTTTATGACAATTTGTCAACCATGGTACAGAGACCATATTTGGTTAACTTATTATTTCATTACATATTAGGATTTGAATATATCCTATTTCAGCTATATAAATAGTATTGGCGGCATAAAGCCTAATCACGAGGATGCTTTATAATTTTAGCCGAGATTTCAGAGAATCAAAGGCATAGAGATTTGAACCGTAGTTCTTTTACCCCTTTCTGGCAGGGAGTCATAGACCGCCACTGTCTTTTGTCGTTTTAAGACAATTATTACGGCCCATAGGCACTACACCTCTAATGGGTGTTTTTTTTTTTTAATATGGTTGGCCCGTAGGCACTACATCTCTAATGGACGTTTTGATAAGGTTGGCCCGTAGGCACTACATCTCTAATGGATGTTTTAATATGGTTGACCCGTAGGCACTTCATCACTAATGGATGTTTTAATATGGTTGGCCCGTAGGCACTACATCCCTAATGGATGTTTTAATATGGTTGGCCCGTAGGCACTACATCACTAATGGATGTTTTAATAATATTGGCCCGTAGGCACTACATCACTAATGGATGTTTTAATATGGTTGGCCCGTAGGCACTACATCACTAATGGATGTTTTAATAATATTGGCCCGTAGGCACTACATCACTAATGGATGTTTTTAATAACATTGGCCCGTAGGCACTACACCACTAATGGATGTTTTAATAACATTGATCACCTTTATTGGTGATTTAACCCATGATTTATAAATCATTTAGTTGGGTTTTGAAATCCTTAAAGGATTATGTATAAGAATGACGTGCGTGATTTTAACGAATCACATCTGCCATGATTGTTAACATGCGTACAGAGGTTAACAGGGAATCAGAATCTTTTCAATTAGGTCGTACCATCTTGACTGGATCTTAAAAGACACCAAGCTAGGTTTCACCTTTTAAGATTCTTTATATAGGCAGATCAATATAAAAGGAATGGTTTTGATTTATTTTATACATATTAAAACAAAACTCATAACATACATTCCATAATCTCAAATACAATTACATATTGCCCTAAACGGGTCTTTCAAATAGTACATACCTCCATAGAGGTTTTTTAAAATAAGTGACAAGTCCACGCAGGGACTAACACAAGATAGGTGTCCATGTAAGGACTAAAAGATATGTCCATGTAGGGACTGAAATACGATAAGTGTCCACGCAGGGACTTATTTCAAAGTAGAAATTACATTAGTACTACTATTAAGGGCTAGTAGTCACGTTTCTTCTTTTTGCCCTTTAGTAGGTTTGCTAAGCCCTTGAGAAATCCTCGATGGCTCTTTTTCTCTTCCTCGAACTCTCTCTCCACACGATCTAGTCGATGGAGTATCTCTTCCTGTTCAGGAGGAGAGAATCGTGGTTGTGGCGCTTGATGCGAAACTGGGGGTCTGGGAGGTATTGGATACCCGTGAGCTGAGTAGTCCGGTGGTCCCATGTTCCCATGAGCTCCGTCGGGGTATCGCGCATTATATCTAGCCGACACCACATATGGGTCGCGCTCATAGCCGTAGTTGTATTGTGCTTGTGATGGTTCGAACGGGTTGTAAGCCGTTGGACCCGTGTAAGCAGGTATGGGTTGGTCATACCCAAATGGTGGCGAATTTTGTGCAGCTGGTGCGGAGTTCGCCTCCTGTATAGGACTTGAAGGTCCTTCTTCTTGTAGTGGCGGATAGTGGCTACTACTAGAATGTCGAGGAGTGCTGAAGTGGATACCCCCTCCTCCTCGTGTAGACATACGAGCATTCGTCCTCCTACGCCTTGGCGGATCAGGTATTACTGGTTGCGCCGGTGGCGGAGGTGGTGGCGTAACTGCCACAAAGCGTGAATCCTCAGAGGGATCCTGTGGATGTCGCGGTTGTTGAGATGTCTGTTGAGGTGGCGTGTAGTACCACTCATGTCGGTCAAACAATGCTTGGAAACTGTCTGGTCCCTGATAGGGTGTACCGTGGAAGGATGACCCATCAGAGACTTCTATCGGATGCGTGGGCGTACCACGAGCAGGTTCAGTTGGATCAGTATCTTCATCCATATAGTCCTCAGAGAAGTGATCTTGTGGCCCTAGTGGAACAAAGCCTGAAGGTTCCTGTATGTAGTCGGCCGGATTAAACTGACCTATGTAGTAGGGAGTAGGGTCGTCGTAATTTCGGTGTGATACCGAACGTTGTAGAGGTATGAAGGAAGGTTGTGGGTTGTTGGGATCATTTTCTGAGTTTGGTCCAAAGGAGTGCCGGTAGGATGGCGTCGAGCTGTGCGAAGTGGAATGCCTCGCGGGTTCGTAAAGATCTCTTCGTCGTTGTGGTTCTTCGCTCCGTGTCATCGAAGGATGTCTTGTACCTGATGGTCCAGCTTCGTTATCGTGATGTGTCACGATTTCTCCTCTGCCTCTTCTTCCCCTTCCTCTTCCTCGGAATATAACAGGTGGCATTTTCCTGCTTTATAAAACTTTAAATTCCAATAATAATAAAAGGAAAGACAAAATTTTGTTATTCCTCCTCGAATTGTTATTCCAGTTTTGTCCTAAGTTCTTGTCTAGACTCAAGTATGTGCAATTGTGTCATTGAGATTAAACACTTTAGGATAGTGTTTAATTCACTCAATGTTGGCTCTGATACCAACCTGTCACACCCCGATTTCCACTGTCTCACCGGTGGGCCCGGTGGGGGATTACCGTGACGATGTTGGCAACAATATAGTCAAACCACACAATTATATAATGCACAGCGGAAGCTTAAGATAAATATATAAATTTCAACCTCTGGTTGTAATATCAAATGTATTACAGAAGTTGAATATATCCACAGCGGATCAAAAGTAATAAATATTGTTCATTCAGATGCAGCATCGAGTTTGCGAGACTATGTACGATGCTTAGGAAGCTAATACCAGCCCATTACGTATAGTACCTGCATTTAATCTTTTTGGGGAAAATACGTCAGTTTACACTGGTAAATACATTCAACTGACACATTTGAAAATGTTTATTAAAATTGATTTGAATGCACAAGGCACAAACTCTTTTATAACTTGGGAAAATTATAATAAAATCTTGTGAACGTTTTACATGTTCTTTTATGCGTTCAGTAGCCCGGGTCGTGTCGGGTTAAAGATTTATAGACACACCACATTGCGTAAAACCGTAGTATAAAAACCAACGGCTACGTGTTTTAATTTAATGTCGACACTATATACCGGGTGTACGCCTACACCGGGATGTCGATGGTCGTGGCCATTTCGTAAAATGATGCCAAGGATATCCGGGACAACGGTCATTAAACCCCCAAAGGCTTTTAAGAAACAAAACTGTTTAAATGAGCCGATCATATTATTTAATTAACCACCTAAGCGATGGAAGAATATAATGCTCAATCAAGCGGTATTAATATACCGTAACCCAAGCCCATATAGGGGAAATAAGTTAAAGTATTTACCTTTGCAAGTATATTTCCTTAGTTTGGATTAAATCACCGATAGCTTTTACTGGGGCTCCTAATCTGGAACGAAGGTTTTGATTAACCTCTTAGAATCCTAACGAGTCTTTATAATGGCCGTAGCCTAGACCGGTTGGTTCCGATATATATAGATATGGTTTAATCGCGCGAAAAGGCGAAAACCGAGAATGGAGTGTGATTCTGACCCAACAAGTTCAGAGACTTGTTTTATATGGGTTTATGGTTCACACTCTGGAATTTGGGGTTCAAATAATATAATTCGACCCGTATCGGCTAATTTATGAAAACTAGTTTCATAAGCCGAACCGTGCGCGCAATAGGCGAAACGGTTAACCATGAGAGTCGTACGCTTATTTCCTAAGTCAATATGCCTTAAAGAGGTTGTGGTATCAGTAGGATACATTCCGTGATGCCCGTAACGAGTTTAAGTTAATATTATGCCCCGTAGGGGCTTTTGGGTTATTTTAAAGACTTTTAAAGAGCTTTTCGAGTTCTACTGGAAATCTGAGTTTCCCGAACAGCTTATAAAGCTTAAAATACTTTATTTATTATTTAAAATCAGTAGTAACTGGAATCGGGTCAAAAGACCTTGTAGAACTCATGTTTTGGCCGAAAAGGGCATATTCGGTATTTACCGAACCGTAGCCATAACCGCAGGTTATGAGCAAGGTAAAAATTATTAAAAATCTTTAAAATTCCCAAAATATTATTTTAATACAGTGGGTAAAAGTTTTTGTGACGAAATCTTGGGTTAGATGGGCGTTATGCTAATTGCGCCGTTAATTACTAAAGTTTACTTTAAATGCGCCATTTAGCATAACTCTCATTCTAGACCCCGGATTGACGTGAAACTTTAAGGACATGCTTATAATTTAATAAGCAAGGTTATGGTCCGTTCACGTGTCCGAAATACTCGTTTTATTTTAAAAAGGCCGTTACGGTCAACTTTTAGGCGATTAACGGAAACGCGTAAAAGACTCGGATAACTCATGAACCGATCACAGAGGTTTATACCATCATGTAACCTGGTCCTAAGAGAGTCCTAAGGTATATCTATACCTCACTAAAACGGGTCAGAACTGAAGTCAAAGCAAAAGTCAAACTTTTGCGACATTCGGCTCCGAACCAGGTCAATATAGCAAATGATCGATTCAAACGAGCGCAAACAAGTTCATATACTTAATATCATGTTTTATAAGTGTCAAAACAGGTTTCATAACATATACATTACAGATTATGCATAAATCGCTAAAATAGCTTTCTGTTGACTTTTTAACCGCACGTTTGACTTGATATTTGACATAGTTAGAGTGGTGATCAGGGGGAACCCTTTTAGGGGTTTATTACCCTCATTGATACCAACTTATAACCACCTTTGATTCGTCATAAGACAGAACCATCATGGATTTAATTTAAAGTCATACCGTATTTACGACGGTTTGTTTTCTAGCTATTTACTAAGCATAAACTGAATTATAAATGATCTAGGCAACTTACAGAAGTTGAGAGCTGATTATAGAGCAGAGAAGAGGACTTGAGGGCTCTTGCAATGACCAGAGATGTGTGTTTTTGGTGTTGTGAATGTTATGTGCATAATGTGGCTATTTATAGCCAATGCCAAGCATCAATGATCATTACAAACACCTACAACAGTCCAGAGATGATGGGTAGGTGTCCCAGAGGGCTATGGGTCGAGTAGGGGGCGCCCATGCCTCATTTATTGGAGATTGATCGTTCATAATGCTCAAAAGTCAAGAAAACACCAACTTTCTGCATCTGGACGTCTCACGCGACCCGCATGGGAGTTCCCATGCACTTTAACGCGGGTCGCCTGAGTTTAAGAAATCAGACGCGTAATTGAGGTGGATCGCGACCCGCCTACACTTAGGCTATTACTTAACGCGGGTCGCGAGAGGCCAGATTTCCAGAAACTTTAAATCTTTTGAAATGATTACGAAATCCGGTAATTAATAACGAAATCTTTCGTAATGATTTACCTGACCTTTCGGGTTTGAAGGGGTAACTTTGCGGTTTGGCCCTCGGTTATTTACCGATAGGGGCCTCGTGTTATTTACCCGCATTATAAAGTCCCCGGTTAGTTTATTAATTATTTGGAAAGCCTTAACTTTCACTGTTGACGCTTTTAACCCTTCTCATACGAATTCGAGTATAACTCTTTCGTTTTAAAACGGAACTTCGCGGAATTTATACAGTATATTCTAGTGAGCGTATAATACTGTTACGAAGCCTTGGGAACGTTAAAGGGTCACTCAGAGGTATAATTAAACATGTTGACACAGTTAACCCCTGTAGTTCGTAATCTCTCACTTTCTTCCGCGTTTCGCTTCCGTACGATTTATGATTTATTCGTTTGAAGGTACAAGCATTTATTCAGGGTTATTATACAGTATATTTACCCTTGTTGACATTTATAACCCTCGAATTTATATACTTTCAAGGTTTGTCAAAATTAGTCCTTTATTTATTATGGATGCCACGTGTAATCAAATGACACGTGTTAACACATCATTGGACACAAAAATTCGAGGTGTTACAGGGACAAGTGGTCCGCTACCACATTCTCAATACCCTTCTTGTCCCGTATCTCCAAATCAAACTCTTGGAGCAAGAACACCCATCGGATTAACCTCGGCTTTGCATCTTTCTTCTCCATGAGGTACCTAACTGCAGTGTGATCAGAGTAAATAATCACTTTACTACCCCATATGTAAGATCGAAATTTATCCAATGCATATACCACCGCATGTAGCTCTTTTTCGGTGGTTGTATAATTCAATTGCGCATCCGAAAGAGTCTTACTTGCGTAGTATATGGCAACGGGTTTCTTGTCAACCCGTTGTCCCAACATGGCCCCTACCGCATAATCACTTGCATCGCACATTATTTCAAAAGGTAAAGACCAATTTGGCGATTGCAAGATTGGGGCCTCCACTAGTTTCTCTTTCAAATTGTTAAAAGCATTTTGGCAATTTTCATTGAAATCAAACGGTTGGTCTTTTAACAACAAATTACATAAAGGTTTTGTTATATCACTAAAACCCTTAATAAACCGCCTATAAAACCCCGCATGACCTAAAAATGACCTAACACCTTTAACAGTCGTGGGATATGGTAAAGTAGATATGACTTGTACCTTAGCACGATCAACCTCTATCCCACGACTTGACACCACGTGTCCCAACACAATTCCCTCTTGAACCATAAAATGACTCTTTTCCCAACTTAGGACCAAACTAGTTTCAACACATCTTTTTAACACCTTATCTAGTTGGTCCAAACAAGTCTCAAAGGATGATCCAAAAATTGAGAAATCATCCATGAAGATTTCCAAAGATTTTCCCACCATATCGGAGAAGATACTCATCATGCACCTTTGGAAGGTGGCGGGAGCATTACATAATCCAAACGGCATTCGCCTAAATGTGAAGGTACCGTAGGGACATGTAAACGTAGTCTTTGATTAATCTTCCGGATGGATGGCAATTTGATTATAACCAGAATAACCATCTAAAAAGCAATAAAATTTTTGCCCCGACAATTTCTCAACTATTTGATCTATGAAAGGTAAAGGAAAATGATCTTTGGAAGTTGCGGTATTCAACTTCCTATAATCAATACAAATTCGCCACCCGGTTACCGGCCGGGTGGGTACCTCTTCACCTGCGTCATTTTTGACGACTTGTATACCAGCCTTCTTGGGAATCGTCTGTGTTGGGCTCACCCATTGGCTATCCGAGATCGGGTAAATGATACCCGCATCAAGCCACTTCAACACTTCTTTCTTCACGACCTCCCGCATGTTCGGATTTAACCGCCTTTGTGCATCTCGAACGGGAGTCACATTCTCTTCCGTGATGATTTTGTGCATCACCACCGAGGGACTAATACCCTTCAAATCCGCAATGGTCCATCCAATCGCTGCCCGATTGGTGACCAACACCTCCATCAACTTTTTCTCTTGCTCCACGGTTAAATTCGATGCAATGATAACCAGGAGGGTATTGCCTTCTCCAACATAAGCATACTTGAGATGCTTTGGCAATGCTTTCAACTCAACTTCCGGAGGCTCTACTAATGACGGCTTCAATTTAGTGTCAATGCTCTCCGGTAAGCTTTCAAATTGGTGCGTCCATGTCGGCTTTCCTTCTCTAACCGCAAGCACCTCCAAACTCCTTACTTCCTCGTCCATGCTTTGCTCCACCTCCACCTGTGACCTGTCAAACATATAACAATCCTCCATTGTGTTTTCCCCATAAACGACTGTATCGCAAAGAGGTATACACGTGTCAACAATTTCTGCCATATAGCATTCATCATCAACTTGAGGGCTCATAAGTCTGGAAAAAACATGCAACCTCAACCTTCGGTTTCCAAATGTCATGTCAACCGTTCCTGTTCTGCAGTCAATTTGAGCATTTGCAGTTGCTAAGAACGGTCGACCCAAAATCACCGTAGGTTGTTTGGTTGGGTCCTTGGCCACATAATCAAGTACCAAAAAGTCTACCGGATAGTAAAAATCCTTGATTTTCACTATCACATCCGAAACAATTCCACGGGGTAGTTTGGGTGTCAAATCGGCTAACACCACGGTGGTGTTTGACGATTGAAGTGGACCAAACTCGTATTGGTCATACAAACTACCCGGTAGAATGCTTACGCTAGCACCAAGATCAAGAAGTGCCCGGTTGATTTTAAAATCGCCTACTTGAATTGAAATGATAGGCGCACCAGGATCTTGGAGCTTAGGTGGAAGTGCACCCGAAAGAATCGAACTCACGTTTTCGGTTAAATCTAATTTTTTTTGGAAATTTGTGAGTGCGTTTTTGGGTACACAAATCTTTCAAGTACTTAGCATACGACGGTACTTGTTTAATTGCATCCAAAAGAGGTAAATTGATTTTGACTTGTTTGAAAATTTCCAACAACTCTTCTTGTTGCGGACCTCTTTTGGTTACAACTTTTTTCATGGGTCCCTTCAATGCTTCGGGATAAGGGGTGGTATTAGCCTCCACACCCTTTTCCTTAGCCTTGGGGACGGGGATGGTCCCAACGGGTGGGTTGTTTTTCTTTTTCACATCATTTTTATTTTGACCCGTTTGACCATCCTCACGCTCATCTTCACTCGCATCTTCCACCACCCCTTCAACAAATTCGGGTGATGGTGGTTTGACACCATTATCTATGACTCGACCACTACGTAAAGAAATTTCATTTAAATGTACCTCACGTGTGTTTCTCGAGCTCGACCCTTGATGCTTAGGGTTTACCGTGGTGTCACTTGGAAGCTTCCCCATGCTTCCCTTTATCTGGGACACTTCTTCCGCTAGTTGACCCACTTGTTTTGCTAATGCCTCATGTGCTTTGTCTCGAATCTCATTCTCCTTCTTAGATTCTTGCATCATCAAAAGCATCGCATCCATCTTTGCATTCAAATCATTACCACCCCCTTGGTTGTTTGACCCGCTTCCATTACCGCCTTGATTATTGTAATTCCTTTGGTACCCTACTTGGTGGTTGTTGTCCCGACCTTGGTACCCTTGATTGTAATTACGTTGATAACCCCCTTGGTTACCGCCTTGGCGATTTTGATACGATGAACCGCTTTGGTTACCCGGTTGAAAGTTCGGGTTCATTTGATTCGCGGCATTCCCATATCGGAAGTTGGGATGGTTTCTCAATCCGGGATGGTAGGTGTTCGAGTTCATGTCATTGTTCTTTCTATCCCCGAACACTTGATTGACTTCCTCGGTGTACTCAGCCGGCCCCGTTGGGCATTGATCGGTCGTATGGCCAATATCTCCACAATCCTCACACACTGCAAACTGCACCACGTTTACTTCCTTCTTTTTATGCGAGCCATTTCCCGCTCTAAAGTAGAAATCCAATCCTTAGAATCGAGATCGGGAAGTGATCGGGAAACGGGGTGTTTTTTAGCTCTATCGGCCGACTCTTTCTCTTTTGACCGCTTACTCATCCGCTCTAAAAACTCCCAATCATCGTCTTCGTGATTGCTCAAGAAAGTCCCATTACTCGTCGACTCAAGTCGGTTCCATGTGTTATCATCCAGACCCCGTACGAAACATTTAACCAACTCCCACTTCTCGATTTGATGATGAGGGCATCTTCGCATCATTTCCCTAAATCTGGTAAAGGCTTCATGCAACGGTTCGCCTGATAATTGGAGAAAAGACCGAATTTCATCACGAGCATCATCGGTCTTTGCCATAGAGTAGTACTCGTCTAAAAACGCTTGTTGCATTTCCCCCCATGTGCGGATGCTATTGGCCGGGAGTGTAAGAAACCGCTGCTTCGCTTTATCCTTTAGTGAAAATTGGAATAAGCGAAGTTTGACTTCTTCTAGAGCAAAGTTGTGTCCCCCAATAGTATTACAAACCGAAGAAAATTCCGCAAGATGTGTGTAGGGCTCATCGTTAGACCTCCCATTGAAATGAGGAAGTATGTTGATGTAATGTGGTTTACAATCAAACATCCTTCGCTCACAAACAATAGGTGAATCGTTCTCAGTGACGATCGACCTGAAACGGTCATTTACTCCCCGTGGAGGTTGTTGACGACGATAAGGACCATTGACTTCTTGATCATCCATTCTTCGGTTATCCCTCCTATCATCTCTTCGATCATTCCTTCTTTCATCTCGCCTCTCATCCCTTCTCTCACCCCTTACTTGATTCCCACCTTGATTACCTCTTTGATTTCCACCTCCCACGAAACGAGGAATCCGATTGGGGGGTTTCCATTATTATTGTTATTGTAATACCCTTCATTTCGATTCCGTTAGTTGTTGTTTCGTGGTTGGCGGTTATTCCCATAACCGTCATTCCTTCTATTCCCATAGCCATACTCTTCCTCCCCAATGTAATTGGCATTTTGATAGCCAAACTCTTCATCTTCGTACTCTCTTGCATTGTAGGCATTACCCCTATTAATGTATCCCCAATCTTCATCGTCATCCACTCGATCATCAAAGTAACCCCCATCATCCGAATTTTCTGTACGAATGCTTACATGTTCCGGCGATTGATAACCAGGAACACTATAAGGTTCATCATCGGGGATTGCATTTCTCAAGTCGTCGATGTTGAAAAATGGGTCTTCATTCGCGGGATTGCCGCGATCACGATTACCTCTACGATCGGAATTGACATTCCGATCATCAAGGTTGATGGGTAACGATGCTTGTCGATGGAGGGTTTGTTGTTGGGGTGTTCGTTGAGAGTTATTGGGATTTTGGTTTCGGAAAGGTGGAGTGGGTGGTCTAGCGTTGGTATTACCACTCGGTTGTTCTTGAGGTATAGGTTGGGTGTTTTGAACAGGATTAAAGTTGCTCCGGTATTGGAATTGGTTCTGGTTTTGATTGGAGTTTTGATTTGCCATTGAATCGGTTTCAATGGTCGGCGTGAGTGGTGGTGTTTGGTTGGTTTGATTAGAAGCAAGAGTTGCTTCTAACCGGCTTGCTAGGTTCCTTCTTGTGAGTCTTTCGATTTCCGGTTCGTAGACTAAAGGTGAAGTCCTCCCGGAGTTCCGCGTATGCATGCACTACCTGTAACCTGCACAAGTAACACACCCCGCGTAATAAGGAAAAAGACAAGTACAAAAAAGAAAACTAAACAAATTAAACAGATAATCACGTAAATTCAAACAATATCCAAACACAAAGCGCACGCACTCCCCGGCAATGGCGCCAAAATTTGATCGGAGTGTCGCGCTCCGGTCAAAGATAAGATTTATAAGCCCAAATTACCCTTAACAATGTGTTAGTGGTAGTAAGGGGTCGAACCACGAAGAGTATGTGGTTTGTGTGTGGATTCGAATGAATTAAAACAATTGTCACAATTTATGAAGCTTGCTAAAGTGTTTTTGTATTTTCGTTTAATGGAGAAATATGATTTTTAACTAAATGAATTGATGCGAATGGTTAACAACTACTAATTAACGATTGCAAGAAAATGATTACTAGAACAATAATGATAAAAAGGAATCACACCCGGTTTCGGTAATTGTTAACCTAGGATTTCTACAAGTTTTAGTTTCAACTCAAATGTATTCGATTAACGGATTTAGTGTACCGTGACTTAGGTGCTACTAGCTATCAACGCCCCGAAGAATGGACAAAAAGACACTTTGTAATCAACACAAGTAAATCCTAACAACGACAACGTACAATTACATATCACCGTTTCGCAAAGTCATAACTTTTAACATCGTTCGACAATTCACGAATTCGTAACAAATGTAATACTATTGTCCAAAGTTTCAAAAACCAAATACAAATTGTCACTAAGATGAAACAATAACAAATTGAAACCCTAAAATTAACAACTACCTACGCCGGGGTGAAACCGAGATGATTAGCCGCTCATGGTTGATGCAACTTGATCACCGGATGTTTGGAATGCGGATGAAGTCATCTTGAAGCTTGATTGAAGGATTGGTGAATGATGAAGGTTTGGTGATTGATGATGATGGGTGGATGGATGAATGGATTGATGGCTAGGGTTTGGAATCAAGATTATGATATGGTTCTTGATCTTGATTCGGGTGATTGATGTTGTAGAAGGTTGAATGGTTGGTGAAAGAAGAAGAATATGGCTCCAAGAACAAGTTCAAAAACCCAAGAATTGTGTAACTCCCGAGTTAGTGCCCCCAAGGACCAATCAGAATCGAAGTTAATCCCCCAAAACACAAAATTCGCGTTTCAGCTTTTCACAAGCCGTCGCCGACGGGTTCCCAATTCTTCAAGTGGTGCCGACGGGTTAAACATCTGGATACGCGTTTTCTGGCCGACGGGTTAATTTAGAGGGCGTCGCCGACGGGGCTAGGGCCGTCGGCGACGGGCTCCCGTTTACACATTTTCTGTTTTCCGCTTCCAACTCTTCCGGTTGACCCGTAATGCATCCTAGTGCTCCGGTTTTCGACCCGGTGACCCGTAAAGCTCCCGAAAAGCTCCTTAAACTTTATAAAACCTGCATAACACAAATCTTATTAAAAGTAGGCCATTCAAGATTGAAACTTATGTAAAAACACTAAGTTAAGCAATAACGAACACCGGTTTTCAACCACGTATCAGCGGGTTGGTCGAGATGGTATGACGACGCGTTAAATAACGAGAACTCCACCAAGACCCAGGTTATCCGATCGAACGGGAATCACCCCAATCCGATCAGTAAACTGTTCGTGACGGTTGTTAATGTTCAACCCGCTAAGTCAGTTATCTCGTTGATAGGAATTAGATCTCAATCCGACATTTCACTAGGAGACGAGTAGAAGGCCTGAACGAGCTCCGATTCTATCGGTTTTGAGTGCATGAGTGTAAAAGAGTTGAAAGAAAGTTATGAAAACATCTTTCAATCCTTCAAACTCTGAAAATGTTTAGATCTATGCGAAATCAGTGCTTAAACATGTTGAAATCCTTTAGATCTGGGTTGTTCTTGGCGGAATGAGGCCAAACCTTGAAGTTCATAAGAACCCCATGATCACATCATCCTAGAACACCTCAAATCAGGCGATTCCATGGTTAAAAGTGAAGATTCAAAGGTGAAGATGATGAAAAAGTGTGTGTAGATGATAGATGTACAAGATTTGAGGAAGGAACATACAAGAATTGCGAGAAATCATGAGAAAAGAGGGCTGGAACGTGCTGGTCGAATGAGAGAGCTGTCACATCACTGTTTATGATGTGACATGGGGGTATTTATAGGTTGCCAAAAGAGGAAAGGTGTGCACAAGTGGCGGATCGGATTGCAAACCGATCGGATATCCATCCGATCTGATGGTCATCCATACGGATGACATTGATCAATCGAAGGTTGTCGCGAGTCGGTTTTTGATGTTTCGATTTGTGTGCTGAGCGTTGCGATGCTTTTAAGCGAGTGTTGATTAAGCGATGTGATAGTTTTAATTAATAGTCACACAAATACTATATCTAACATACAACCAATATAAATAAGCTTACGGTTAGCATTTGCGTTGCGATAGAGTTGCGATTGCGTTTCGAATAATCACCACAAACATAACATAAACATGCACACGTAACACATAAAAAGGGCACACACACGTAAAACAATATCCATAGCACATTATTCGAGTTGCGATGTGATAGCGATTAGCGATAGGTAGATTAGCGATAAATATGCGATTAAACCTCGATTGTTATAGATACTCCACATAATACAACTAAAGCAAACAAATAATAGAATTCGATTACAAGTCAAGGAGTGACAGATCGCAATTAGCAATCTTTTCTTCCTTTGACTTTGACTTTGATGTGTACTTTGACTTTCAAAACACGGGGTGTTACAGCCTCCCCTACTTTAGGGAATTTCGTCCCAATATTAAGGCGCAGGCGTAACAAACAACTGTGGATGCTTCGCCTTCATGTCACTTTCGAGTTCCCAGGTGAACTCCGCACCGCGTTTGCCTTCCCAGCGAACCTTCACAATGGGAATGCGTGAGCGCCTGAGCTTCTTGGTTTCTTGGTCCATGATCTCAACAGGCTTTTCCACAAAGTGTAATGTTTCGTCCACTTGTAGATCCTCGAGTGGCACTTGTAAATTCTGCTCAGCCAGACACTTTCTAAGGTTCGAAACATGGAAAGTCGGGTGGACGTTGCTAAGTTCCTTCGGTAGTTCGAGTCTGTAGGCCACTTTGCCAATCTTTTCCAGAATTTTTAAGGGTCCAATATATCGAGGCGCGAGCTTTCCTTTCTTGCCGAATTTGATCACACCCTTCCGAGGTGAAACCTTTAGGAGTACGTGATCGCCAACGTCAAATTCAAGGGGCTTGTGGCGTCTATCGGTGTAACTTTTCTAACTACTCCAAGCTTTCAGTAGATTGTCTCGAATTTGGAGGATTTTGTCAGTCATTTCTTGCAACAGCTGAGGACCGGTTATTTGTGCATCTCCGATCTCGTGCCATACAATAGGCGATCGACATTTTCTTCCGTATAATGCCTCAAACGGTGCCATTTGGATGCTAGAATGATAACTGTTATTGTACGAGAATTCGACCAAAGGTAAGTGCGCATCCCAATTACCACCGAAATCTATGACACACGAGCAAAGCATGTCCTCAAGGGTACGAATCGTTCTTTCAGTCTGACCGTCGGTTTGGGGATGGAAAGCGGTACTTAGATTAAGAATAGTACCGAGAGCAGATTGAAACCTTTCCCAAAGACGTGAGGTAAACCGACCATCGCGGTCAGAGATGATGTCACGAGGCGTCCCGTGTCGACAGATAATTTTTGCGGTGTAGATCCAGGCTAATTTTTCTACCTTAAAGTCTTCTTGTATCGGCAGAAAATGAGCAGATTTAGTCAAACGGTCAACGACAACCCAGATGCTGTCGTGACCTGATGGCGTGCGCGGACGCTTCATTATAAAGTCCATAGCTATACTCTCCCATTTCCACATAGGGATCTCGGGTTGGACGAGTAACCCAGAGGGTCTTTGATGTTCGGCCTTGACTTTTGAGCAAGTCAGGCACTTCGAAACATAGATGGTGATATCTTTCTTCATGCTCGGCCACCAGTACTTGTAGCGAAGGTCCTGGTACATCTTATCAGCACCGGGATGAATAGAATATCGAGACTTGTAGGCTTCGTCCAACAGAATTTGTCGCAAGTTGGTGCGCTTGGGAATCCAAATTCGGTCTAGATAATGGATATCCCATTCGATTTATACTCCAACTGGTCGCCATTATTGAGAATCATTTCCTTCTTCAGAGTCCGTTCGGTAAAACAAGCATGTTGGGCGTCACGGATAAGAGCTTCGAGATTATGCTGGGCTTGGGTATTACGAATGCTATGCAAATAGCTTCGTCGGCTTAGAACGTCGGCATCGACATTTGCTTTGCTAGGATGATAACGAATCTCACAGTCGTAGTCATTAAGAAGTTCAACCCATCGGCGTTCGCGCATATTCAGTTCCTTTTGGCTCAAGATGTGTTGCAGGCTCTTATGGTCGGTGAAGACCGTACACTTGGTACCGTAAAGGAAGTGTCGCCAGATCTTTAATGCAAAAAGCTCGAGATCGTGGGTTGCATAGTTCTTCTCGTGGATCTTGAGCTGACGAGACGCGTAGGCGATAATCTTGTCCCGTTGCATGAGAACACAACCAAGACCAAGGTTTGAGGCATCGCAATAGACAACGAAGTCATCATTTCCGTCGGGTAAAGCGAGAACGGGAGCATTGCAGAGCATATGCTTGAGAGTTCGAAAGACAGTCTCTTGTTCAGTTCCCCAAACAAAAGGCTTGTCTTTATGCGTCAAAGAAGTAAGCGGAACGGCGATCTTGGAGAATCCTTCGATAAATTGGCGATAATAGCCCGCTAGTCCGAGAAAAGAATGGACTTCAGACGGGTTCTTGGGTGTAACCCAACCCTTAACAGCTTCGATCTTCGCGGGGTCCACATGGATACCTTGACTATTAACAATGCGACCGAGGAATTGAACCTCCAAAATTCACACTTGGAGAACTTGGCATAGAGTCGATTCCCTTGGAGTAGCTCGAGAACCAAACGAGATGTTGCGCGTGTTCGGCTTTCGACTTGGAATAGATCAGGATATCATCGATGAACACGGTGACGAAGTGGTCAAGAAAGGGTTTACACACGCGATTCATCAGATCCATGAAAACCGCGGGTGCATTAGTCAAACCAAATGGCATGACAACGAATTCATAGTGGTCGTATCGGGTGTGAAAAGCAGTTTTCGGTATATCCTCTTCTTGAATGCGTAACTGGTGATAGCCTGAGCGTAAATCAATCTTTGAGAAAAACGTAGCACCTTGTAATTGGTCAAACAAATCATCGATTCGAGGCAGGGGATAGTGGTTCTTGATAGTCAGCTTATTCAATTCCCTGTAGTCGATGCACATCCGGAACGACCCCTCCTTCTTTTTGACGAAAAGAACTGGTGCACCCCAAGGAGAGGTGCTAGGGCGAATAAAGCCTTTGTCAAGTAGTTCCTGGAGTTGACTCGAGAGTTCGCGCATTTCAAACGGAGTGAGTCGATAAGGAGATTTAGCAACAGGATTTGCTCCAGGAATGAGATCAATACGAAAGTCGATATCACGACTCGAGAGTAAACAAGGTAAATCATCAGGAAAGACGTTAGGAAAATCATGAACCACAGGCACCTTATCCATTGCCTTAACTTCCTTTTTCTCCGCTACTACAATGTGCGCCAAGAAAGCTTGGTATTCCTTGCGGAGATATTTGCTAGCCTGGACACACGACATAAGTTGGAGTTTCTTCGATGCGACTTCGCCGTAAACACACAATAGATCACCATTAGCGAGCGAGAAATGAATCATTTTATCAAAGCAAACAACTTCAGCACGATTTTCACGAAGAAAATCCATGCCTACTATGATGTCAAAACTACCGAGTTGCATCGGAATAAGATCGATAGGAAAGATGTGATTGTTGTGTTCAAGCGTACAATCACGTAGAACAGAGTTGACAGCGACGGTTCTTCCAGTGTCAACTTCAACATCGAATGTCGTAGGGAGATGGGCACGCTTACGATTAAGGAGCTTTTCGAATTCAAACGATACAAAACAGTTATCGGCTCCAGTATCAAACAAACACGAAGCATATATACCATTTACGAGGAACGTACCATTAACCACATTGTTGTCTGCTTGATCCTGGCGGGCGTTGATGTTGAAAGTACGTCCGCGGGCACTACAAGAAAAATGACCATTTGGGACTAAATTATGAGGGACTGATCTATCAGTCTCGGATACATAGTATCTAGGACTAATTTATTAGTTACTAATTGTATTAGAGACTGATTTTTTTGTGACTAATATCCGTGACTAATAATCAGTCCTTAATACTTGGACCACTTATCTGAGACTGAATTTTAGTCACAAATATGTTTGTCTAAAAATAATTTTTGAAGGGAAACTTATTGGTTACTGAAATTCAGTCCTAAATAACTGCCCCCATTAATAAAAATGGCGCCATTTTATTGGTCACTAATATTCAGTCACTAATATATTAACACCTAGGGACTAAATTATGAGGGACTGATCTATCAGTCTCGAATACATAGTATCCGGGACTAATTTATTAGTTACTAATTGTATTAGAGGTTGATTTTTTTGTGACTGATGTCCGTGACTAATAATCAGTCCTTAATATGTTAGTCTAAAAATATGTTAGTCACAAATATGTTAGTCTAAAAATAAATTTTGGGGGGAAACTTATTGGTTACTGAAATTCAGTCCTAAGTAACTTCCCCATTAATAAATATAAAATGGCGCCATTTTATTGGTCACTAATATTCAGTCACTAATATATTGACACCTAGAGACTAAATTACGAAGGACTGATCTATGAGTCTCGGATGCATGGTATCCAGACTAATTTCTCAGTTACTAATTGTATTAGAGACTGATTTTTTTCCGATGATCTTTGTGACAGATAATCAATCCCTAATACTTTGACCACTTGTCTGAAACTAAATTTTAGTCACAAACATGTTTGCCAAAAAAGTGGATGGAAACCTATTGGTTACTGAAATTCAGTCCCAAATAAGTGCCCAATTAATAAAAAAGGCACAATTTTATTGATCACTATTATTCAGTCACTAATATATTGACATCTTATTGGTAACTGAATTTTAATCTCAATTATGTTTCATTCGTAACACCATATATGACACGTAAAATGAAATGATACGTTGATACACAATCCAATTAGATCCAAATATGGACATATGGTATAAGCTTTGCACCGGGTTCAATACTTAAAAAGTTAAAAAAATGAGTCTTTTTCTTCGATGAACATATGTATTATTGAATAATTTTAAAAACATATGCATTATACGTTTAACAAAATACATTATATGTCCAAATCAATTTTAACAAAATATAAAACAAGTTCAAAGTTCAACAAAGTACAAAATAAGATCATTAGCATCCAAATCAACCTACTACAACATATCAACAACCTTCATAAGTCCAAATAGCACAAGTCTCTAAGATAAGCTTCTTCCAAATTCATCCTTCTGAAAACATTTATACTAAGTTATCTTAAATTTTAATAGATACTAGACAAATTAGAAAAAAGCTTTATTAAATACTACCTGTAATTCCTTTCTTGATACTTCTACTTTTTTCCTTCAATGTAATTCCTTTCTTGATACTTCTCACTTTTACCTGCAAACATAATATCCATAGTAAATGCTTAGATATTGTGAAACAATGCTACTTTTACATGTATATTAGTAAGAATAAAACTAGTCTTTGTAAAGCTTAATATTCGAAACTCTTACAAATGTTACATACTGAACATTACCAATCATCATCGTCTGTCTCATCATTTTCCATTTCATTATTGGGTTTATCAGTGTCTGAATCATCCAGATTTGACTTTGAACCAAAATCTTCCATGCTATGATCAGAATCATCTAGCTTGTCATTGATAAAATCATCTATAGTGCCATCAACATCAACATTTTCAACAATTTCTTCTTCAACATCTTTACGGTGAAGGTTGACATCTTCTAACAAATCTTCTGCATTCTTGTCTTCTGGAATATCCCACAAGTGTATGTGGGTAATTCTTTCAATGATTTTCTATTGTGAATTTGGTTTAAGTGGATCATTTATATAAAACACTTGTTTAGCCTGGTTTGCACAGATGAAAGGATCCTCCTTGTAAGCATGCCGAGACGTGTCTATGCTTATAAAATGAGGTTCAAATATCACGTTCTTTCTTCGACAATCAATATCAAACCATGTGCATTTGAATAATATAATACGATAACCTCTTATAAATGACAATTCAATGACTTCGTCAAGAAATCCATAATAGTCATCTTCGATATCATTATGAACGCCAGGTACCGTAACTCCACAATTTTGTGTTTGTCTACCGTCGTCGTTTGACTTAACTATAAATTTTACCCCGTTCACGATATAACCCCTGTGTGACGATACCCGATTATCAGGAAGGCAAGACAATGCATATAACTCTTCATTAATTTGAGATGGATTTAGCGCATACATCTCTTGAATCTGTTCCCAATTTTCAACATAGTAATCATGTTATCAGAGTGCAATGCAATATCACAAAGTAAAGTAAGTAAAATAGAGTGTTAGCATTACCCGTTTTGCAAACCAAGTCGAGAATGTAGACTGTTGCATCTCGTAAAAATCTGATGATTCCGGATGTTGCATTTGTAAAAACCGCAAGTGTTCTCTGCCACATGTAGATATACTATAAATTTAGTGACATATGATAGTTAATACCAATTCACAACCAAATATAAAAAAACTTACTCTAAGTACGGCTGAACCTCTTGACAATTGTTGAAGATAAACCATATTGCTTTTTTCATAAGATTACTAGGAAGGATATGTACTTCTTTCTTCCCAATACCTCGACCATTCAATCTAAAAACATCCAACGCACAACTTTGAGCATCACTAGAGGTTTTGTCATCATTTCTATCACGTTTGTCTAACTTGGATTCAACACCTCGTAAATAGTGTGAACAAAATGTTATAGCTTCTTCAACAACATAACCTTCTACTATCGAGCCTTCGGGTTTAGCTAAGTTTTTAACATATTTTTTTAAATGGCCAAGGTATCTTTCGATTGGATACATCCACCTCGATTGTACAGGTCCTCCCAAAATAGCCTCTTGAGGAAGATGCACACACAAGTGCACCATAACTGTAAAAAATGATGGGGGAAATATACGTTCAAGCTTGCACAAAATCATAACTACATCTTTTTGCAACGCTTCCAACTCATTCACGTGTAATGTGACTTGAGTAAGTTTCTTGAAAAACTGAGACAACTCCACTAATGCCTCACGAATCTGTTTTGTCATAAAGTGACGGATTGCAATAGGAATTAGGCGTTGTATTAAGACGTGACAATCATGTGATTTTAGCCCATGTACCTTACCTTGCTCAGTAATCACATTTTTAGCTAAATTTCCAGCATACCCATCTGGGAAACGCACAGAGCTAAGTAAATTACAAAATTGTTTTCTCTCATCTCGAGTTAAAACATACAAAGCATGTGGTTTAACCCAATGATCATTCTTTCTAACCAAGTGAAGCTCTTTACGTATGTTCATATCTTCCAACTCTAGTCGGGCATTGTCAGTGTCTTCCGTCCTTCCTTCTATGTTTAATAGGGTTTCCAACACATTCTCACACACATTTTTTTCCACATGCATCACGTCAATGTTGTGACGAATCAATAACTTAGGCCAATATGGGAGTTCGAAGAAGATGCTTTTCTTTGACCAGTTTATATCATGTGAGTTTCGTTTTCTCTTTTTACCAACATGATCCGGATGTTTTCCATGCTGATGTATAGGGAGATGTTTCAACTGATGTAAGCAATCATCTCCGTTGACAATTTTAGGTGCAAGCCTAGTCTCTCTCTGTCCATTAAAATCTCGTGCTTTCCTCCAAGAGTGATCGGTCGGGAGAAATCGCCTATGACCTACATATCCTATTCTATCTCGTAAACGTATACTGCTCGCATCTTCATTGCATATTGGACATCCCTTATATCCACTCGTGCTCCATCCAGACAAATAACTGTACGCAGGAAAATCATTAATTGTCCATAGAAGTGCAACACGCATGTTGAATTTCTGTTTTGATTCACAATCATATGTTTCAACACCCTTATCCCACAGAAGTTTCAACTCATCTATTAGTGGACGCAAAAAATACATCAATATCATTACATGGTGAATCGCTTCCAGGAATCAGCAATGTCAACATAAATGAAGCATCGACCATAGACTTCCAAGGAGGCATATTGTATGTTATGAGCACAACAGGCCACATACTATAGGAGAGACTCTTTGCAACAAACGGATTGAAACCATCACTTGCAAGCCCTAGGCGAACATTTCTAGGATCCTTTGCAAAATCAGGAAACATTGTATCAAAGTGTTTCCATGCCTTTCCATCTGCTGGATGTCTAAGAACCCCCTCCTCTTTGGTTCTGTATTTATCATGCCACAACATTTCCTTAGCAGTGTGTCTTGAGGCATATAAGCGCTTAAGTCTACTTGTGATGGGAAAGTAACGCAAATTTTTTACCGGTTTTTTCTTCCCTTTACTATTTTCCTTATAACGACTAGTGCCACACACGGGGCAATTTTGTAATTCTGCATTTTCTTTCCAAAATAATGCACAATCATGTTTACAAGCATGAATAGATTCGTATCCTAGTCCAAGAGTACGTAAATACTTTTTCGCCTCATAATGGTTTTTTGGCAAGTTTGCGCATCCTTGAAGGCCCGACTAAATAAATTCAGAATCATATCCATTGACACGTTTGTCATTTTGCATGTTACCTTCACGTTCATCAACTCTAGTAAAAAGCCTAGTACAGAAAACTTATCACACCCGGGGTATAAAGGCTTCTCCATATCGACAAATAACTTTTCCACCTTTGGGTTATTACGTAGATTGACACCGTCCATGAAGTTTTCAGCTTCAGATTCGTCGCCCGTAGGAAAAACATCATCAAGTAACTCATTGACACCGTCATTTGATTCGTTTTCACTTTCTTCATAGTCACTATCTGTATCATCTGTTTCATAACTCGGAAGATGTTCACCATGATGAATCCATACATTGTATGATGGTTCAAAACAATTATAGATGATATGATCAGCAACGACTGTGGGAACATGTCTTCTTGCATTCACACACTTTTTACACGGGCAATGTATCCTACCTTCACTATCAACATATGTTTTACCCCTTTCTGCAAAAGCTATCGCTCCATTAATGAACACTGGATCTACCTTATTAGTGATTTTAGTCCAGCTCTTACCCAATGGCATTGCAAAATCCTGGTTAACAACAAAAATAAATAAACTAATTGTCAAAACAAAACATTATTTTTTTGGTTTATGAGGTAACATAGTTTTAGACATAATAAAACTTGGCGGTAGGCAAATTACCAAATCTTGAGCAGAAGAATTTGCAAAATTATCCTTGAATTGATTCCCCTGTCCAAATGGTGACGTAACTTTTGAAAACCCTGCATGTACAAAAGAAAGTTGCCTAATGACAAAAGCAATAAAATATATATCTTACGAGGAGATTACAAAAACAAGTGCAAGAAAGCACTTAAGTTATAAACTAATAAGCAAACCACAAATATAAAATATCAGCAGTGGCGGATCCAGGAATTTTTTCCAGTGGGTTCGTTATGTAACCGGGCATCTAAACTTTCGGGTCCGTTCACAGTTTCGTTTGATTCGAGTCGGGTCATGTAAGGTTCAAGAAAAAGCAAACTAATACACAATCTTAAATTGATTATTCTGATAACTGAAACAAAGAAAAGAACTAAAAAGCACAGAAAGAACATAAGAAAGAAAAAAAGTAATTCAAGATTCCATTAACATTGCACAAAAAATTACAGGGGTGGGACTAGAACTCGGGATCCTCTGTATGCTTATGAACTGACCTATCCGCTGAGCTGTGAATAGCTTTTGCTTATGGGTTCATCTCCAATAATATTTATGGGTGTTATGTTTCTTATGTATAATCTCTATTAAAATTTCGAAACGCCGTGGGTTCGTGTGAACCCGTATTAATCAATGTAGATTCGCCCCTGAATATCAGATCAAACATGATTAAGTAATCCCCTAACCATTCTTATCAAATGCTTATTGCGAATACGTTTCTTTTATTGCTTATTTGAAAAGTATAGGATTCCCAGTTATATGCATATTCAATAGGAATTAATCAAAAAAGTATGGTTGAATTATTTATACATATATGCTGCTATTAGTTTAAGATATATATATACATACATATATATATATATATATATATATATATATATATATATATATATAGATGGGTTTAGGTCAAGATAGGCTAAAAATATAATGAAAATTGGAAAGGTATAATAATAATAATAATAATAATAATAATAATAATAATAATAATAATTAGACGTGGCAAAATATTGGTGGGTTAGGTTGGGCGGCATGCCGACTCGGGACGTGTTTGGGTCGGGATGGGGTCGGATGAGAACGGGTCAGGTCGGGTGGGTTGGGGTTGCGAGTTAGAACGGCTTTGGTCAAAACAAGTTGATTCAATAAATGGTTATTTTGGTTAGGGTCGGGATGAGTTCGGGTCAGGGGACGGAACAGGTTGTTTTAAGAAACGGTTATGCATGTTTAAACTTTAAATGTCGGTCACGCGTACTAGGGCCGGAAAACACCCGTCATGCGCCACGTAACCCAGCTTTGATACACTTAAGCCAGTGATGGAGTGGGCTATGCACATTTAAGCATCATTTTTGAGTGCTTAGTGCAGGTTAAGCGCATTCCGTACTCGAATAAGCATATACTGAGATACAGGACAGAAACGAATAAGCCTTTCGTACTCGAATAAGCATATACTGAGATACAGGACAGAAACGAAAGGTTTAATTCATTACATCAATAATTACGCAGTGAACGTACCAGAAACGATAGTGGCGGTACGCGATGCGTGAAGGCGTGTCTGTCGCATGAACAAATTAACAAAATATTAGATCAACAATTTTGCAGAAAACTGTTCAAAAGAGAAGAGCATACTAATTTTATTTTTGGTACCTGGGACTTGAATTGGATAAACAAATAAAATGTTTCAGCAAGTAGTTTAGCAGAACCGTGATACGGCGTCGAGTTGGCGGTGTGGCAGAGTCTGTTAATCAAAAGGGAAGAATTGGTCATTTAGGGCTTCAAATATTAGTTTCAACTTTCAAAGATTTAGTTCTGATTTGATTTATGTAATAATCTTGGTGTAATTTATATATCTGATTATCAAAAGTTCTTGTGTTCAGTATTCAAATTTAAGCACTATGCTACTTCAACCAGTTATCGGTATAGGAACAGATGTTAGAAGAGTATTTTCCGGTCCCAACACGAATGCGTTGTTCAAAGCCATAAAATTTGGGGAGGTACCTTTGCCAAATCCCATTTGGTCCACTGTAAAAAACTCGGGAAGCCGTTTTATGCGATTATCCATCGGGTAACGGGTAGTTTGATCATAGATTTCGAGCCCCGTTATGCCTAATGAAACCCCAACGACAGATGCGGGTTCTCTACAGTCTTACAAATACGCAGGCAAAGCGATAGCTAGGCTACAGTCTCTGCCTAGTGGCAGCATTGAACGGCTATGTGACATGATGGTCCAGGAGGTTTTTGAGCTCACAGGTTATGACCTGGTCATGGCTTATAAGTTCCATGATGATGAAAAGTCTAGGATTCCCATTCTTGCGAGGAGATTACAAACCCAGTTGCAATTAAACGAATAAAATAATCAAGACTACCTGATCACTTAAATGAATTTGCATAATTAAACGATCACAGAGAAAGTGATTGTCTCATACTTCAAATCACAATTGGATCAATAAATCAAACAAACAAACCTGATTGCCCTTCCCCTGTAGCCTGCTTGATTGAATTGATTATCCAGATCAATTGAGATTGCGTGATGGTATATTAAAATACTGAACCCTAATCTCCGATTCAGAATTTCAGATGACCACAACCTAATCAAGTGATTTGTAGTAACTTTGGTTATTCTTTCCTCGTCACTCGAAACCGAACCAAAATGAAACTGAATAAATCGAACCGAAACGAAACCGTCCCAACCCGAAACACGTCCCGTGCGGAAACTCGTCTCGGCCCAAAACCCGTTGCGATCCGAAACCCATCTCGTGCGGAAACTCGTGTCTGCCCAAAACCCGTTGCGATCCGAAACTCGTCCCGTGCAGAAACCCATGTTGGACTGAAACCCGATCTGAACCAACCTCGTTCTAGTCCAAAACTTGCGTCGTGTCAAAACCCGTCTCGGCCCGAAACTCAATTCGAACTGAACACGTTTCGTGTTGTAACTCGTCTCATGTGGAAGTTTGTGTTTTTGGTGATGATGGTCCTTACAAGAACGATGCTTGAAGAAGATTCTAGAGGACCTACAAATCAGTCGGTGGCCATCGAAAGTGCATCTAATATAGTACCGCGCTCAACCCGTAGACGCAAGCGTAACGCCGCTACAACTACCGGTAAATATCACATCCTTTTGATTACTTAAATTTTATTACATACTTGTGTGTTACTTATAGTTCCAAATCTGGGTTGGTATGGGTGGTTTTCAAACTTTTGGGTTGATATGGGTGTCTTTTTCCCTTTGAATGGGTCGGATCGGGTTTATTGAGACAACCCTTTTCAATTTAACGGGTTACACTGCGCAGATCTTAATTTTTGACCGGTCAGATGGGCTGATCTTAATTTTTTAACGGGTGACAAAAACTTGGTATGTTTTCTTCTGCTAAAAAGATAATAAGAAATCATAAACTATTCAAACTAGAACAAATCCAAAGTCACAACCACTAGCTTCCATTAGTCAGCTGGTCTTTAGACTTATTTAAAGTACAATTGTTATGTTTGTTTTGATTGAAATACTCTTTGAGCCTCCCCTGATTGTAAAACAATGTGCAGCTGTAGATCAACCCCAAGTTGATCCACCAAAAAGGCGTGGTCCAAATCTCAATCTTAGCGCTACAAAAGACTTTGAGAATTTGCCCGAGGGTTCCAAAATTGATTTAACAATGGCTGGTGGTACGAAAGGATTTGTTGGGAAAACATCTACTCAGTTTGCAAATGAGATTGGGATTGTAGTCCGTCGTGTATGTCCAATGAACTATCATAAATGGGTGTCGATACCTGCTGATATAAAAAATCTGATGTATGAAAAGTTACAAGTAAGTTATATATACTTTTAATTTTAATTATTGAGAAGTTATTTACATTTTAATTTGTATTGTTAACAAACATATTCAATGCAGGGAAAATTCAATTTGTTGCGAACAGATAAAGCTTTCATGGGATATGTGGATTATCGACTACATCGCCAATGGACACGCACCCGAGGTGAGTTGAGTGCCCACTGGAAGATGAATGGAGGAAAAACCAATCCTCGGTTGGCAATATCAATGATGAAATCCAATTGTCAGAGTCTAGAAGATTGGAACCATTTGTGCGATTATTGGGAGTTAGAATCAACTCGGGTAAACTTTATGTTAACATCATATATATGCATACATACAAAAAGCTACTTGCATACTTATAGGTCTTACATAGATGTAAATGCTACTGGATAATAGTGATTTGATTACACATAACTCACTGGCCCATTGTTCTTAACTTTATAGAAATATAGTGATCAAATGGAACTTAATCGTGGAAAACAAGCTATCGCAAGTAGAGGGGGCTCTCGGTCAATAGCCAATCACGTATTCCACATGGTAAGTTTTGAAGATTTATTGTTTAAACTTTTAAAGGGTTTTATTTGATTTAGTAAAATTTCTCTAGTACCCTCTTTTTAGGGGTGAGCATTTTTGGATCCGGACCAACAATAACCCATACCCGACCCTAAAATAACCCGAAACCGGCCCAACCCTAACCTATAGGTATTTAGTTCGGTTCTTGTTTTGGTGATCAAATCGGGTTTGGGTCGTTTTCGGTTCTTTATATAAAGGAAACGACTTGCGTCTTTCAAATTTGTGCTTCGGTTAGGTCTTTTTATGCTGTATGTCATGTTTTAGCTATGGAAAGGTTTAGGGTTATAGCACAGGATGTATTATCATGGATGTTATGTAGTGATGGAGTGTCTAGACGTCAGTCGATGGTGTTTATGTGGAGAGGGCATTTTTGGTATGAATCAGATTTCTCATTACGCGTGCGTTCGTGAATGCCGAACTGAATACGCAGATAGGCAGGCATTGCAGCCATGCTTGTCAGCAGTTTCAGTTCATTTTAAGTTGTTGCTTAAATTTGTTACGAGATCTATCCGTGTCTGATTTGCTTCCTGATTATTCTTGAACTGATTTATCAGTAGCAAGATTGTGATGGGCGGGACGACCAGATGAAGCCACCAAACTTCTATCAATTTGTTCAGCTAAATTCACATTGTATGGGTCTGCAGACTGTCGGCAGCCGGTCTGCGGACTGTATTTTCGCAGCCGGTCTTGACTTCTTCATTGTTGAACGGCTTGAGGATGTAGTACAGTAGAGTAGCTTCCCAGTTTAATGCTTCACAGCCTTCACAAAGCTACCAGAATAACACACTTGCTAAGCTGAAATCAAATAAATGGAACTGAGTATCCGGGTCGGTCTTCTAACCGTGGACCGATATAGCCGAGTAACAAAAGAATCGGAACCGAGTTTATATTTAGGGTATTATTTCGGGTTGTGTTATAATGGGTTCTCGGTTATTGGGTCGGGTCGGGTCGGGTCGGGTAATGGATTTTGCTCATCCCTACCTCTTTTCATTTATGGACCATTTATGTCAATATTTAGATTATAGACCATTATTTGCTAGTTCCAACTTTAATGTTTTCAACACACATTTATCAAGCCTTATGTTATATTATTGCTTTTTGTTGACACAGACAAATCGTGAGACTCAAACGCCGCCTAGCCCCTTTGAAGTCTATTACAAGTTGCATTATAATGCTAAAAAAGGATGGTTAAATGATGAGGCAAAAAAGTGAATATGTAAGTTCTTACTCTCTTTGTTTAAAGCTCGTGTTTATGCTATATAATCTTGTCGAATTTTAATTTTGGGTTATTAGTTTCTGCTATTAATAATACATGCTGCTATTAATGATTTCGAACCTCCGATTAGCGTTGTTGTTCTTGTTTTAATATGATTCTGATGTTAATGATTCTGATTATTGCTGCTAGTCTTGTTTTAATCTGATTATAATGTTAATGATTCCGATTATTGCCGTTGTTCTTGTTTTAATCTAATTCTCATGCTAATGATTCTGATTATTGTTGTCGTTCTTGTTTTAATCTGATTCTGGTGTTAATGATTCTGATTTTTACTGCTGCTAATAATACTTGCTGTATAATCTTGTATTCTGTATTTTTACTGTATAATTCATGTTCCTGTAATCTTGTATTATGTATTCAGTTTATTCGTTTAGATAATATATGATGTATAATACTTGATGTTCCTGCAATCCTGTGTTGTTTAATCTGTACAAAATTTGCTGTTTTTTAGAACTGGATTTCGGATAGATGCAAGTCCGGTTTAGAGAATATATAGGGCTGAATTTTGAGCGGCAATACGTAAGGATATTGACGTTTCTTTTTCTTTGCGTATTACGATCCATCATCATCAGACCAAGACAACAACTAAGCCAGCCCTTAGGTTTCATTTTTTTTTTTTTTGATTTTTTAGCATATGATGTGAATGATGAGAAGCCTTTGTTTATCAAATATAATAATGTGAATGATTCCTTTTTTATATTATTTTTTAGAGAAATAAAACCTGATGATATTGTTATAATCTCATTGGTTTTTATTTTTTTTAGAGGCTGAGCCATTTAGTTATCAAAGACTTTTATTTAGAAAAGTCACATTATTTGTTTGAAATTTGAATGATTTGTTTATTCGTTTACTACTTATTGATGATATTGTTACACTCTCTTTGTTAGGAAAATATTATTCATCATAAAGAGGAGGCAGTGGCTAAGTTAATTTCTGAAAGGACAACGATAACTACTACCATGGACCACGAGCTCAAAAAGGAGGCAATTGAAAGTGTATGTGCTAAGGAAAAAACAACAAAATCTGCATGGAAGGTAGGCGTTGGACCGGTTTTCAGAAAAAAAAAGATTTTTGGATGACATCGGAAGCTGGATCGTCTCAACCATCTTCAAGCAAGGCGGAAGCACTTCGAAATAAGGTTGCTTTACTAGAAGAGAAATTGAAACAATGTAATGAGAAATCTGAAAAAGTGTTAATGTTCATGAGCTCAAAGTTTCCGGATTTTGAGAGCTCACTTTCCGCGCATATGAGGGGTGGAGCAAATGATTTGGATGGGCAACTCAATGACAATGATAGTTTGATTTAGGAAGTGAGTTAGTTAAGACTTAGTTTGTTGGTGTTTGATTTACTATTTTGAAGTTTAGGATTGATCTACTAAGTACTATTTAATTGTATGTTTGACTTTTAACTTTATTCAAGTTTAGAATTAACATGCTACAATTAAATTTGTTGAGAATGTCATTGCATTTAAGACTCTCATTAGTCCTAAAAAGTAAATATATTACCAAAATGTGCATTCATATTATGGACTATCAAATTAGTATCAAAGACTATTTTTTAGTCTTCAAAAACTCATGACTAGAAACAGTCATAGCATCAGAGACTATTTTATACTTACGAAATTAACATATTAGGGAGTGATTGTCAGTCCCTAAAAAACATATCCGGGATTGAAAAAGTTCTTAAAAATACAAAATTTCAATCTCTAAAAAAAACATATTCCAGACTAAATAATGAAATCTAAGATTATTTTTCAGTCCCTAAAAGGTAAATTGAAGACTAAAATTGTATGTTATCAGGGACTGATTCTCAATCTCTAAAAGAACATATTGAAAAAAGTTCTTAAAAGATACACATTTTCAGTCCCTAAAAAACATATTCGAAACTAAATAGGATGACATCTAAGATTATTTTTCAGTCTCTAATAAAATATATTAAGGAATGAAATGGTATGTTATTAGGGACTAATTCTCAGTCTCTACAACGTCTTATTAGAGACTGAATTGTCATGGAACCCGAAGCTAATTAATTGTATTTGGGACAAAATAGACACGGTTTAAGTACTGATTTTCAGTCCCTGAATGGCCTAGTATCAAGGACTGATTTTCAGTTACCGACGAAATGTATTCGAGACTGAAATAATGTTGTATGACAACATAGATTGAGGACTGATTTTGTGTGTATAGAAGACAGAATGTCAGTCCCTATTGGTGTCATACAATCGGGACTGGATTTTAGTTACTAATAAAAGTATCTAGGACTAAGCAATTAGGACTGACTCGGGACTGACAAAATCAGTCCCTAATAACCATTAGGGACTGATTTAGGAGTTTTAGAGACTGATTTTTCAGTCCCTGATGGCGATCTTTTTTGTAGTGGGGCTGCTGGCTGCTGCTGCTGCTGCTGAGGCTGCTGCTGTTGATGTTGTTGCGGGTACTATTGTGGCTCTTGCTTCACCACTTTGTTGGGGCACATATTAGCAAAGTGGTTGGGATCACCACATGAGAAGCAAGCTCTAGCGTGAGCAGCGGGTGCAGGAGCTGCTTGTTGGCCCTGGGGAGTAGGAAGGAGAGCTTGTGGTGCAGGAGCTTGACCTTGAGCTTGAGCAGGTGCTTGGCGAGGACCGGTACGGCAGTTAGCAGTAAAGTGGCCGTACATGTGGCAGTGAACACAGTATCTACAAGCAATCCCAGTAGGATGATGATAAGTACAGGTAGGGCAGAGTGGGTGAGGACTAGTATATGCACGCTTGGCCGGCGGTGCATTGTTCACTGGGGCCGCTACTGGGCGGTTCTGGGGTTGTGGTTGAGCTGGAACAGCGTTCAGTGGTGCGGCAGTAACAGCACAGTTCTTGCTACTGCTGTTGCTGTTGTTCTTTCTCTTGCGGCGGGAGGACTTTGAAGCTTGCGGTGCGGTGGCGGTTTCAGCGGTGGGAGCAGCGGTAACTTGGTGAAGATTCTTGGAGGCTTTATCAAAGTAACCAGCCCGAACTCGCTTGTCATTAATCTCGGCAGCGAGTAGGAAGGTTTCCTCAATAGTTGTCGTCTTCGCGGTTTGCACGAAATCAGCCACACAATTCGGTAGAGCACGGATGTATTTCTTGATGGTGATCTCGGGGGTAGTAACTTGGCCCGGACAGAATATACTCAGCTGCTTAAAGTGGGCAGTTAGACCAACGTTGTCACCACCCTCTTGCTTGATGTGCCAGAACTCGTTCTCCAGCTTCTGAAGCTCATGGGGAGGGCAAAACTCTTTCATCATGATGTCCTTCAACTCATCCCACGTAAGCCCATAGGCTGCATCATTTCCATGCTTGTTTCTTTCGTCAATCCACCAGTCCAGAGCCCTGGACTGGAAAACGCCAGTGGCGTTAACAGTGCGGAGATTATTAGGACAGCAGCTTTGGCGCAGGGTGACTTCGATAGAATCGAACCATTGGAATATGGCAGTAGGTCCATCTTCTCCGATGAATTCTTTGGGTCCGCAGGCTTTAAACTGCTTGAAGCTAAATGTAGGGCGTGGAGAATCAGTCATAGACTCGTCAGAGGACTTGCTAGTGTTTTCATTAAGTTCACTGACAATTTGCGGAATGACTTTCGCCATCTGCTTTGCGACGAGAGCAACGATGCGTTTGTCCTCATGATTACGACGGGCGGAGCGAGCAGTGTGCGATCCAAATGACGACATTGTCTGCAATAGACATCGCCACAGGATTCAGACACTATATGTCGAATCTCACCTCACAACATACTTAACACTACTAAAGCTCAGTAACACGTCTAATCATATAAACACATAGTCACGTAGGCACATAAACCACAGAATCACATAAGCACATAAACACATAAGCACGTAGAGCACCGAAACACATGAGGACACACTATATTTTGCACGTATTTACCTACATATATTGCACGTATTCACCTATCTTTCACAGTTGTGTAAAGCGATCGAGAGTTGCGAGTGCGAAAGCGAGTAGCGATTGCAAGAGTTTCACGATTTATTAGCGTATTGAGATAAATGTGCAGTGCAAATTGTGTGTGTTGATCAAAACGAAAACGAAAAGCGAATAAATCACCAAAAATAGAACCACATAAACATGTAAAACCACACATAAAACATATAAAATTCCACATAAAAGCGACAAATTTCAGAGTCAGCGGCAGCGAAATCCAGAATCGTAACACATAAAATCGAGAGTAGATTGTCTTGGGTGCGTAGACATCGACTACCCAAAGAGATTCAACTATTCACAAGGACTTCGAGCGCACACTTTGGCTTTCAGGACGGTGCTCTCGCCTTGATTTTTGGGCGAACGGCACGCATCCTTCTAGTTACAGCGTAACTCAAGTCGTTGGAGTCCGTCGAGACTTTGGTGAGAGTTTTGTAAAACCAAAATCGAGAATGGAACGAGTCACCAAGGGTCGGGTTTCACCCCTAACTTAGCGACTTTATTCCTGTTTGTGTGATAGAATCATGAGATGGCGAGAGAGAATTGCGTCGAAGTACGAATTTCTCTCCTGATTCAACGCAAATTCTTGTGTTTATAGTAAAAATGTGCGTCGAACAAGCGATCCAATCGAGAGTTTGCGGTTTTCACACCTAGTCTCGATCTAACCACTCGTTTATTTTTGAAAATTGTATGTTATGTGCCTGCCTTAGGAAAGGCAGAGTGATAGTATGATTGCGAGTCGATCAAATAATAGAAAGTAGGCTTGCGCGGAACCCCTTACCGGGTTCGGACAAGGCGGTCTGTTGGTACTTAGACTATAGACTAGGTCGTTTCTAAGACATCGACCCGGACTAGGTCAAGTCTTGCCTAATTCCATATAGTTATGGCTATGATACCAATCTGTCACACCCCAAACGATGGCGGAAACATCAGGGCGCGACACTGAGCGAAACAGATTGTCCAGGAGAAACCCATAACAACTAAGATTAACATATATTTAACATTGTGTCCCACACCATAATATATCAAAATAAAAGCAGTTATTACAGACATTGTTTTCTCAAAGACATATAAAATGTTCCGACAACTCAGATTTTATTAGATTTGTTTCTAGACTCCATCCTAGCTTGATTCCACAAAAGATAGCAAGCAAAGCACAACATCCTAAACACCTGTCACATACGTTAAAATAGAGGTCAATACACATAGTGTAAAGGTGAGCATACAAGTTTATTAGTATAATAAATTGCGAAAGCGTTTACGCATAACCAACATGTAACATGTAGCAAAGTGAAGCTAGTAGGTTATCGACAATGAAATATGCACAGACGTGACTGCGAGTTGTAGAATGCGCAACACATATCCCCACTGGGACATGTGAAGTAAAGCCCTTAACAACCCCTGTCCACGACAGGTGCTGAGTCCAAACTATAATACTATCGTTGCTAAGGTGTCAGGCAACAATCACTGTGTAAACATAACATACAAGCATTCATCGAGTAACACGTATATCATGCAGTAACGGTTAGCGTTGTGTGTCAATTGTGATTTGAATATAGGTAACGTATGTAACACCCAAAAGTGCGTAAAGCAAAAAGGGATCGAGTATACTCACAGATCGTGTTTAGGAAATAAACACTCTCTTGGATTGAAGGGAGCGCTGAGAGATTAGCCTGATCAGTTAACGATAGCATAAGTGAAGAACGGCGCGTTAAACGGTGCAAATGAACTAATTGACGAATGGTCATCCGGTCGGATGACAATCCGAACGGATGGTCATTCGATCGGATGACAATCCGGTCGGATGAACATTCGGTCGGATTGCCACTCGTTTGGGATAGATGTGTTTGTGTATGATGGCTTTGAAGTTTTCGTTTTAGCATTTTAAAATCAGAGAAGTATCTCTACCTTTCAGGTCGTTCGATCGAACGGTCATTCGATCGGATAGCGATCCGTCCAGCGAGACATTTCTTGGAGAACAAGTTCACAGCAGGATGGTCATTCGATCGGATGGTCTTTCGATCGGATGGTAATCCGTTAGAAACTGATGTTCTTTGAAAATTGGAAAAATGTTAAAGTGTTGAAGATCATGGGTCATCCGATCGGATTGTCGATCGATAGGATGGCAATCCGATCGGACAACAATCTGTTCGACCACCTGATCGTTTGAAATTTGAAATATTTTGTTAAGTTTTTGAAAATTTACGGGTTGGTCGAGACGGTATGACGACGCATTAAATAACGATCGGATGGCGATCCGTCCAGCTAGACATTTATTGGAGAACAAGTTCACAGCAGGATGGTCATTCGATCGGATGGTCTTTCGATCGGATGGTAATCCGTTAGAAACTGATGTTCTTTGAAAATTGGAAAAATGTTAATGTGTTGAAGATCATGGGTCATCCGATCGGATTGTCGATCGATAGGATGGCAATCCGATCGAACGGGAATCACCCCAATCCGATCAGTTAACTGTTCGTGACGGTTGTTCATGTTCAACCCGCTAAGTCGGTTATCTCGTTGATAGGAATCAGATCTCAATCCGACACTTCACTAGGAGACGAGTGGAAGGCCTGAACGAGCTCCGATTCTATCGGTTTTGAGTGCATGAGTGTAAAAGAGTTGAAAGAAAGTTATGAAAACATCTTTCAATCCTTCAAACTCTGAAAATGTTTAGATCTATGCGAAATCAGTGCTTAAACATGTTGAAATCCTTTAGATCTGGGTTGTTCTTGGCGGAATGAGGCCAAACCTTGAAGTTCATAAGAACCCCATGAAGACATCATCCTAGAACACCTCAAATCAGGCGATTCCATGGTTAAAAATGAAGATTCAAAGGTGAAGATGATGAAGAAGTGTGTGTAGATGATAGATGTACAAGATTTGAGAAAGGAACTTACAAGAATCGCGAGAAATCAAGAGAAAAGAGGGCTGGAACGTGCTGGTCGAACGAGAGAGCTGTCACATCACTGTTTGTGATGTGACAGGGGGGTATTTATAGGTTGCCAAATAAGGAAAGGTGTGCACAAGTGGCAGATCCGATGGCAAACCGATCGGATGGTCATCCGTGTGGATGACCATTCGATCGAATGGTTATTCGATCAAAGGTTGTCGCGAGTCGGTTTTCGATGTTTCGATTTGCATGCTGAGCGTTGCGATGCGTTTAAGCGAGTGTCGATTAAGCGATGCGATAGATTTAATTAATAGTCACACAAATACTATATCTAACATACAACCAACATAAATAAGCTTGCGCTTAGCATTTGCGTTGCGATAGAGTTGCGATTGCATTTCGATTAATCGCCATAAACATAACATAAACATGCACACGTAACACATAAAAAGGGCACACACACGTAAAACAATATCCAAAGCACATTATTCGAGTTGCGATGTGATAGCGATTAGCGATAGGTACATTAGCGATAAATATGCGATTAAACCTCGATTGTTATAGATACTCCACATAATACAACTAAAGCAAACAAATAATAGAATTCGATTACAAGTCAAGGTGTACAATTAATACTTAAGCAAGGAGTGATATATCACAATTAGCAATCTTTTCTTCCTTTGACTTTGACTTTGACTTTGACTTGCACTTTGACTTTCAAAACACGGGGTGTTACATAACACATAACACATAAGCACATAATTTATTTCCTAACACATAATTTGGAATTTCAGTGTCAGCAGAACACTTCTTCGGCTTAAATTAGTGGCCGTAGCTCTGATACCACCTTCTGTCGCAACCCCCGACCCCTGCCCGGGAGCGGGCGGCCGCGAGCTACTCAGAGCGGGTGGTATTGGTGTTTATTAATTTGGCAGTGGAATACATCAGGACCGTAGTTAGGAAATATTTTTATTAGAGTAAAACATCAAACTTTTTATAATAATATTTCATGGGAATAAAACCCAAGTTCATTTGACAATACATTGATAGGGATAAACCCTAATTATTGAAAACAAAATGTCTTGTTTATTTTAGGTAAACTTTTATAGCTACTATCCCAGACCTTTAGTGCTCTCCAGCTGGCTTCTATTGGGCTTTCATATTATGTTACCTGAACCGCGTTTTAAAACATTTTGTCAGCAGGAAATACTGGTGAGTGAATCCCAATTTAATCAAAACAGGTTTTATCATTTTACAGCATCGATGGCGATCTCGCAATTACGTTTGTTTACCATTCTACCTTAATTACCACCCACGGTACTGTCAATCCATGACTGGTGGTCATGTTACTACTCACAGTGTAGTAACAAATTTTGTATACAAAACCCCAACATACCGACGATAATTGTAGAATACAAATACTCAATCACTGTTGAATATAATTAAAACAATCGATGTTTTGTAAAAACAGTTTGCAAAAGGTTAGGATTACTCACAAACAGGATTTATAAAAAGAGGATCAACTCACATTGCAAGTTTAGATAATACTAAGGCTTCCTGAGAATCTCCTGATTATTATCCAATAAATCAAATAATGCACACGTGTTAGTAAAATAACCCAATTTAAATTAACCGTACACTCGAGACAGAAATTCCAATGACTGAGTCGGGCGGAGCCGACATGCATTACGGAAATTCTAAATCAATCGGGTGTACACAGGAGACAGAATTCCAATGACTGAGTCGGGCAAAGCCGACATGCGTTACGGAATTCTAAATCGATCTTGTAGGGTAATAGCAGGGTTATAGTACTTACAACGAGGCAGAGCTTCGCTATATATTGGGTATTATGTTCGAGCAGAATTTTTACTATCGGAGAATTTGAGAGAGAAAATAAAACTGAAAGATTGACAAATGAACCCTGACCCCCCCTTTTATAGGGTGATCGACCACTTGGTCGCGCCCCACAAAAGAGAAGGCTCGGGCGTTCGCGGCCGGCGAGAGCCCCTAGGGCGGTTATTGGCTTGCCGAGTCAGCTCGTAGCTTTGCTGAGTCAGGTGCCACGTGGCACG